>NC_041384.1:82572075-82640215 GCF_002162155.2 Triticum dicoccoides
CATACCTCGTCGGCACCAAATCACCTTCTCCTCGGGAAGCTCCCTTCTTCCGAGCTGCGAAACCTCAGCCCCACCTCCATGGCACCCCCCACTACACCAATTTCACAGCCGCCCTCCTCCCTAATGACGGAGACGCTATCCCTTTGCCGTCGTGCACTGGGCCATGTGCCTCTTACTCCATGCTGCGGGTGCTGCCTTGGCGACTGCCGCGTGAACCGTACCGGAGCCGATTCACCCCCGCCGTTATTCACGGCGCTGGAGTGGCTCCAACTTCGGATCCGTCCAGAATCCTGGCAATGCTTCCGCGTAGCCGTCGACCATCATGACATCGCTCTTTCCCTGCCGCCGATCGCCACCGCAACCGCGCCGGCCTCACCGACTTGGCAGCTGGACCTGCCTACTTCACCATGCTGCCAGATAGGTCGCACCCTCATCTCAAATCACTTTATTTAGGCATCAGTTATCTGAATTTTTATTCTGGGCCAATTGATTCCCAATGGGAAGCACCACCCCTTGAGGCGGCGGAGCTCCTAGGCTGTCGGTTGGCTGGTGTCTAACGTAAGGGTGCGGGGCCGCAAGTTCTCCATGGAAGCAACGCTTAGATGGCTATCTTTTAGAGTTGTGTGGGTTGAAGGTACTGCCGCCACCGGATCTGGATGACGGGAGTCTTTGTGGATTGGCCCGGGGGCGGTGCAACCACGGCAGTGCGGTGGGGCGGGGAGCGGGGTTTTCGCCTGGGCCACGGATGGTGGAGGCAGGCTGCTCTGTCGTTGGTCGCTGGCTCTTCGGGGAAGATTCCGAACAGTGTCAGCCGGGAGGCACAAGACGGCCAGCCATCCGGCGTAGATCGGATAGTACCAAAATAAAATAAAATTGTGTGACCCCAATTTAGTCTTCAGTCAACAGACGCGTGACCACTCTCGTACCTTGCTGTTGATCCCTTAGTGTATTTCTTCAGATCAACGAGATATGTCGTTAACTCCGCCTATGTTGTCTCAGCATAGCCGGTCCCAAGCCCGGGTGAAGGAGGAGGGTTGTGATAGGCTTGGCGAGCCAACGTAAAAACTCAGCCAATCTTATGGAGATGAAACCCAAAAGATTTTCGTTGGGGCGTAACCCTCTCAGCGACGCGCCACATCGGAACCCGGGTGTGGTAGAAAATGGGCAAGGGCCGGGCCATCACGCCCAAGGTGGCGCGTCGTATCTTGATCCGGATACGGTGGCAAGTGAGCGAGGATCGGGTCGTCGCATCCTTAGTGGCACACTACATCGGCGCCCGGATGTAGTGGAAAATGAGCAAGGGTCTTCGCATTTGACTCGACGAGTGCGAAGGGTAAGGAAGCTAGCCGAGCCTAGGAGGATTCGCTTAGGTAGCTGGAACGTAGGGTCTCTGATAGGGAAGCTTCGGGAGCTAGTTGATGCAGCAGTGAGGAGAGGTGTTGATATCCTTTGCGTCCAAGAAACCAAATGGAGAGGACAGAAGGCGAAGGAGGTGGAGGATACCGGCTTCAAGCTGTGGTACACGGGGACGGCTGCAAACAGATATGGCGTAGGTATCTTGATCAACAAGAGCCTCAAGTATGGAGTGGTAGACGTTAGGAGACGTGGGGACCGGATTATCCTGGTCAAGCTGGTAGCTGAGGACTTGGTACTCAATGTTATCAGCGCATATGCCCCGCAAGTAGGCCACAATGAGAACACCAAGAGGGAGTTCTGGGAAGGCTTGGAGGACATGGTTAGGAGTGTACCGATTGGTGAGAAGCTCTTCATAGGAGGAGACCTCAATGGCCACGTGGGTACATCTAACACAGGTTTTGAAGGGGCGCATGGGGGCTTTGGCTATGGCATCAGGAATCAAGAAGGAGAAGATGTCTTAAGCTTTGCTCTAGCCTACAACATGATTGTAGCTAACACCCTCTTTAGAAAGAGAGAATCACATCTGGTGACTTTTAGTAGTGGCCAACACTCTAGCCAGATTGATTTCATCCTCTCGAGAAGAGAAGATAGGCGTGCGTGCCTAGACTGTAAGGTGATACCTGGGCAGAGTGTTGTACCCCAGCATAAGCTGGTGGTTGCTGACTTCCGCTTTCGGATTCGTGTCCAGCGGGATAAGTGTGCCAAGGTCGCTAGAACGAAGTGGTGGAAGCTCAAGGGGGAGGTAGCTCAGGTGTTCAAGGAGAGGGTATTTAAGGAGGGCCCTTGGGAGGAAGGAGGGGATGCGGACAATGTGTGGATGAAGATGGCGACTTGCATTCGTAAGGTGGCCTCGGAGGAGTTTGGAGTGTCCAGGGGAAGGAGAAGCGAAGATAAGGATACCTGGTGGTGGAATGATGATGTCCAGAAGGCGCTTAAAGAGAAGAAAGATTGCTTCAGACGCCTATACCTGGATAGGAGTGCAGACAACATAGAGAAGTACAAGATGGCGAAGAAGGCCGCAAAGCGAGCTGTTGGTGAAGCAAGGGGTCGGGCATATGAGGACCTCTACCAACGGTTAGGCACGAAGGAAGGTGAAAGGGACATCTATAAGATGGCTAAGATCCGGGAGAGGAAGACGAGGGATATTGGCCAAGTCAAATGCATCAAGGACGGAGCAGGCCAACTCTTGGTGAAGGACGAAGAGATTAAGCATAGATGGCGGGAGTACTTCCACAAGCTGTTCAATGGGGAGAATGAGAGTTCTACCATTGAACTGAATGACTCCTTTGATGAGACCAGCATGCGTTTTGTGCGACGCATCCAGGAGTCTGAGGTGAAGGAGGCTTTAAAAAGGATGAAAGGAGGCAAGGCGATGGGCCCTGATTGTATCCCCATTGAGGTGTGGAAAGGTCTCGGGGACATAGCGATAGTATGGCTAACCAAGCTTTTCAACCTCATTTTTCGGGAAAACAAGATGCCAAAAGAATGGAGACGGAGTATATTAGTACCAATCTTCAAGAACAAGGGGGATGTTCAGAGTTGTACTAATTACCATGGAATTAAGCTGATGAGCCATACAATGAAGCTATGGGAGAGAGTCATTGAGCACCGCTTAAGAAGAATGACAAGCGTGACCAAAAATCAGTTTGGTTTCATGCCTGGGAGGTCGACCATGGAAGCCATTTTCTTGGTACGACAACTTATGGAGAGATATAGGGAGCATAAGAAGGACTTGCATATGGTGTTCATTGACTTGGAGAAGGCCTATGATAAGATACCGCGGAATGTCATGTGGTGGGCCTTGGAGAAACACAAAGTCCCAGCAAAGTACATTACCCTCATCAAGAACATGTACAATAATGTTGTGACAAGTGTTCGAACAAGTGATGTCGACACCAATGACTTCCCGATTAAGATAGGACTGCACCAGGGGTCAGCTTTGAGCCCTTATCTTTTTGCATTGGTGATGGATGAGGTCACAAGGGGTATACAAGGAGATATCCCATGGTGTATGCTCTTTGCGGATGATGTGGTGCTAGTTGACGATAGTCGGACGGGGGTAAATAGGAAGTTAGAGTTATGGAGACAAACCTTGGAATCGAAAGGGTTTAGGCTTGGTAGAACTAAAACCGAGTACATGATGTGCGGTTTCAGTACTACTAGCTGTGAGGAGGAGGAGGTTAGCCTTGATGGCCAGGTGGTACCTCGGAAGGACACCTTTCGGTATTTGGGGTCAATGTTGCAGGAGGATGGGGGTATTGATGAAGATGTGAACCATTGAATCAAAGCCGGATGGATGAAGTGGCGCCAAGCTTCTGGCATTCTCTGTGACAAGAGAGTGCCACAAAAGCTAAAAGGCAAGTTCTACAGGACGGCGGTTCGACCCGCAATGTTGTATGGCGTGGAGTGTTGGCCGACTAAAAGGCGACATGTTCAACAGTTAGGTGTGGTGGAGATGCATATGTTGAGATGGATGTGTGGCCACACGAGGAAGGATCGAGTCCGGAATGATGATATACGAGATAGAGTTGGGGTAGCACCAATTGAGGAGAAGCTTGTCCAACATCATTTGAGATGGTTTGGGCATATTCAGCGCAGGCCTCCAGAAGCTCCAGTGCATAGCGGCCGGCTAAAGCGTGCGGAGAATGTCAAGAGAGGGCGGGGTCGACCGATTTTGACATGGGAGGAGTCCGTTAAGAGAGACCTGAAGGATTGGAGTATCGACAAAGAGCTAGCTATGGACAGGGGTGCGTGGAAGCTTGCTATCCATGTGCCAGAGCCATGAGTTGGTTGCGAGATCTTATGGGTTTCACCTCTTGCCTACCCCAACTTGTTTGGGACTAAAGGCTTTGTTGTTGTTGTTGTTGTTGTTGTTGTTGTTGTTGTTAACGAGATATGTCGTTCTTAACATTATGCGTTATCTGCATCTTCAGACACACCGTATTTTGATTCACCACAGCTGCTCCAACAAGGGAAGCATACACCAGAAGGGAGCTATAGTCCCCACTCAATAGTTCCCTGCATCGAATGCGCATGCCCGGCATGGACAGCCACAACAACTGCAGGGCCATCGACAAGTCAGCACATGATGCTCACTCCTATAGATGGCATCCAGATAGGTTGTACCCTCATCTTACTTGTGTGCAACTTTTATTGCTTTGTTATTCATCTAATCATGGAAAATAGATCATCACATTTCACTTTATATTCATGCTGATCTCTTACGGGTCTTGTTCAGGAGTTAACGTTGTTCCATTGTTCAGCTAAGATACTTGTTCTTTAGGTAACGTTGTTCCATAGTTATCATCCATCAGCCAATGCTATCCCACAGGCTGGTGATTATAGTATTATACCACTTCTAGTATTACCTATGTTGTTCTTTAATACTTTTGTGTGCCATCTAGTTAATCTTGAGTACAAACGATACATATTCTGTAGCTTTCATCTGTGTTCTCCCTTTAGTTTGTGAGACCTGTTGCTGCTAGTTAACCCCAGTCCTACTATTTATGTCATCTCCTACCGGCACTCATTACAAATCTAACTACTAGTTGTCTTCCATGCATGTCAGATATAATTGCACACACTGATACATCCACAAGAACCTCACGAACCAATGTAAAGGCCAATAAACTTGATTTCAATGATACCCAATATGATGGAACATGTAAAGGCAGTTCTTCAGAAGACTTGCAGCAAGATGATGAATCCTCTTCACCCCACAAGGTCCTTGCTCTAACTTGGCGTGTGATATGGGTACAACATGCATATAATGTCCTGGAGTGTATCTACTCTGTTGCAATGCCATGTGCTTAGCATGCTGATCATGCATGTAAATATGTCATGCCTTCCTATTTTTCAATACCTATTCCATTCATGATAACATGTTTTCAAATTCAAGTACTGTCATTCTACTCTATCACAATGCCATCTGCTTAATTTGGACGTCATGCTTCTGAATATCTTATGCATTGTTATTCATCAGTATGTACTTCATCTGTCTACCATACCATGTTTTTTTACATTGAAGTGTTGTTCTAGTGCTCTGTTGCAATGCCATCTTATTTTCCCAATCATACACATATATGTTGCCTTAGTTATTTCTGTACGTATTCCGGTAGCATATAGTTTTACATTCAACTATTGTTTTTTTTGCTATGTTGTCCTGTCGTATCCCTAGCTCTTACACCATACTCCCTCCGTCCGGATTACATGTTGCTGAAATGGATAAAAAAGGATGTATCTATAACCGAAATACGCCTAGACCCATGCATTTTTTCCGGATGGAGGGAATACATGTCAATATGTCATGCATTTCTATTCTTCAGTACCTATTCCATCTCTCTGCTGTCACATGTTTTATAATTAAAGCACCATTCTTCTATACAAGTCATGCAAGGGGAAGACAACTATGTTAGAATCTGAAGGGTTACAAACAAGGCCTTTACAGAAGATCCAAACGCCGGGAGATAATGAACCAACTCAAGTTTTTATAGATACTGCTCCAGCACAAAGAAACCCAACTCCTACTGATCATAAGCAGATCTCGAGTGGCCAAAGAACTAGTCCGCTCCAGTCCTGCAAAAATATGTCAACTCAATTCTAAGAAGCGTGTGCGCATCCTTGCATCATGAAATTTTATAGCATGCTCAACATATTTTCTACATGTTTCTTACCCATCTCTCTTTTAGAAAATAAGCTTAACATATAGAAGAATTTCTGCAATGGTATCGTTTATGAGGAAAGATTCTTGCAGGAATTCTCTGTGCTCCAATGTAGATGTAAGTACCTGTTGTATATCACTATATTTTTACATCAGCATGTATTTTGTTAATCGGCGTGAATCCAACCTTTATCTGATCTAAATTTAGTTGTAGCAAAATGTATGATTAAAGGCCACAATGTTGATTTTTGCATGGAAAACTGCCTGGTAGTTTTGCATCGTGAGCTGCATGAGTGTACTATCTCATACCAGTGGGTTTGAATACTTTGGTTCTGCAGTGGGGTTTTCCGTGTTTTTTTACTGTGTTGTCCTGTCGTGTCCCTAGCTCTTACATCATACTCCCTACGTCCGGATTAAATATCGCAGAAATGGATAAAACTGGATGTATCTAGAACTGAAATACGCCTAGACCCATCCATTTATTTTCGGATGGAGGGAATACATGTCAATATGTCATGCCTTTCTATTCTTCAGTACCTATTCCATCTCTGTTGTAGCATGTTTTATAACTGAATCACCATTTTTCTATATAAGGCATGCAAGGGGAAGACGGCTATGTTAGAATCTGAACGGTTACAAACCAGGTCTTTGCAAAAGATCCAAACGCCAGGAGATAATAAACCAACTCCATTTTTCACAGATACTGCTGCAGCACAGAGAAACCCAACTCCCACTGATAATAAGCATATTCCAGTGGCCAAAGAACTAGTCCGCTCTAGTCCAGCAAAAGAATGTCAACTCCATTCTAAGAAGCGTGTGCGTATCCTCGCATCATGAAATTTTATAGCATTCTGATCATATTTTGTACATGTTTCTTACCCATCTCTCTTTTAGAAAATAAGGTTAAACGATACAAGACTTCCTCCATTGGGATCGTATTCGAGGAAAATATCTTGCGGGAATTCTCTGTGCTCCACTGCTGATATAAGTACCTGTTGTATATCACTATATTTTTACATCAGCATGTATTTTGTTAATCAGCGTCAATCTAACCTTTATCTGATCTAAAATTAGTTGTAGCAAAATGTTAAAGGCGTCAATGTTGATTTTTGTAAGGAAAACTGCCTGGTAGTTTTCCCTACTGAGCTGCATGAATTACTATCTCATATCACGCACATTACTGAATTGTAGTTCTTCTCTGGTTGCCCATTCATTCATTGTGTCAATGTTGCTTTCGTAATACCTTACATGGCTGATGATAGTTGTGCCATATTGTGTTAATTTGGTGTAGGCTAGTTGCCCAAACGTTCATTGTGTCAATGTTGCTTTCCTATTATCTGACTTGGCCAATGATAGCAATGCTAGTGTGTTAATTTTGTGCAGGCTACTGAAGATAAGAAGACAAACTCTAAAAACAGCAAGGCAACCCCACTATTTCTTTCTAGTAAATCTAGGTCAGGTAATATGGCAATAACTCATGATTAATCTGTCTGGTTCCCGTCCTAATTTATGTTATGATGCAGTGGTCGAGACACTCTCCACTATCAATAATACAAGCCTGCCAAAATCGCCATCTGCATCTGTTCAGTATCCTCTGTCTCGAATGCAATGGAATAAATGCATGTTTGTGAACCAATTAATGGCTAAAGCAATGATGGAAATGTTGGATGAATCAAGGTGCATAGTCATGCAACACAACAACTGATCAATGTTTTTAGAGACAGTGTAGCAAAGCAGCAAGAACTTGCCCACATGCTTATGGGTGTCATCTGTGCTGAGGTTGCAGATTGTGACGTTGTAGATGGTTAGGTTCTGCTCATTTATTTGCACTGGCATCAATCTTTGATTGCCAAGTGGATGTAATTTCCTGTAATATATGCTGGATGTGCAACGTTATTCCCTGTATGTCGTACCTTTGCTTGATCGGTTTTGGTCCTATGCATAATTGCTCGTCATAATGGGCTCAAATTATCTAATTTGGCCTAAAGACATGACCGAACTTTAGTGGGCCCATTAATTTAATGGGCCATTACTAGGCCGAAAGTTAATGGTCGGCCCTCTTACCTCCCGGGTCGTTAACAGGCCGTTACTAAGTCTAGGCTACATATGGCCCAACTATACTATAGGCCTTTAGCAGGCCGAAAGAGACAGCGGGCTTGTACTGGACCATGAAGAGCATGGGCCGCTAAGAGGCTGAAAGTCAGGTCGTATTGTAAACGGCCCAACTGTGTTGTGGGCCTTTAGCAGGCCGAAAGAGAAACCGTGCTTGTATTGGACCATGAAGGGCATGAGCCGTTAAAAGGCCAAAACTAAGGTCCGACTACAAATGGCCCAACTCATTTATGGTTCGTTAACATGCCGAAAGGCACACAAGGCCGGGAATTGGCCCAACACTTAAATGGGTCGCTAAAAGGCCAAAACTCAGGTCCGACTACAAATGGCCCAACTGATTTATGGGCCGCCAACAGGCTGAAAGTGACACCGGGCCAGAAATTGGTCCAACACTTAAATGGGCCGCTAAAAGGCCGAAATTCAGGTCCGACTACAAATGGCCCATCAGATTTATGGGCCATCAACAGGCTGAAAGACACACCGGGCCGGATATTAGCGCAACATTTAAATGGGTCGCTAAAAGGCCAAAAGATGTACATCCTGAAATTGGCCCATCCATTAAATGGGCCGTTAACAGGCCGAAATCTCATTGAGCCGATATTGAGTCCAAATATATAGCGGGTTGTTAACGTACTCGAACTAACGATGGGCTGCAATGGTGTCAAATATTTAACGGGCCGTTGATGGGCCGAATTGGCACATCTCGTATGGGTCGTGGGCTTAAATGGACCTGACACAAGTAGGCCTTATATGGGCCGGCCTGCTAATTTTTACTGGGCCGGCCTTTTTCATCGGAATGGGCCACTGTTGGGCCGTGCCACGTGTCGACCTATCATAGGTGCCTCCTGTCCAATGAGTGGATGACATCTGTCCCAACGGTGAGGCAACACGTGTTTCCTTCGGCTAATCAGAATTTTACACGTGGAAATTTCCCATTGGTCAGGGATGTTACGGGTTATCGGATCCAAAATCTGACCTGATAGCTTAATGGCGTTCCATTACGGTGGATGCCACGTGTCGTTCACCCTTGACGAAAGCACTTCTGTGACACACGATTTATCGTCATGGAAGTGGACACTTCCGTGATGATAATTTTGGTAATGTCATGGAACACTTCTAGGACAGCACAGGTATGACTATCTTGATTCTGTCATAAAATCGTCATGGATGTACATGCATGACAAAAAACACGGCCTACTGTGACAAACACGTATCATCACGGAAGTGTATTTTTTTTGTAGTGATGCTGGAAATGAGCACAAGAATAAATGGGCCCTCAGAAGGCCGAAATGTAACACGGGTTGGAAATGACCCAATGGAATAATGGGCCGCTAATGGGTATAAAGTGATACACTGTTCATTACGGGCTGGTTTCACCACAGGCCATTAATGGGCAAAGAGTTACAAAGGGACTCATATGGGCCGAAATACTTCATGGGCTATACATGGGCCGGAAGTTAAAACAGGCTGGAATTATATTGGACGGCCCGGATGACGCTACTGGGCCTAATTTGGATAGGCCGTAAACGGGCCCTGGGTTAGCGGGCTGTAAATGGGCTATATGCGAATAGACCATTAACATGCTTGTCGTGGGCCGGCCCGCCACCTTTTGACCAAGTCAAATGGCCAGCCTTTTCACAGGAATGGGCCTCTGTTGCGTCGTGCCATGTGTCGGCGTATCATAGGCGCTTTGGATCCAATGAGTGGATGACATCTGTCCCAACAGTGAGCCGACACGTGTTTCCTCCAGCCAATGATAATTTTACATGTGGAAAATCCCTATTGGTTGGGGCTGTTAACGGGTTATCGGATCCAAAACCAGACCCAATAGCTTAACGATGTTCTGTTATGGTGGATTCCACGTGTCGGTCACCCTTGACGAAAGCACTTCTGTGACGCGCGATTTATCGTCATGGAAGTGGACACTTTTGTGATGATAATTTTGGTAATGTCATGGAACACTTCTACGACAGCACAAGTATGACTATCTTGATTCTGTCATAAAATCGTCATGGATGTACATGCATGACAAAAAAACGTGACCTACTATGACAAACACGTATCATCACGGAAGTGTATTTTGTTTGTAGTGATGCTGGAAATGAGCACAAGAATAAATGGGCCCTTAGAAGGCCGAAAGGTAACACAGGCTGGAAATGACCCAATGGAATAATGGGCCGCTAATGGGTATAAAGTGATACACTGTTCATTATGGGCCGGTTTCACCACGGGCCATTACTGGGCCAAGAGTTACAAAGGGACTCATATAGGCCGAAATACTTCATGGGCTATACATGGGCCGGAAGTTAAAACGGGCTGGAATTATATTGGACGGCCCGTATGACGCTTCTGGGCCTAATTCAGATAGGCTGTAAACGGGCCCTGGGTTAGCGGGCTGTAAATGGGCTATATGTGAACAAGTCGTTAACAGGCTTGTTGTGGGCCGGCCCGCCACCTTTTGACCAAGTCAAATGGCCGGCCTTTTCACAGGAATGGGCCTCTGTTGGGTCGTTCCACGTGTTGGCGTATCATAGGTGCTTTGGGTCCAATGAGTGGATGACATGTATCCCAACAGTGAGCCGACACATGTTTCCTCCAGCCAATGATAATTTTACATGTGGAAAATCCCCATTGGTTGGGGTTGTTAACGGGTTATCGGATCCAAAACCAGACCCAATAGCTTAATGACGTTCTATTACGGTGGATGCCACGTGCCGGTCACCCTTGACGAAAGCACTTTTGTGACGCGCGATTTATCGTCATGGAAGTGGACACTTTTGTGATGATAATTTCGGTAATGTCATGGAACACTTCTACGACAGCACATGTATGACTATCTTGATTCTGTCATAAAATCGTCATGGATGTACATGCATGACAAGAAAACGCGACCTACTGTGACAAACACGTATCATCACAGAAGTGTATTTTTTTGTAGTGATGCTGGAAATGAGCACAAGAATAAATGGGCCCTCAGAAGGCCGAAAGGTAACACGGGATTGAAATGACCCAATGGAATAATGGGCCGCTAATGGGTATAAAGTGATACACTGTTCATTACGGGCCAGTTTCACCACGGGCCATTAATGGGCCAAGAGTTACAAAGGGACTCATATGAGCCGAAATACTTCATGGGCTATACATGGGCGGGAAGTTAAAATGGGCTGGAATTATATTGGATGGCCCGGATGACGCTACTGGGCCTAATTCGGATAGGCCGTAAACGGGCCCTGGGTTAGCGGGCTGTAAATGGGCTATATGCAAACAGGCCGTTAACAGGCTTGTCGTGGGCCGGCCCGCCACCTTTTGACCAAGTCAAACGGCCGGCCTTTTCATAGGAATGGGCCTCTGTCTGGCCGTGCCACATGTCGGCGTATCATAGGCGCTTTGGGTCCAATGAGTGGATGACATCTGTCCCAACAGTGAGCCGACACGTGTTTCCTCCATCCAATGATAATTTTACATGTGGAAAATCCCCATTGGTCGGGGTTGTTAACGGGTTATCGGATCCAAAACCAGACCCGATAGCTTAACGACGTTCTATTACGACGGATGCCACCTGTCGGTCACCCTTAACGAAAGCACTTCTGTGACGTGCGATTTATCATCATGGAAGTGGACACTTCCGTGATGATAATTTTGGTAATGTCATGGAACACTTCTAGGACAGCACAGGTATGACTATCTTGATTCTGTCATAAATTTGTCATGGATGTACGTGCATGACAGAAAACGTGACCTACTGTGACAAACATTTATCATCAGGGAAGTGTATTTTTTGTAGTGTAATGGGGATTGTTCTTAGGGTAGTGGGCGGCATATGACTTTGATTGGCGAAAAACTGGCATCCTACATAGCGCTATACAAGGGCATGTGCATCTGTTCGGGCCGTTGGCCAAAAGAAACCTATACGGAAAGCTTTGCTTACTAGGGCCCGAGCTGCGGCGTGATGGCCGCCGAGACCAGCATGTATTTGAGATAAGAGATGTCGCCGCTCCTCTTTAGAGATACATCTCTGAAGAACTCCAGTAGTACTTTTCTTGTAGAGTTCACCTTCGTGAACTTTGTAGGCTTTAGAGCGTCGAACTATGCAACGGGCCTCATTCTGGTCATCAAGGAGCTCCTACCTACTAAGGTAGGCCAGGAAAGGTTCGGTCCATGGAGGAATGACAGCCATGATTACATGGGCGGAAGGTGTCATTTCGGTGCCTGAACCCCCGACGATACCAGTATTATGTTCGGCATCTGGGGGTATGAGCGTCTCTGTGCTAGTATTTCCGCTCTCGTCCTACCGTATCACAGATGGCTTGAAGAGCCTTTCCACAAAGGTGTTAGGTGGGACGTGGTCGCGTTTAGCTCCCATTCGAGCAAGGATGTCTGTTTCCTGATTAATGTCTCGAGCAAGGTGGTGCAACTCGAGCCCCTCAAACCAAGCTGATATTTTGAGTGCGGCATTTTGGTATGCCCCCATCCTTGGATCTTTTGCATCAAATTCTCCATTTATTTGGGATATTGCGAGGTTCGAATCCCCACGCACCTCTAGGCGTTGTATGCCCATAGAGATATCCATTCGGAGGCCATACAGTAGCACCTCGTATTCGGCCGCGTTGTTGGAGTCCGTATACACGATTTGTAACTGATGTCTACTACACAATGTTCTTATTGTAGACGTTGTTGGGCCTCCAAGCGTAGAGGTTTGTAGGACAGTAGCAAATTTCCCTCAAGTGGACGACCTAAGGTTTATCAATCCGTGGGAGGCGTAGGATGAAGATGGTCCCTCTCAAACGACCCTGCAACCAAATAGCAAAGAGTCTGTTGAGTCCCCAACACACCCAATACAATGGTAAATTGTATAGGTGCACTAGTTCGGTGAAGAGATGGTGATACAAGTGCAATATGGATGGTAGATATAGGTTTTTGTAATCTGAAAATATAAAAACAGCAAGGTAACTAATGATAAAAGTGAGCACAAACGGTATTGCAATGCGTTGAAACAAGGCCTAGGGTGCATACTTTCACTAGTGCAAGTTATCTCAACAAGGATAACATAATTAGATCCTATAACTATCCCTCAACATGCAACAAAGACTTCAAAGTCACTAATAGCGAAGAACAAACGAAGAGATTATTGTAGGGTACGAAACCACCTCAAAGTTATTCTTTCCGATCAATCTATTGGGTTATTCCTATATGTTTCACAAACTGCCCTAGAGTTCATAGTAAAATAACACCTTAAGACACAAATCAACCAAAACCGTAATGTCACCTAGACACTTCAATGTCACCTCAAGTATCCGCGGGTATGATTATACGATATGCATCACACAATCTCAGTTTCATCTATTCAACCAACACAAAGAACTTCAAAGAGTGCCCCAAAGTTTCTACCGGAGAGTCAAGACAAAAACATGTACCAACCCATATGCATAAGTTCACAAGGTCACAGAACTCGCAAGTTGATCACCAAAACATACATCAAGTGGATCACATGAATATCCCAATGTCACCACAGATAAGCACATGCAAGACATACATCAAGTATTCTGAAATCCTTAAAGACTCAATCCGATAAGATAAATTCAAAGGGAAAACTCAATTCAACACAAGGAGATAGAGGGGGAGAAACATCATAAGATCCAACTATAATAGCAAAGCTCGTGGTATATCAAGATCGTGCCATATCAAGAAAACGAGAGAGAGAGAGATCAAACACATAGCTACTGGTACATAGCCTCAGCCCCGAGGGTGAACTACTCCATCCTCGTCATGGAGAGCGCTAGGATGATGAAGATGGCCACCGGTGATGGATCCCCCCTTCGGCAGGGTGCCGGAACAGGGCCCAAATTGGTTTTTGGTGGCTAGAGAGGCTTGCGGCGGCGGAACTCCCGATCTAGATTATTTTCTGGATGTTTCTGTATTTATAGGTATTTTTGACGTCGGTCTCACGTTAGGAGGGTCTCTGAGTCATCCACGAGATAGGGGGACGCGCCCAGGGGGTAGGGCGTGCCCTCCACCCTCGTGGATGGCTCGGGACTCTTCTAGCACAACTCTTTTATTCCGGGGGCTTCTTTTGGTCCATAAAAAATCATCAAAATTGGCACGTCAATTGGACTCCGTTTGGTAATCCTTTTCTGTAAAAATGAAAAACAAGGAAAAAAGAGAAAGTGGCACTTGGCTCTAGGTTGATAGGTTAGTTCCAAAAAACATATAAAATAGAATATAAATGCATATAAAACATCCAAGATTGATAATATAATAGCATGGAACAATAAAAAATTATCGACACGTCGGAGACATATCAGTAACACGTAGCGGACCGTGTCCCTTGTACGGGATGTTAAGATGACACCAGCCCCCAGTCTGGCTAACATTTTAGAGTTGTCGAAGTACATGATCCAGTTGGAGTATGCACTGTACTCTTTAGGGAGTTAGGCTTCCGTCCACTCGACGAGAAAGTAGGCCAACACCTGAGATTTAATAGCTTGGCGTGGCGTGTATGTTATTTCAAATGCTGAGAGCTCGATGGCCCATTTGGCTATGTGTCTAGTGGCATCCCGGTTATTTACGAAGTCATTGAGTGGTACTTCGGATGCCACCGTGATCGAACACTCTTGAAAGTAGTGTGCAGCTTCCCAGATGCCATGAAGACCGCATACGCTATCTTCCGATAGTGCGGGTATTGAGATTTACACGGTGTAAGGACCGTCAATATGTAGTAAACCGGTTTCTGGATGGGGAATTTATGTTCCTCCTCTTCTAGTTCAACGACGAGTATGACGCTTACAACCTGGCGAGATGCACATATGCAGAGCAACATAGGCTCGCCGACACCCAGTGCGGCTAGGATTGGGTTGCCTGCTAATAAGGCTTTTATTTCTTCCAGTCCGGCTGTAGCTGCATCCATCCATTCAAAGTGGTCGGTGCGCTGGAGTAGTGGGTAAAGTGGTAGCGCTTTTTCTCCTAATCTGGAGATGAAGCGGCTTAAGGCCGCCACGCAACCAGCTAGTTTTTGGACCTGCTTTAGGTGTGTTGGCGTTGCCAATTGTGACAAGGCTCGGATTTTGGCTGGGTTCGCTTTGATTCCTCTATTGGAAATAATGAACCCGAGCAGTTTTCCGACTGGAACGCTGTCGTGGTTTTGTCATGGCAGATGTCCTAGAGACAGGACTGAGTCGTGGAGCCATCGCGACGGGTTAGCTTGAAGGGGTTAAAGCGGACACAGGGACGCAAGAGAGTTTATACTAGTTTGGCCCCTTCAATGAAGGTAAAAGCCTACGTCTAGTTGTGATGGAATTGATGGGGTTTCGATGACTAGGGAGCAAACAAGCTTCGCCTATGTCTCGAGTTGTTGTCTGTTGTCCTTGAACCGCCGCCGGGTCGTCCCCTTATATACACGGGTGACGCCCGTCGGTTCACAGAGTCCCAATACCGGCTCATAGATGCGTCCAGTTTGATCTCTACTTATTCCTAACTTACAATACAAGTTAACTACTAACGCCGGTTTATGGCTACAGGCCTTGAACTGACATGGCCTCGAGCCCTCATCTGCCTTCTTGGGCTTTAACATACTTAACTACTGACGAAGTTAATCCGGCCCAGATAGGCCGGTTTATGCCCAGTAGTAATATCCCCAACATTAGGCCCCAGATTGATTTGAACATGTTCATGTCAATCCTTTAGCAAAAATCTTCATCTTCAACATCTTCTCATAAATTGGTACACCGCCATGATGTCATCTTCTCTGATTGCTGTAAACCAGAGTGACGTCACTTGTCATAACGAACCTTATCCATTATGCTTCCTTGTTTAATAGATCTGTGGAAATTAAGGCGACAGCTCCGTTTCATGGCCCCTTGATTGTCGCGCCTGACACATGTCCTTTTGCCTTATAAATAGGACCGAAGGGTCATTTCTTTTCTCCCCTTCGTGCCTTTCTTCTTCGTCTTCCTCGCGTCGCCAGCCTCGGAGCTCCGCCGCCGCTGTCAACTTCTGCACCAACCTTGGCTGTTGCATCAACCTGAACGCACCAGAGCACCGCGGCAACCTTCCGCGTCTTCCTCAACTCTGGTAAGCCTTCTGCTCTTCTCAATACAGATCTGTTCTAGGGTTTCGTGTTCTTGCAGTGTTCATCACCTGTTCGCGTTCATATACTAGCTCCTGGATGCATCTGTGAACCCCTGCTCTTAGTGGTAGCTTTTAGTATCTGCCTTTAGTTTCATGCCCAAGACCATAGATCTCACATATATTTCTGCCCATTGATTCAATACTGTTCTGCTTTGAGCTTTTGAATATTTTTCTTATTTTCTGAACTTGCTTCAGATCCAACGCTGTAGAGAAATCTTGTGAAATCTGTTTCTGTATACTTATCCATCCGCAATCTCAGCTATTTCAATGCTTAGATCAGGCGGTTTAACTTTGTACAAAAAATTGCCAAACCGGTATATACCATTAGTCCCCTTGTTGAACCGCTAGTTGTTGTTGCTTCATAAAACTCCGGTTTAGATAGATCAGTCTCCGGTTTAACATTGCACATACCACTGTACCTTAATCAATGCATTTTTGAACCGGGATCATCTACCTTGTAGATTTCATCATGGCCAAGCAAGTATATGAGTGCAACTGGGTTCCTTCTCGCGTCACAGAGGCTCAACTGGACGATTTAGTCCTGATCGGCGCCTTAGGCAGCAAAGATACCATCCATTGGAGGGCTCCTGGCAAAGAATGCCCTCCCACACCTCAAGAAGGAGAGGTCGTCGTTTTCGTAGATCATTTATCCCGGGGCTTTAAGCCACCCGGTTCTAAATTTTACCGGGACGTGTTAGCCGATTTTCAACTCCATCCACAAGATACTAGCCCCAACTCTGTTACAAACATGTGTCACTTCCAAGTGGTCTGTGAGGCGTTCTTTCAAGAGGAGCCCACAGTGGAATTGTTCAGAGACTGTTTCCATCTAAACCGTTGTACTGAGTTTACTAACGGCTCCAATACGGAGTTGGGTGGCGTGGCGATTCAGAAAAGGAAAGAGGTCACATACCCTCACGCCAAACTGCACAGCCACCCCAAAGAGTGGAATCAAACATGGTTCTATTGCAAAGACACCTCCCCTGCTGGTGAAAATCCCTTGCCTGGCTTTCGTCCGGAGCGGCTCAGCAATACACACCCCTTTCCGCAAAGGTTGACTGCCCAGGAGAGAAGCAAATATGCTCCTCAACTGTCGAAGCTCAGATCCTTTATGGCCAACGGTTTAACAGGGGTTGATCTCGCCCGCTGTTGGATATCATGGAGCATATTGCCCCTTAGTCAGCGCTCCGGTTTGATGTGTGAGTATACTGGCAGTGTTGATGACCCACTGCGACATTCCAACATCTAGCTCACCGATGAAGAAATCACCGAGGCTGTGAATAAGATGCTGAATGAACCGGAACACATCTGTGCTAAAACCGGCCTTCTTCCCTTCTGTGCCACCAACAAACCGCCAGCTGTAAGAGTTTGATTTTTCTTTTTGCTAAATCTGCTATTGACATATCTGGTCATTGTTTAATATCAGTGTCTGTGTAACCAGGGCAATGATTCGTTTTGGAGCAAGAAACTGCCGCAGGAGAAACCAGAAAAACCAGACAAACCGGAAAGAGCAACCCGGCAAAAGACTAAAGCTGTGAAGAAGACTGCCGACAGGAAAAGAACCACTGCATCCTCTAACTCGGCTCCTGATGATGATGTGGATAATCCGGACCTTGAGGTAGGGCTTGACTCACTTGGATTATTCTTCATGCGTCTTATTGATGATGATATTTGTCAGGATGATGCCGAAGCCAGCCATGCTGATGCTGCAGAGGTAATTATTCTCTCTTCCGATTCAGAATCTTTGCCTTCACTAAAAATCCGTCAGGCAAACCGGAAAGTTAAATTTTCTCATCCTCTTGCTTATTTGGATCCCAAATTTCTTATGAAGACCCAACAGCACGAAACTCGTCGCACAACCCGGCACAGCGGCCAGGTAGTTAGCTCCGCCGGTTTACCGAACAGTCCGGTTCGGAAACACCGTTCAGAGGTCTCTAATTTTCTTGTCAGTGCTTGTCCTAAAGCGGGCTGCTTTCGTCAACCTCTTAATCCATCTGACTCCGATTACCAGGTTACTTCCCACTCATCTTCCGGCGAGTCATCGGCTACTCAGCTGCCACCGCTCAAAATGGTGCTTGGGTAAGCTATACTTATCATAATATTTGCAACACATCGCCTTGGAACATATGATGTATTTGATTTTTTTATTCCTTTTAGGGCCAAGCCTAGGCCAAGCAACAAGGCTCGTCTGGACAAAGCGGCCGAAGAAGATGCCGTCCTTGAACCGGGCAAAACCCCAGATCTTGAAATGGCTATTCCTGAGGATATACCCAATGATCTGCCGCAGCAAGACGACGATCTTATTGCTGAAGAGAGTCCTATTGATACCTCAAGTCCTGTCAATCAGCCCACAAGCTCTATCCGGATTGAGAAATCTACTGGTCCAACAAAGCCTACTAACAAGCCAACAGCCCCAATGCAAACCGGCGATACCAAGAATGATGAGGTTGTCATTACTGGCATTGGCCATACAGAGCCAAGCAATCCTGTCACTTTGTCCAAACATTTCTGCCAAGGAAGAATTTGCTGCCTTTGGCAAAGGCAAGTGGAATGCTGATCTGGCTACTTACGCTGCTCTGAACGCCCAAGAAATCCATTCCGGCTACCTGAACCGGCTGTATACCAGTCGTGACTATGAAGCCGATCTGGTAAATATGATGAAAGATAAATATGAGGTAACTTCCATATGCTCTTTCCTGTTTGTATATTTTAATTCTTGTTGACGCTCCTAGTCCCCGAGGACCGGTTTGTAATCTTCCTTCAAACCGGGACTTACTAATACAAATCTTAATTCTTTGAAATTCGCTAGTGTAGTCCCCAAGGGCCGGTTCAACTTAGTGTAGTTAAACTGGGACTTTAAGTAATTGAGATCGCCGCATTAGAATATATACGAGCAAATAGCCATTAGCCCCCAAGTGCCAAGTTGAATACTTGTATTGATCTTGGGACTTTGCAAGCAATTGAAAGATGAAGATCGAATATGCATTATCCCCCAAGTGCCAAGTGCATAACTTGTTATGTGGTTGGTACTTCAATCCTTGTACCATTTTGCTGAATCATATAACTGTCTGCATGTAGGATGAGCTGAAGACGAAAGAAAGCCAAGTGGCCGACCTCCAAGATAATCTGAAATCCCAACAAGCTGAAACCTCCAAAGCAAAAGAGGAATTAACCAGCGCTTTAAGCGCCATGGAATAGCTTAAGGAGAGCTTCAAGAAGAAGCGGGCGGATTGGGCACTGAAAAATCTGCTTTAATCAAACGAGCAGAAGATGCCAAGGCTGCACTCAAACCGGTGGCGGATGAACTGACCAGCATAAAGCGGCACGTGCATGCCATGACCACTGCTATCTTTGGTAAGCCGGTTTGACTTCTGAACTGATTCTGCCGTCTTACAGAGCTGCCAGTTTGTTAACCCTTTATGATATTTCAGGGACACGCATTGTTCACTTGGGGTTAGACGTGCGGAAGAAATTGAAAGCCGCCTATACGTTGGTCGAACAACTGTACACTGGTGCATAGCAGATCATCTGTACTGCATCCCACAACAAGCCGGTGCCCACCTTGATTCAGGACACTCTGATGAAACTGTCGGTGCTTCCTGCCCGGGTTGAAGAGCTGAAGAAATCTGCTGCTTGAACCGGTGCGATCAATGCCTTAATCCGGGCAAAAGCTTGGGTGCCGGATTTTGATCCTATTGAAGTGGCTCAGGGCTATCCCAGTTTGAAGGAGGACGGTCAGAGTTTGGTGAAGCGGATCTATGAGCAATAAACTGGGAGGTGCGTCCGCTAGCTTGTCAATTGGCTGAAGAAGCAGACTTGTCTCATTATCAAGCCCAATATGACAATCAAAACAAGCGAATAGCTGCACCAATTCATGAAGCAGAAAATCTTATCCCTCCAATCCATAAGCATACTTACGCTCCCGATATTGACCCGTCGTTGCTGATCCATGATGAAGCTGTTTTTCAAGCATTAATGGGAATCGACTGGACAACTGTTGATTTCTAGCCGCTGGGTAGAGAAACTGAAGCTGAAGCGGCGCAGGATGACCCACAACCATCAGGCCAGGCTGGTGACCAAGCTTGAACCAGAGGCCGGTTTAAAACTGCTTCTCCTTTGCAAAAAACAATGATCTTATTGTGGGCACCGTGTTGCCTTGTAATAGGCTAGCTGATACTTTTGATGTTGATATGCCTTCGTGCATAATCGCTGCCACTTGCTCTTCCTTTGGGTGATGAATTTTCCAAAGTACTTTCTGCAATAAAAAATCTTCAAGTGCCACCGCGGTTGTACCGTCAGGCGGAATATGATGTCTGCATTCATGAAACTAAAACATCTGAAATTTTTAAGTATATGACCAAAATTTTGAGATACATAATACCTGCCATCGTTGAGCGTGAAGTTGGCTTGGCCAATCTTGAAGCGGAGTTTTATAAACCCACACTGTTGGAGGAGATAGCAGCTCCCATATATATATGACGCCGGTTTACTATGTAAACCGTGCCGGGTTATAATAAACACCGTGTTACTCCATAAGAGGATGTTAAGAAAAAAAATCAAACCAAGCAAATAGTCTCCGGATTGAAATGAACCGTGTTCCGTCAATTGATAGTGTGAACCAGTTGAAAACTTTTGTCGGTTAAAAAAACGCAATAAAAAGAAAGAAATATCTTTCAAAGAAAAGTATGAAGCAAAGGCAATGACAAAACCGTTTGCAAAAAAGGCTTTATTTGAGCTGATCAGATGGCGTTACCATGGCCGGACACGACCAAGCTCCCGATAGGTGTAACTATGGTTCTAGTCAGCCAGGTCCCCAAATGAAACCATGGCATTTATGCCGATCAAGTGGCATGGCAATGGTTCTGGTTTGACCAAGCCCCAAGTGATTCTGTGGCCTTAGGCCGATCAAGAGGCATGACTGGTTCAGACGTGACCAAGTCACCAAGTGATCTGGTGGCTCTCGCCTATCAAGAGGTATTGTATTGGTTCGGACACAACCAAACCCCCAAGTGATATAACATGATGCTTTTTTTAAAAGCCAACTCAAGGGGTAAATCGGAGGCCGCTTTAGAACAACTCCATGTAACCACACATGATGTAAAAGAACACCCCGCTTTAGCTGAGGTTCCGGTTTATTATATTTAATCATAATATATACATCGTCGTAATATGTACATAAGTAGAGCCAATGGCTCAGGTATAGTAAGGCTGAAGATGAGCTATGTTCCACGGCTTGTTGGTCTCCTCCTCTGATGTACGTGAGTCCTTATGCTCTCGAATATCGATCAGATAGTATGACCCGTTGTGCAGATTCTTGCTAACCACGAAAGGCCCCTCCCAAGGTGGGGATAGCTTATGCATATTAGTCTGATCTTGGATGAGCCGAAGCACCAAATCTCCTTCCTGAAAGGTTCTAGTTCTGACTCGACGACTGTGATAACGACGAAGATCCTGTTGGTAAATCGCCGAGCGGGCAGCTGCTATGTCACGTTCTTCATCCAACAGGTCCAAAGCGTCTTGCCGTGCTGTCTCATTGTCCGCTTCAACATAAGCCGCCACATGGGGTGAATCATGACGGATATCACTGGGGAGAACCGCCTCCGCTGCGTAAACCATGAAGAACGGTGTATATCCTGTTGATCTATTGGGTGTAGTATTGATGCTCCATAACACAGATGGTAATTCTTCTACCCAACAACCCGGTGTTCTCTGTGAAGGAACCATAAACCGGGGCTTGATGCCTTTCAAGATCTCCTGATTAGCCCTTTCTGCTTGACCATTGGACTATGGATGTGCCACCGATGAAACATCGAGCCGGATGTGCTCCCGTTCGCAGAACTCCTTCATGGCACCTTTGGACAAATTGGTACCATTATCTGTGATGATACTGTGTGGAAAGCCAAACCGGAAAATCACTTTTTTGCTGAACTGAACCGCCGTGGCCGCATCACACTTGCTAACAGGTTCTGCCTCCACCCACTTTGTAAACTTGTCAACCGCCACCAGGAGGTGGGTCTTCTTATCTTTGGACCTTTTGAAAGGCCCAACCATATCCAGCCCCCAAGTCGCAAACGGCCAAGTAATTGGAATCATTCTCAATTCTTGAGCCGGTACATGAACACGCCTTGAAAACTTTTGGCAACCATCACATCGTCTGACCAGATCCTCCGCATCAGCATGAGCATTGAACCAATAGAAGCCATGGCGAAACACTTTAGCCACCAGAGATTTTGAACTGGCATGGTGACCACAATCTCCTTCGTGGATCTCACGCAAAATTTCACGGCCTTCTTTAGGAGACACACAGCGTTGAAACGCCCCTGACACACTGCAATGATGCAACTCACCGTTGATAATAGTCATGGACTTGGATCGCCGGATTATCTGTCGGGCCAGAGTCCCATCCTCTGGTAACTCACCCCGGTTCTTGTACGCCAGGTAAGGAAGCGTCCAATCCAGAATAACGTGAAGAGCTGCCACCAATTGAGCCTCCAAATCAAAAATAGCCAAATCCGCTTCACCAGGGATCTTGACCGACGGGTTGTGCAGCACATCCAGAAAAACATTGGGCGGGACCGGTTTGCGCTGAGAGCCTAGCCGGCTTAAAGCGTCTGCCGCTTCATTCTTCCGTCGGTCCACGTGGTCCACCTAATAGCCTTTAAAGTGACCTGCAACAATATCCACCTCACGACGATATGCTGCCATGAGTGGGTCCTTGGAATCCCAAGTGCCAGATACTTGCTGAGCCACAAGGTCTGAGTCACCGAAGCACTTAACTCGACTTAGACCGTGGAGCAAGGCTTCATACTCAGCTGCATTGTTAGTACAAGGGAACATTAAGCGAAGAACGTAACAAAACTTATCACCTCGTGGGGAAGTTAATACGACTCCAGCCCCCGAGCCTTCCAATTGCCTGGATCCGTCAAAATGGATGGTCCAATATGTGTGATCCGGCTTTTCTTCAGGTGCTTGCATTTCCGTCAAAATGGATGAACAACAAGTGCTTGAGACTTAACCGCCGTCCGAGGCACATACTTCAAACCGTGCGGCCCAAGCTCTATAGCCCACTTGGCAATCCGGCCAGTTGCTTCCCGGTTCTGGATGATATCCCCCAAAGGAGCAGAACTGACCACCGTAATTGGGTGCCCTTGGAAGTATTGTTTAAGCTTCCGGCTTGCCATAAAAACTCCATACACCAGCTTCTGCCAATGCGGATACCTTTGCTTGGACTCAATGAGTACCTCGCTGATATAATAGACTGGACATTGAGCCGGATGCTCCTTACCTGCCTCTTTTCGCTCCACCACAATAGCCATGCTGACCACCGAGCATTAGCAGCAACATATAGCAGTAACGGCTCCTTGTCAATGGGAGCGGCGAGCACAGGAGGATTGGCCAATTGCCGCTTTAAGTCCTCAAATGCTTCATCAGCAGCAGAACTCCAGACAAACTGATCCGTCTTCTTCAACATCTGATACAAAGGGATTGCCTTCTCACCAAGACGACTGATAAACCGGCTGTTGGTGTCAAAACCGGCGGATCTTGGGTAGGGGGTCCCGAACTGTGCGTCTAAGGCGGATGGTAACAGGAGGCAGGGGACACGATGTTTTACCCAGGTTCGGGCCCTCTTGATGGAGGTAAAACCATACGTCCTTCTTGATTTATTCTTGATGATATAAGTATTACAAGAGTTGATCTACCACGAGATCGGAGAGGCTAAACCCTAGAAGCTAGCCTATGGTATGATTGTTGTTCTGTATGTTGTATCGACTAGCCTGGCCTCGGTTTATATAATGTACCAGAGGCCCAGGATAACAAGAGTCCTATCCGAATACGCCGGTGGGGTGGAGTCCTTGTCTTGATCGCCAAGTCTTCTGGAATCTTCCTTGTATGCGGCAGCTGTCCGAACTGGCCCATGAGTATGCGGCCATGGGGGTCCTCGGCCCAATCCAACTGATCGGGAGACGATGCGATGAGTACCCCCTAGTCCAGGACACTGTCAGTAGCCCCCTGAACCGGTCTTCAAGTTAGGGACGCTCCTCGATTCTTCCGAACTGTTCTTCATCTTCGGTCGTCGGTCTTGAAAACTGGTTCAACAAATCTTCTCATCTTCGATCTTGAGGATCGCCAAAATGCATTGGACGAGTTTATACGCCGGGTATCCGAGGAGCCCCTTTAAGTTTCCGGCCTTTATCAATGCCTTATTATTTTTATGCCACACCTCGGGTTTGAAGTTGTTCCCGGGAGGCAGTGTCCTCTTGCGTCCGAGCTCTAACGCCGGACTGTATTTGAGGTATCTTTTGCAGCCGAGCACCAATGCCGGACCGCTTCCGAGCTCCAACGTCGGAATGTATCCGAGTTCGAACGCCGGAATATGTCCAAGCTCCAACGCCGGACTGTATCCGAGCTCCAACGCCGGACTATATCCGAGCTCCAATGCCGGACAGTGTCCCAGCTCCAACGCTGGGCTATATCCAAGGTGTCATATCACCTTGGTTCAAAAAAGTTGAAGGAGTTTAGCCGAGCTTAATGCCGGAAATGCCCTCTATGGAGCCAGCCACTAGCGCCTGAGCTTTATGCCGGACTACTTCCGAGGTGGTGCACCACCTCGACTGTGGGCCAATTTTTTGTCAATATTTTTTATTATTGCAATTTATTCTCTGCTGAGATATATAGCCAGTAGCCCTCAAGGTGTGTATCGGTCTAAAACCCGAGATGCACCTGAAGGATGACGTAAGACCGCTGATCCCAGTAGCCGCTGAGACTCAGGTTGATTTGCAAAATCGGCCTGAGGGTCAAGTCCAAGCTCGGCAGAATACTTCGGGACACTAAAAGCGGCATGCTTAGTCCTCGAGACTCAGGTTGGGTGCGGCCCACCAACCCGAGGATCAAAATCTCCTCGGAAACTATATTGCATATAAAATTTTCTGCAATGGATAAGCAATGCAGTAGCCCCCGAGACACTATTCGGGTGGTAACACCAGATCAGGGGATCAATGTGCCCCTTTAATATTTGTAAATAATAAGCCCAAAGCCTAGTAGCCCCCGAGCCTTAATGCGGGCATGGGTGGCCGAATTAAGGATCAATATCCATAGTAAAATCACAAATTATGTGTAATGACTCTATGTATCCAAGTACTTTACGTCATTAATGCTCGGATCCGCATTGTACAAAACTTTGTTGACCGACCATTGGCTTCCACCTCCTCGGCCAGTAGCCGAGGAGTGTTTGTCCTACTTTATAAAGCCTTTATGAGGGCAAAGATTTACAACAAACAAGGCAATCTGGCCATACGGTTTTATAAACAAAGGTACGCAGAGAGATATGTTATATTACGGTTTAACATAAGAAATGTCTTCCAAAGAAAATAGTCCCGCTATCGGTTTCTTTCTTTGGGTTGTCATGCTAAGCATGATCATGAAACCTCAGTCTAATGTAAGAGAAAATATCAAGGATTTAGTTTGGGAGGCCAGTTAATAGCCCCCGGTAGTGTTCGGCGACAGACGAGGTCAAGTCGTAAACACTTCGGCCATTGTTATGAGTGGCCCATCATTTAACACAGTCATCGGATCGCTGACCAGTTTACGCGTATTGTGACAGTCAGTTTTTGGCTTTCTCCACTAAGTTGCTTAACCGTGTGAGCTGGAAGCACAATCGCAGTGGTTCTCCCTTTGCACGCCTAGCCGAACAAAGCGGAACATAGAAAGCAAGTGCAGGAGCCGGGCAACCCAACTATTGACCGAGGACACAATTCGAAACCGATGCATATATAGCAATATCCGAGAATATTTTTGCCGAATCTATAAAGGTGTCCGGCATTGCACTGCGAGACTTGTGCTGAAAACACACAAATAGTTTAAAAGTGCCATAAGCTTGGAAAAAACAAAAAAACATCAGCAAAAACTTGACGTCCGAACAAGATCAAGTGTTCGGTGCCAATCCGAAAATTGGTCTTAGAAAAAAAAGAGTGCTTCTGTCGTGCTTTAACATTACACATCCGATCTCAAGACTTCAAGCGGGTCAGCCTACGGCAGCAGCCTCCTATCCCGAAGGCGGAGTGCTTCTCGTTAGACCAGTTTAGCGAACTAAACTTGAGCGGTCACTAGAGAGAAAATGGGTTATCTAGCTATTGACCACACACTCACGTCGAAAAAGGAGCGATAGAAAAATACTTTGCAACGACCAAGAAGAAAACACATTTACTATAAAATAGCTCATATAAATTTTAAGAGCCCCCAAGTGACTTGGGTAAAAGATTTTATGTATAATGATTGTATGTATCGAAGTACTTATATCATATCTTTGTTCAACCGAACTTTAAACGCGTCTTAAACGACCGTCGGCTTCTCCCTCTTCAGTCAAGGACCGAAAAGTGTTATGTGCTCCATCGGTCGAGAATATCAACGGTGTTTCCAATAACCAGGCAATCAGGCCATAAGGCTGTAACAGACAAAGCGCGCTCAGGGAACTTATGCTATATTACCGTGAAGTGTAAGAAGCATCTTCGAAGAAAATAGTACCCCCATCGATACCTTTCTTCAGTGCTGATTGTTATTATGAGACTTGTGCAGATTTTTTGTACTCATGAGTTCCGTTGTGTACCGACCATCATTGAAAACTATAAGAGCGCTAGCTTTCGGCTTCACCCAGTCTGAGGTCCGGCTCGGGCGACCCGATCGTGACAATCGCAGAGGTGCTCCCTTTACTCCCTAGCCGAACAATCAAGAACGTAGGGGTAAACACATGAGCGAGGCAACCCAGCTTGCAAATCGCTTATGTCAATATGGTGCATATTGTGGCGTAATACACGAACAAGGAACGAAGCCGTACAAGTATAATCATATGCAAGTGGAAAAGCTTCATGAAGGAAGCCCCCAAATGAATTGGGTATTTGAATTTATGCGTCACAAACAAAGTTTGGACAAGGAAATTTTTTACAAGCAACTTTTTTCCAAAAAAGTATAATGCTTGGTTGAACTGAACACAAGTTAGAAATTAAAGCTTTGAGCATGAAAGCGACTTAGCTGGTTAATGTGTTCGGTATTGATGACGCGGTCCGAGCTTGATGCGGGGCAAGGTTCCATCCGCCAAGCTGGTCCCGAGGTGGCGGAGCGGAGAGCTCGACACGCCGAAGTGGTGACATAGCATGGTCAATGCAGACCGGCAGAGTGACGCCGAAGTCCCCGGATCATTTTCCTGTGCACAAAAAATAGTGCAAACCGGAGATAATAGTAATAATGATAATTAAAAAATGTTGCATAATAAATAATTTATGCAAAGTGAGGAATAGAAGAAATATGGCCTGGCGCCGAAGTCAATGTCGATGCAGGACGTCGGCGTGATGTAGTAAAGGCGTGGCCAAGCCTGAATTCACAGGTCGGTCCGAGCTCCGGATGCGGCGTTCGCCGGACTATGTATGGAAACTGGTTTATTTGTTGTAGCAATCCGAAGGAAGGTGATTCCCAAAATTGGGACTCGCTCCGCACACCCATTGCCTGATGGGCGATAAAACGACGGCATGGCAATGCTGGTAAAGGTTGACTCGCCGAGGCAAAGCCTCGGCCCAGCTAACGTGACGGAGCTGGTCGGCTAGTGACGCCGAAGTGTCCGGAGTAGGTTGATGAAGAGGTGGCGAAGCCCCTGGTCCAGCCGAGATGTCGAAGCCTCGACGTTAGCCGATGAGTCGAAGTAGGTCGGCGTGATGGACACCAGCTTGAAGAAGCAATAGTGCGGCCCTGTCGATGCAGGTCGTGATGTGGTCGATGCCGGCTTGATGAAGCGACCGTGCGGCGATGCCGGTATGACCGTTCTGTGTAATCCGTGGGGCGGCGATGTTGATGATGATTTATCCTTCCCGATGCCGGACTATTGTTTGGCTTGCCGAGATGATGATCCGAAGAAGTTGAGCTCGGCTAAAGTGACGACGTGTCTAGCGCAGGTCGGCAGCCATGGAGTAATATTGCCGGACTGGTTTGACACCAGCATAATGTTGAAGATCATGTTCAAAATATCTTAAAGTTAGTGGGATGTGTTCGGGAACAAAACACAATACCCCATACAAAACTTCCTTCAAAAGGGATGTCCGAAATCCCGTTCATAAAAAAGATGAACTCGGGTCGGATTGGTTTTCGCGTAGAAAACAGATCCGAAAAGTGATGCACTAATCGGAAGGTTCCCAGAGTTTGGACGGTTGGATCGAGCTGAAATTTTGAGAGGTGGTAGATATAGGAATTCCGCAGCCGATCAACGGTTGGATCTTCCAAAGGACGTCCGAGCTAGAAGCTGGACACCACGCCCTAAACTCATCCAAATTCCCATCCAAATTTGACAGGGCTCCGGTATATCGTAGATTGCCAGAGATTCCTCCATCGGAACTCGACGAAACTTTCCAGGGTTGTTATAGACTCAATTCCGCACAATTACACCAAAGCGATCGTCAAAGCGATACTCGAGGAGGTGGTGGCGGCAGATGCGAGTTCGCTGTCCAAAAAAAACAGCACGGTCGCTTGAGTGCAATGTTGACGTTGAGCCCGAGCTCCATAGATGATTCCTCCGTGATCTTGATAGAGATCGGAGTTGATGTTTGATGAAGGCCCTCGTCCGAACATGGTGATCCGAACACAGGGCACAATTCTTGGTCGAACCAAGGTGACCATTCGAACTGGTGACGAAGACGCCGAAATCGCAGTGGATCTGCAGGCGAGCCATCGATCCTTTTGTCGATCACACAGCGGAACTCTCAATGAAGCACCAATTACGGTGTCAAAACCGGCGGATCTCGGGTAGGGGGTCCCGAACTATGCGTCTAAGGCGGATGGTAACAGGAGGCAGGGGACACGATGTTTTACCCAGGTTCGGGCCCTCTTGATGGAGGTAAAACCCTACGTCCTGCTTGATTGATATTGATGATATGGGTAGTACAAGAATAGATCTACCACGAGATCAGAGAGGCTAAACCCTAGAAGCTAGCCTATGGTATGATTGTTGTTCTGTATGTTGTATCGACTAGCCTGGCCTCGGTTTATATAATGTACCAGAGGCCTAGGATAACAAGAGTCCTAGCCGAATACGCCGGTGGGTTGGAGTCCTTGTCTTGATCGCCAAGTCTTGTGGAATCTTCCTTGTGTGCGGCAGCTGTCCGAACTGGCCCATGAGTATGTGGCCATGGGGGTCCTCGGCCCAATCCAACTGATCGGGAGACGATGTGATGAGTACCCCCTAGTCCAGGACACCGTCACCGGCTTAACGCGGCAATCCGGCCAGCCAGGCGTTGAACGTCATTGATACACTTCGGTTTAGCCAGGGAGGTGATGGCTGTGATCTTCTCCGGATTAACCTCAATTCCCCTATTGGACACCAGAAAACCCAATAACTTGCCCGCCGGTACACCAAAGAGGCACTTGTCCGGATTAAGCATCATCTTGTATGTCCTCAGGTTATCAAAGGTTTCCTTCAAATCATCAATCAGAGTCTCCTTCTCCCTGGATTTAACCACGATATCATCCACGTAAGCATGTACATTATGGCCAATCTGTTTGTGAAGACAATTTTGCACACACCGTTGATAAGTTGCTTGGGCACTCTTGATCCCAAAGGGCATAGACATATAGCAGAAGGCTCCAAAGGGAGTTATGAACACCGTCTTCTCCTGGTCCTCAACTGCCATTTTGATCTGATGATAGCTAGAATATGCATCCAAAAAACTTAAACGCTCACAACCCGCCGTAGCATCAATAATTTGATCAATACGGGGGAGGGAAAAAGGATCTGCTGGACAAGCCTTATTAAGATCTGTGTAATCCACGCACATGCGCCAGGTGCCGTTTTTCTTAAGGACCAGCACCGGATTGGCAAGCCACTCAGGGTGAAAAACTTCAACAATAAAGCCAGTTGCTAAGAGCCTGGCTACCTCTTCTCCTATCGCCTTGCGTCTTTCTTCGTTAAACCGGTGGAGGAACTGTTTCACCGGTTTGTATTTAGGATCCACATTAAGAGTGTGCTCACCGAGTTGCCTCGGTACACCTGGCATGTCAGAGGGCTTCCATGCAAAAATGTCTTGATTCTCACGAATGAACTCGATGAGCGCGCTTTCCTATTTCGGATTCAAGTTGGCACTGATGCTGAACTGCTTGGACGAATCGCCAGGTACAAAGTCAACGAGCTTAGTTTCTGCTGCCGATTTGAACTTCAGGGCCGGATCATGCTCCGTAGTTGGCTTTTTTAATGGAGTCATGTCCGCCGGATCAACATTGTCCTTATAATACTTCAGCTCCTCGGTGGCACAAACCGACTCTGCATAGGCCGCATCTCCTTCCTCGCACTCCAAAGCGATTTTGCGGCTTCCGTGAACCGTTATTGTCCCCTTGTGACCCGGCATCTTGAGCTGCAAATACACATAGCAGGGCTGTGCCATAAACTTGGCGTAGGCCGGTCGCCCAAACAGGGCATGATATGGACTGGGGATTTTCACCACTTCAAACATCAATGTCTCTGACCTGGAATCATGATCATCCCCAAAGGCCACTTCCAGAGCTATCTTACCAACAGGATATGCTGATTTGCCAGGTACTACACCGTGGAACACCGTATTAGACGGTTTGAGATTTTTATCTGTTAGTCCCATACGACGGAAGGTCTCATAGTACAAGATATTAATGCTGCTCCTTCCATCCATGAGCACTTTGGTGAACTTGTAACCTCCCACTTGAGGCGCCACCACCAGAGCCAACTGACCCGGATTATCAACCTGGGGAGGGTGATCCTCTCCGCTCCATATGATTGGCTGTTCAGACCAGCGTAGATAACGGGGTATGGCCGGTTCAACAGAGTTGACTGCCCGCCTCTGAACCTTCCGGTCTCGCTTGTCCAAGCTAGTGGTGAAGACATGGTACTGCCCACTACTCAACTGCTTTGGGTTGCTCTGGTAACCTGACTGTTGGTGCTGTTGGTTGTAACCACCCTGGTTGTTCTAACTATTTTGATTATTATGTCCGCCCGGATTACCATTAAATCCTGAACCGGAATTTCCTCCACCATAACTTGGCCTAGACCCTGAGCCACCGCCAGAGCCGTGATCATACCGGAAAGCATTAGAATTCTTGAACTCCTGCATAATGAAGCAATCCTTCCAAAGGTGGTTTGTTGGCGCCTCCTTCGTCCCATGTCTTGGACAGGGCTGGCTCAGTAGATAGTTTAGGCGGTCCGGGTTAGGGTTGGGTGCCCCGTTGTGATTTTTTGGTTTACCCTTGCGTCGCTGGCCATTGTCCTGCGTGTTGGTGTTAGCCACAAAGTCCATGTTACCATCCGCTTTACGCTTGCCTCCACCACCATTGCCTGCCCAGTGATGCTGCTGACCTTTGGAGTTGCTGTTCCTCTTTCCCTTCCCTGCCTTGTCATCATCAGAATCGGGATCCTTGGTACTATCAGAATCAGCATACTTTACCAAAGCAGCCATGAGGGTTCCCATGTCAGTGCAATGACGCTTCATCCGTCCCAACTTCAGCTTTAGGGGCCCAAACCGGCAGTTGCCTTCTAGGGTTAATACAACGGTGTCAGTGTTGATGCGGTCTGATGAATGCAACACCTGTGAAACCTGGCGCACCCAATGAGTCGTTGATTCTCCTTCCTCCTGGACACAGGCAGCTAAGTCCACTATCGACATAGGCTGTTTACATGTATCCTTGAAATTGCTGATAAACCGAGCTCGTAATTGGGCCCATGAACTGACAGAAGTAGCCGGCAAGCTTTTTAACCAAGTACGGGCCGTTCCTTCAAGTATCATGGTGAAGTATTTCGCACACGCCGCGTCATCCACATCAAGCATCTCCATGGCCATCTCATAGCTCTCCACCCAGGTTTCTGGAGGTTGATCCACCGTGTAATTTGGTACTTTGCGTAGGCCTTTGAAATACTTGGGCAGGCGCACATTGCGTAAAGCGGGGACAAGGCAAGGCACCCCCAAAGAACTAGAAGTAACACCGGGTTCGATCGAGGTAGTTGGACGAACCGGCGTGAGCTGCCAAGCTTGATGTTGTGCGGCTAACTCGGCCTCCCTGCGTGCTCGGGCCCGGTCCACCATTTCCTGAGCGTTATCAGCACCACCCTCCGGGTTGTTGCCACGGGGTGCTCCACGTCGTTCATTGCTCGACACTGCCGGTTCATCCATATGTCTGCTATAGCTCTGGCTTGGACGGGGGGTCGAGTGGATCCAGTCGCGGCTGTACGAATATGGTTCCTGTTGGACCAAAGCTATCCTTAGAAGCTCCTTGACCCGTCGTGTCTCTACTGCCTGCGGCGAGTCACCTTCAATTGGAATGGCCTCCAGCCGTGCAGCAGCAGCGACGAGATTGTCCATTGGGTTGGAGTAGTGACCCGGAGGTGTTAAAACAGACTGAGGTACAATGGTGTTTTGACGAGGCGGATCCATCCGACGAGGCTGAACTGGTTCACCAGTCCCAGGAGCTTCCGCCCGGTTTCCCTCCAGCGGATTACCGGTTCCTACTCCCGGGGTGTTGAAAAGGTCTCTGGCCTCGAAAACCGGAGGCAAACGGGATCGGTACTTCCTCCTCATGACTTCATGCGACGCGCTCTGGTCCAACATGAGCCTGTAGGCTTGTGCGTCTAGAGCGGCCCGCTCTGTGGCCATCCTGGTGTCCTCAGCTGCCACATCCGCCTTGGCCTGGGTGATCTGTTCCTTTACTTTTGCAATCTCCGCGTTGTGGACGTCCTGATCTGCCGGATTAGCTTCCGTCATAAGCACAGTCAATGCATCAAATAGCTCTGGTAGAACTTGAGCCGGCGGGCGCACAGGGCCTCCTGCCCCGGCAGCCGTCGCCGCTGCTGAACCGGAGGTTGTTGCCATAGCGGTCGTAGAATGAACCGCTGCTTGTGTGCCGGCCATGAATATTCCAACTCGGTTGGGAAGATCAGAGGATTCCGGAATACTGTCGCCATCGGAACAGCCCCCAATCCGGCCATCTTGTAGCTGATAAAGAGATTCGGTTTCTCTGGTCGATGACTCGTCATCGGAACAAACGACGGTCTCACCGCGAGATTCCGATCCATGCTCATAACTTCCTCCATGGATGACTCCCACGAAGGCATGTTTCATGGCCGGTTTAACCCGGGCGGATCACGCACGTTGAGCCGTCTCGAAGAGGTCGATGCAGACGTCCGGCTCAAGGCCCGGTTCACCGATCTTGCCAATGAAAACATGAATGCCACCAAAGGGGACCCGGTACCCGTACTCAACTAAGCCGGCCTCGGGGCCCCAGCCTGCATCATCGATGTAGAGCTTGCCGCGACGACTCTTAGTCATCCGGCCTACGGCGTAGCCCTCGAGTCCTTCAAAGCGGCTGTCCAAGAACTTGAAACCATCGTGCGATAGCCCCATGGTTTTATCACGCCAGATGTCCTAGAGACAGGACTTAGTCGTGGAGCCATCGCGATGGGTTAGCTTGAAGGGGTTAAAGCGGACACAGGGACGCAAGAGAGTTTATACTAGTTCGGCCCCTTCAATGAAGGTAAAAGCCTACGTCTTGTTGTGATGGAATTGATGGGGTTTTGATGACTAGGGAGCAAACAAGCTTCGCCTATGTCTCGAGTTGTTTTCTGTTGTCCTTGAACCGCCGCCGGGTCGTCCCCTTATATACACGAGTGACGCCCGTCGGTTCACAGAGTCCCAATACCGGCTCATAGATGTGTCCGGTTTGATCTCTACTTATTCCTAACTTACAATACAAGTTAACTACTAACGCCGGTTTACGGCTACAGTCCTTGAACCGACCATGGGCCTCGAGCCTTCATCTGCCTTCTTGGGCTTTAACATACTTAACTACTGACAAAGTTAATCCGGCCCAGACAGGCCAGTTTACGTCCAGTAGTAATATCCCCAACAAACGCCGAAAACACATTTTTCCTGATTGAGCCGTATGTCATATGTTCGGAGGTTGTCGAATGTGAGGCGTAGATCGTCCACCAATGATTCGACGTGTTTAGTCTTGATGACTACATCTTCTATGTATACCTCCACTGTCTTGCCAATTTGCTTTTCTAGACATGTTTGAATCATGCCTTGGTAAGTGGTGCTACCTCTTAAGCATGCGTTGGTTTTCCCTTAAAGAGGAAAGGGTGATGCAACAAAGTAGCGTAAGTATTTCCCTCAGTTTTTGAGAACCAAGGTATCAATCCAGTAGGAGACTACACACAAGTCTCCTAATACCTACACAAAAAATCAAGAACCTTGCAACCAATGCGATAAAGGGGTTGTCATTCCCTTGACGGCCACTTGCAAAAGTGAGATCTGATAAAGATAATAAGATAAATATTTTTGGTTTTTTTGTTGTATAGATTGGAAAATAAAGATTGCAAAATAGATAGTAAACTAGAATTATAGACCAGAAACTTATATGATGTAAAGTAGACCCGAGGGCCATAGGTTTCACTAGTGGCTTTTCTCATGATAGCATATATTACGGTGGGTGAACAAATTACTGCTGAGCAATTAATAGAAAAGTGCATAGTTATGATGATATCCAAGGCAATGATCATGAATATAGGCATCACGTCCGTGTCAAGTAGACCAAAACGATTCTACATCTACTACTATTACTCCACACATCGACCGCTATCCAGCATGCATCTAGAGTATTAAGTTCATAAGAACATAGTAATGCATTAGGCAAGATGACATGATGTAGAGGGATAAACTCAAGCAATATGATATAAACTCCATATGTTTATCCTCGATGGCAACAATACAATATGTGCCTTGTTGCCCTTGCTGTCACTGGTAAAGGACACAGCAAGATTGAACCCAAAGCTAAGCACTTCTCCCATTGCAAGAAAGATCAACCTAGTAGGCCAAACTAAACTGATAATTCGAAGAGACTTGCAAAGATATCAAATCATGCATATAAGAATTCAGAGAAGAACCAAATAATATTCATAGATAATCAAATTCATAAACCCACAATTCATCGGATCTCGGCAAACACACCGCAAAAGAGTATTACATCGAATAGATCTCCAAGAAAATCGAGGAGAACTTTGTATTGAGATCCAAAGAGACAGAAGAAGCCATCTAGCTAATAACTATGGACCCGAAGGTCTTTGGTAAACTACTCACACATCATCGGAGAGGCTATGGTGTTGATGTAGAAGCCCTCCGTAATCGAATCCCCCTCCGGCAGATCACCGGAAAAGGGCCCAAGATGGGATCTCATGGGTACAGAAGGTTGCGGCGGTGGAAAAGTGATTTCGTGGCTCCCCTGGATGTTTTTAGGGTACATGGGTATATATAGGCGAAAGAAGTACGACGGTGGAGCTCCATGGGGCCCACGAGGGTGGGGGCGCCTACCCCCTGGGCGCGCCCTTGCCTCGTGGAAGCTTCGCGGACTTCCTGACTTGTACTCCAAGTCTCCTGGGTTGCGTTTGTTCCAAGAAAGATCCTCACGAAGGTTTCGTCCGTTTGGATTCCGTTTGATATTCCTTTTCCGTGAAACACTGAAATAGGCAAAAAAACACCAATTTGCAATGGGCCTTAGGTTAATAGGTTAGTCCCAAAAATCTATACCTACTAATAAAGCAAGGTGCATTTCTCCAATTTTTTCATCCGTTCACCATCGAAAAGTTTTTTTTCTATTCGAGGTGGTACTATTTTTTTGTTCGTTCTCTATTAGAAAAGGAAAAACACCCGAATTTCATACATGGGCCGCCAGTAGTGTGGCCCAGCAAAGGCAGCCCGTTTATTTTCGTGCCCACATAAGTAGCAAAACTCTATTTATTTTAGTGAGCGTCAAATAACAGAAAATTCGCACATGGCCACCAAGCTGGGCTGACCCATTTTCTTTTTCTTTGTTCTGAGTTATGTTTCTATTTTTCTTTTTCTATTTCTTTCTCTTTTTCTTTTCTGTTTCTTTTGCCTTTTTTCCTTTGAATTTTATTTTTCTTTCTCCCTTTCTCGTATACTATTTTTTCTAAAAAGTTCATAATATCAGAAAAAATCAATTTAAAAAATCAGAATTTTGATATATATTACATTTTGAAAAAAAATCAAAACATTAAATCTTTGTTCTCATTCCAAAATAATTGCAAATTCGTATAGCGCGCCCAAGTTGTCTTGAACCATTTTCTTCTTTTTGTTGTGTCTTATATTTCAATTTTGCATTTTTCGTTTCTTTCTCTTTTTCTTTCCTATTTCTTTTTTCCTTTTTTCCTTTAAATTTTATTTTTATTTCTCCATTTTTAGTTAATTTAATTTTTTTAAATCATAATATCAGAAAAAATAATATTTTTAATAAAATGCCGAAAATTTTAAGATATATTACGTTTTGCAAAATGTTCAGAACATTAGATCTTTGTACTCCTTCCAATATTGGTTCAGGTTTTAAAAAAACCATTTTTCTTTGTGTTTTCTAAATATGAAAAATATTCATGTTTTAGTGAAATGTTCGCAAATTCAGAATAATGTCCGAGTTTAGAGAAACACATTTCAAAAAATTGTTCTGAGTGTTCAAAATGTGTTTCATTTTGCAAAAAAAATCACAAATTCAAAAAATATTCATGTTATTATAAAAGGTTCATGTTTTCAAATAAAATTGTGAATTTTGAACGTTTCAAATTTTGTTGTGTAATTCTGAAAAAATGTAAAGGATGACAAAAAATGTTTGGGATTTTCAAAATTATTCATGTTTCCAAGAATATTCACTAAATGTATATTTTTTATAGTAATTTATTTTACCAATCTGACATTCGAGTATGATCTTAAATCTTTGAGTTGACCATTGGTTGGTAGGACTCGTGTCTTCGAGAAGCTAGCAGCACGTAGTCGGGTCTTTGAGGTCAAGATTTTGATCCTTCAACTCATCATTTTTTGGGTTTTTTCGCGCCTTACAAACACAGGTCATTTTCGAGCCTACCTGTGTGTTGGCCCATACACGAACTGATGTGCATCTCGCGCACTATTTTATGTAACTAGCTTCATATAGTAGCCCCTGCGCAGTTAGCCCAAGAAAAAGATTGTTTCATTGCACATGCAATATTGAGCCTTAGCCGCACTCCCCCACTGGGTCGTCCGAGGGAGAAATTTTTTTCTTGGGCCAATAATAGAGAATATGTTGGTTTGGCTCGAATAAAAAAATTGTGGGCACGTTAGTGCTAAAATAATCAAAAGTATAAACCCTAATAAAGAAGGGACAATGATGTATGGTTATGTGCTAAATATGCTAATCAAACAGGATTTATGCGCTACAATTAGTAATCCATCCGATTACGCAATCGTAAGACAGAGTGGTCAAAACAACTGTGCCCTGAAGGTCACCGCGTAGCTACCAAATGAGGAAGCAGACACAATCCGAGACAGAGGCGGACCCAGAGGAAAAAAGGCATGAGCTGGATGGTTGCCGCCACTCCAACTAACCCTACCAATATCAAGATCTCACGGGACAAACATGACCATCGAGAAGACCACAACTCCTCTCTATCACATCGCTATGGAGATCGTTTTTGGTGGACAAATCAATTATCTCTCCCATTGCTTCTCGCAAAGAAATAGCTCTCCCGTTGCAACGCACGGGCATATATGCTAGTAATATAAAAGTGCATATTAAAGCCCATTAAACATCCAAAACAGATAATATAATAGCATGGAACAATCAAAAATTATAGATACGTTGGGGACGTATCAAGCATCCCCAAGCTTAATTCCTACTCGTCCTCGAGTAAGTAAATAATAAAAACAGAATTTTTGATGTGGAATGCTACCTAACATAATTTTCAATGTAATTTTCTTTATTGTGGCATGAATATTCAGATCCGAAAGATTCAAGACAAAAGTTTAATATTGATATAAAAACAATAATACTTCAAGAATCTTAAGCAAGCAATTATGTCTTCTCAAAATAACACAGCCAAAGAAAGCTCATCCCTACAAAATCATATAGTTTGGCCATGCTTCATTTTCATCACACAAAATGCTCCCATCATGCACAACCCCGATGACAAGCCAAGCAATTGTTTCATACTTTAGTATTCTCAAACTTTTTCAACTTTCAGGCAATACATGAGCGCGAGCCATGGACATAGCACTACGGGTAGAATAGAATATGATGATGGAGGTTGTGTGGAGCAGACAAAAAAATGAGAAAGTCTCACATTGACGCGGCTAATCAACGGGCTATGGAGATGCCCATTAATTGATGTCAATGCGAGGAGTAGGGATTGCCATGCAACGGATGCACTAGAGCTATAAATGTATGCAGGCTCAACAAAAGAAACTAAGTGGGTGTGCATCCAACTTGCTTGCTCACGAAGACCTAGGGCATTTTGAGGAATGCCATTGTTGGAATATACAAGCCAAGTTCTATAATGAAAATTCCCACTTGTATATGAAGGTGACAAAATACGAGACTCTCTATCATGAAGATCATGGTCCTACTTTGAAGCACAAGTGTCAAAAAAGGATAGTAACATTGCCCCTTCTCTCTTTTTCTCTCATTTTTTGGGCCTTCTATTTTTTTGGCCTTTCTCTTTTTTTCCTCACGGAACATTACTCTAATAATGATGATCATCACAATTCTATTTATTTACAACTCAAAATTACTACTGAATACTCGAACAAAATATGACTCTATATGAATGCCTCCGGCGGTGTACCGGGATGTGCAATGATTCAAGAGTGACATGTATAAAAAATTATGAGCGGTGGCTTTTCCACAAATACGATGTCAACAACATGATCATGCAAGGCAAAATGACAATGATGGAGCGTGTCATAAAAAAGGAACGGTGGAAAGTTGCATGGCAATATATCTTGGAATGGCTATGGAAATGCCATAATAGGTAGGTATGGTGCCTGTTTTGAGGAACATATGAGGAGGTTTATGTGTGAAAGAGTGTATCATATCACGGGGTTTGGATGCACCGGCGAAGTTTGCACCAACTCTCAAGGTGAGAAAGGGCAATGCACGGTACCGAAGTGGCTAGCAATGATGGAAGGGTGAGAGTGCATATAATCCATGGACTCAACATTAGTCATAAAGAACTCACATACTTATTGCAAAAATCTACAAGTCATCAAAACCAAGCACTACGCGCATGCTCCGAGGGGGATAGATTTGTAGGAAAAGGCCATCGCTCATCCCCGACCGCCACTCATAAGGAAGGCAATCAAAGAACACCTCAAGATTGAAATTTGTCACACAACGGTTACCATACGTGCATGCTACAGGGCTTGCAAACCTCAACACAAGTATTTCTCAATTTCACAATTACTTAACTAGCATGACTCTAGTATCACCATCTTCATATCTCAAAACAATCATCAAGTATCAAACTTCTCATAGTATTCAATGCACTCTATATGGATGTTTTTATTATACCCATCTTGGATGCCTATTGAGGGGGTCCTAGATTAGGGGGTATCCAGACAGCCGGATTATGTCCTTTGGCCGGACTGTTGGACTATGAATATACAAGATTGAAGACTTCGTCTCGTGTCCGGATGGGACTCTACTTGGTGTGGAAGGCAAGCTAGGCAATACGGATATGTATATCTCCTCCTTTGTAACCGACCTTGTGTAACCCTAGCCCCTTCCGGTGTCTATATAAACTGGACGGTTTTAGTCCGTAGGACAACATACAATCATACCATAGGCTAGCTTCTAGGGTTTAGCCTCTCCAATCTCGTGGTAGATCAACTCTTGTAATACTTATATCATCAAGAATAAATAAAGAAGGACGTAGGGTTTTACCTCCATCAAGAGGGCCCGAACCTGGGTAAAACATCGTGTCCCCTGCCTCCTATTACCATCCGCCTTAGACGGACAATTTGGGACCCACTACCCGAGATCTGCCGGTTTTGACACCGACATTGGTGCTTTCATTGAGAGTTCCTCTGTGACATCTCCGTAAGGAAGGATGCCTCATCTCGTTTTTAAAAACAAAATTACCGTCGGGGGTGCTCTAGCTGTCGGCCAAACTCTCCGGCTAGGCAGTTTCGTCATGACCGCCTGTTCGGCCGCTGCACCGGCGATGACTTCTCGGGTCATCAAAAACAGCCTCCACGTTGGCTCGGAATTGGCCGAGCAGATGGATCCAATGGAGCTCTCCTTCCTAAACGAACTCTTGGATCACATCGCCACCTTGGGAGTCGCTACAGACTATGATCGGATTGGGCTTAAACCCGATCGAAGGGAGATTAACTCTCCACCGGTCACCCATCATCTTGCGGTGGTGGAGGAACAATGCGGCGATTCTCCCTCTATCTTGAAGAGTAACTATGTCCGAATTCCTGAGCTCTCTGAGGCGGATACCCGTTTACGGGAGGACATCACCCAAACCTTGAACCTAGAGTCAGGCAGCGAGCCAGACTTATCGGGCAACCTACCGGAATCCGAACTTCCAAGATCGAAAACCCCTCGGCCCCTGGGTCTCAGATCGGGTAGGGGTCCGGACTCAAATCCACCCACCCACCCAGACATAAACGATCTTTCCCACATCAGGCACGAGCCCCATGAAACAGTACATCATTATTGGGCCAGATTCCTCCTTGTGATGAACAAGGTTAAGGACTACCGCGAGGAAGACGCAGTCTCACTTTTTTGAAATAACTGCACGGACAATGGAATCCTTAACGCCATAAGTCGTCGTGACATATCACGCTTCGCCGACTTGGCGTCCATAGTACGAAAGTACTGTGTGATGGAAAGTGCCTGGAAAACCGAAATGAAATTTTGGGATAATCCGACTCCGTATATGCACCCAGTCCGAGGTAAAAGGGCGCACTATAATAAGACACCTGAGTTCATTACAAAGAAGCAAAAACCCTCTACAGGGCACATAACCGTATTGGAGGGATGGCTTAACGGACCCTGCAAAATTCATAGCACAGCGGATACAATACCAACGCACAGCCTTAGAGCATGTTGGATACTCCGGCAGGTGGCCAAAAGTGGTGAGGATCTTCTTATCCCAAATGAAACAGAGCACCATCCCGTGGATAACAATACGGTGTTAACAGTCTTCCAGACCTTCGCGTCAAACAATAGGCGCAAGCGAACACTCCAGCAGGTGGCCAAAAGTGGTGAGGATCTTCTTATCCCAAATTCCACAGAGCACCATCCCGTGGATAACAATACGGTGTTAACAGTCTTTGAGACCTTCGCGTCAAATAATAGGCACAAGCGAACACTCCGCGGCATGGCCGAAATCTGCCACGTAGCAGCAATAAATCCATGGAGTGACACAGCTATCACCTTCAATGCCAGTGACGAACCTAAATTTCGAACAGCCCGAGCACCAGCCGCACTGGTCCTCAGTCCAATCGTGGATGGCTTTCGACTCACCAAATTACTCATGGACGGCGGCAGGAGATTAAACCTCATATATGAGGAAACTCTTCAAAAAATGGAAATAGACGGGAACCACATTGAGCAAAGTAGCACAACCTTCAGAGGAATCATACCCAGTCGGGAAGCACGATGCGTTGGGAAAATCACACTAGATGTGGTATTCGGTACCCTAGAGAACTATAGGTCAGAAGAAATTACATTTCAAGTGGCCCCGTTCAGTAGTGGATACCACGCCCTTTTAGGACGTGAGGCGTTCACGATCTTCCAAGCCATACCCCATTATGGGTACATGAAGCTCAAAATGCTCGGGCCCAACGGAATCATCACTCTCGCGAGTGATCCGGACACAGCACTCCACGCCGAAAACAAAACAGCTACACTGGCCCTCGAGGCATTATCCGAAGCCCTCTCGGCCGAGGAACTAACCACGCTACGCTCCATAGTGGACAGGGACGACGTGATACTCGACAAGAGATCCAAGTCCAGTTCTTTTAAACCAGCAGATGAAATAGTCAAATTCCAAGTCCACCCAATGGACCCTACAAAAATAGCCTCTGTCGGGGCAATAGTTAAACCCTGCCGTGGACGCCGCACTACGAGAGTTCCTACGCGAGAATTGGGATATATTCGCCTGGCATCCCTTAGACATGCCAGGAATCCCACGCAGTCTGGCTGAGCATAGTCTCAATATCCTAAAGGGATTCAAGCCAGTCAAGCAGGCTCTTTGGCGTTTCTCCGAACCTAAGAGACAGGCCATGGGAGAGGAACTAGCCAAGTTATTGGAGGCCGGATTCATCAGAGAAATAAAATACCCGGACTGGCTGGCAAACCTGGTGATGGTACCTAAGAAGGATAAATCCTGGCACCTTTGTGTCGATTTCAAGGACCTCAATAAAGCTTTCCCAAAGGATCCCTTCCCCCTCCCCCGCATCGATCAAATTATTGATGCTACCGCAGGACACGAGTCATTGTGTTTCCTCGACACATACTTCAGTTACCACCAAATCAAGATGGCGGAGTCCGACCAAGCCGCAACGGCATTCATGACACCATACGGTCCCTTCTGTTTCAACACAATGCCTTTTGGGCTCAAAAATGCCGGCTCAACATATCAGCGCATGATTCAGACATGTCTGGAGAAACAAATCGGCAGAACAGTAGAGGCATACATAGATGATGTGATCGTCAAAACCAAACACGTCGACTCTCTGATAGACGACTTGAGGCTCACATTCGACAACCTCCGAACATACGACATCTAGCTCAATCTGGAAAAATGCGTTTTCTGTGTACCAGCCGGAAAGCTCCTGGGTTTCATTGTCTCCAGTAGAGGTATTGAAGCTAATCCGGCCAAAATCCAAGCTTTGTCATAGTTGGCTACCCCAACAGACCTCAAACAAATCCAGAAGTTAATTGGATGTGTGGCGGCTCTAAGCCGCTTTATCTCCCGCTTAGGAGAAAAGGCATTACCCCTTTAACGCCTCCTTCGGCGCACCGAACACTTCGAGTGGACGGACGCTGCCACAGTTGAATTGGTGGAAATAAAAGCCATACTAGCAACCAACCCAATCCTGGCCGTACCAAACATCGGCGAACCAATGATATTATACATTACAACAACTCATTAAGTTGTAAGCGCAGTGCTCGTCGTCGAATGAGAAGCGGACGGACATAAATTCCCTCTCCAAAAGTCGGTATATTATGTATCCACTGTGCTCACTCCATGCAAATCACGGTACCCACATTATCAAAAGATAGCCTATGCGGTATTCATGGCATACCGGAAACTAGGACACTACTTTCAAGAGTGTTCGATTACAGTAGCCTCGGAGGTGCCACTCAATGATATTATAAACAATCGCTATGCCACGGGCCGGATTGCCAAATGGGACATTGAGCTCCTCCTGTTTGACATGACATACAAACCTCGGCGAGCCATTAAATCGCAAGTATTGGCCGACTTTGTCGCCAAATGGATGGAAGCCAAACTCCCTAAAGAGTACGGCGCATACTCCAATTGGATTATGCACTTCGACGGCTCCAAAATGCTGGCTGGACTAGGGGTTGGCGTCGTCCTGACGTCCCCAACCAGAGATACAGTTCAATACGTAATGCAGATACTATATACATACTCCAACAATGCAGCCAAATACGAAGCCCTATTACATGTTCTTCGGATGGCAGTTTCCATGGGCATTCAGCGCCTGGAGGTGCAGGGGGATTCGAACCTCACAATATGCCAAATAAATGGAGACTTTGATGCCAAGGATCTGAAGATGGCGGCCTATCATAATGCCGTCCTAAAGATGTCAGCTCGGTTCGAGGGGCTCGAGTTTCACCATGTGGCTCGGGAAAACAATCAGGCGGCGGATGTCCTTGCCCGCATCGGTGCAAAATGCGATGCGGTCCCCCCCCCCCAACATCTTTTTAGAAAGGTTGCTTAAGCCATCCGTGGTATGGGAGGGAACACCGGCAATATTAGTCCGGACCCGGCAACAACACTCGATACCGAACACTATGACATAATCGAAGGCCCTGCCACCGAAACAACACCTTCAGCCCACGTAATAATGGCCATCATAGCCCCGTGGACAGAACCATTCCTGGCCTACCTAACTAGGCAGGAACTTCCGAAGGACCAAAATGAGGCACGTTGCATAGTGCGGTGATCTAAGGCCTACAGGGTCCATGTGGGAGAACTGTATAAAAAAAGTACTATCGGAGTCCTTCAAAGGTGCATCTCCGAAGAGGAAGGGCGGAACCTTTTGGCAGAAATTCACGCCGGACTCGGCGGCCACCACGCCGCAGCCCGGGCTCTTGTAAGCAAGGCCTTCCATACAAGATTCTACTGGCCGATGGCCCGGGCAGACGCACAAGACATGGTCCAACGCTGCGCTGGTTGCCAGCTTTTCGCAAATCAAAGCCACATGCCACCCACCGCCCTCCAAACCATCCCCATTACGTGGCCCTTTATGGGCTGGGGGCTTGACATGGTTGGACCCCTTAAAGGGGGAACCCACAAGAAAAAATACTTACTAGTCATGGTGGATAAATTCTCCAAATGGATAGAAGCCAAACCTGTTAAAACAGCAGAATCCGGACCGATGATAGACTTCATATCCGGGGTCGTACACCGTTATGGCGTCCCCCACAGCATCATCATTGACAACGGCACGAACTTCAGGGCCAATGAGGTAAAACTCTGGTGCAGCAAAATGGGCATCAAGCTCGATTATGCTTCAGTCTATCACCCTCAAACCAATGGCCAAGTTGAGCGAGCAACCTGTCTTATAATGAGCAGCATTAAACCCAGTCTAGTGCGGTCCTTAACGGAGTCTAACATGCACTGGGTAGAGGAGCTCGACTCCGTACTCTGGGGGCTGCAGACCACGCTGAACCGTAGTGCCGGATATACACCCTTCTTTATGGTGTACGGCGTAGAGGCAGTCTTACCCTGTGACATAATTCATGACTCACCTCGAGTGCGCATGTACAAAGAAAGAGAAGCCGAGCTCGATCAGCAGGACAGTTTGGACACCTTGGAGGAGGAGCGCGACGTGGCAAAAGCCCGTTCCGCATTTTATCAGCAACAAGCTCGCAGATACCAAAGCAGAGAAGTATGGACCAAAACTTATAACGTTGGCGAATTAGTTCTATGCCTCCGGATAAGCAAAAGAACAAGCTCGAGCCCAAATGGGAAGGTCCCTTCATTATTGACCAAGTTCTGACCGGTGGAGCGTACCGTTTGCGGGATGCATCGAATAATCGACTCGAACCGAACCCATGGAACGCGGCCGGCTCCGAAGATTCTACGCCTAGCGCCGGACTCTACGTTCGTCTCCTTCCTCTATCCATTTTTTGCATATACATTATCTGCCTTGTTTTTCTTTCTCTCTTTCTTTTATTCCTTCTCTAGGCCTTCAAAGGCCAACTTGTGCCTCCCTTGCACATTATAGATGCGCTAGCCGCGCTCATCATACCTGGGGGCTTTCATAGAAGCTTAATTATTTATCAGAAAATTTTGTTTTTGCCACTCTAGATTTTGCCAATTCTCTTTATGCCACTCTAGATTTTGACATTTCACTTTTGCCACTATTAGTTTTTGACAACTGTCACAATTGCCATTCCCGTGGCAAAAACAAAATTTTCAGAGTGGCAATTGTGATAATTGTCAAAAGCTAAGAGTAGAAAAAATTAAATAAAATTATTTTGCTTTTGCCACAGAATGGAAATTGTGATAATTGTCAAAAACTAAGAGTGGCAAAAGTGAAATGTCAAAATCTAGAGTGGCATAAGGAAAATTGGAAAAATCTAGAGTGGCAAAAACAAAAATTTCCCATTATTTATCTCGGCCTCGTGCCCCGCATATGTATTATGCTTCCGCATGTACCTTTTTTTGCCATTATATGCATCGATATGACTTAAGTTTTGGCCAAGATAGGTGTAACATCCCAAAATTCTAAATTTTGGGATGTTATAATAAATAGATAGATTGATTGTTTGTTTGATTGTTGTGTGATTGATTGAGTGAAATGCGAAACTTTTTGAAAGTTAAATGAGAGGGAATAAAAGGACTTTCCCAAACTTTTACCTTTTGCATTTTGATCTCCGTGAATTCAAATTCTTTTCAAATACAAAACCCTCGAGAGAAGATGACATGACTTCTTCCATTTAAATAAACGAAAAGGGTTTTGAAAAGATTTGAATTTCATTTGGAAATATTTTTAATTCAAAAACTTCAAGCAACTCAATGATTTTCATGAGAGAAGATAAAATGACTTCTTCAAATTATGAAATATGAGTTGGGAGTTTCAAAGATCACATTTAAAGCCCTTTTTGAATTTATTTTCAATTTGGAGTTATTTGAGTTTTATTCATATTATTTTTCTCCAAAAACAAAATATATGGAAAATAGGGTAACATGATTCCCTACATAAGAAAATTCGAGATAAATAAATTTGAATTCATTCTGGTATTTCTAAAATGATTTTTATTGGATTTTATTAGACTAGTAGCACTCTTTGAATTATCTGAATTTGTGTGAATTCTATTTAATGCTAGGAAAATGTTCATCTTGTAGAAAATCTTTTTCTGAAATTTTTGATATATAATATGCCTATATAAAGTTTTATTTTTATTTTCTTTTTTCAGTTTATCGCATTCTGTTTAAAAAATTAACAAAAACTGCACGCGCGCCTGAAACTAACTGTCGCCCATGTGTGCATCATAGTACCAGCGGGCGCCCTATTTTTTTCTTTATCCTATATGGGCCAGGCCCAGCCAGCCTTTTCATTTTTTTTCTTTCTTAGGCCGATTTTGTTTTAAAAAAAACTGCAGCCGCAGCGTGCGCGTGCGGCCGGCCGAAGGCCTTTAGGCCCATACGAGCCACCTCTTTTCATCTCTGTTTCGTATATTTTCGTCTAAGTTTAGTCCCACATTGCCTAGTCTTTGACCTCTAAGTCTCTTTTCCACCAATAAATATAGACCCATAGAGCCTCCAAAAATCATCCAATTCGGGTTAAATCACTATTTGGTTTGACTAGATTCATTTAAGAAAAATATATTTCTTCTCTCTCGCGCGACTTCTCGAAATTGTCTCTTCTCTCCAAAGTCGTCTTTTCTCTGCCTTATAAAGGTATCTTTCTTTGTTATTTTCTTCTTCTTATACTTTCATAGTTTATTATTTTTAGACTAATATGATAGAATAATTAGATTATCAATTAGTCTACGTATTTATACGTTAGACCTTAACCGTAGCTAATTTTTTTCGTAAAACAACTTGGCCCTGATTTTTCAAATAGCCATAACTTTTCACTCGTTTATCCAAATTAGATGAAACCAGCGCCTATAGCTTCGTCTTGTTTTCACCTATCCAGTGAACCTGTCACATCAACTTTTTGAAATTTTCAAATTTTGAATTTTGTTCAAATTCATATTCAAACTTCTTTTGAACATAGCTTGAGTTTGGTAACTCCGATTTAGTTGATTCTTTTTGCAAATCAAAGCTCTTGACCTAAACTTTCTGATAAGGCCAAATTCACTTAATCTTGGTACTGTTAGAAATTATTTTATGTTGTAAGAGTTATTTGCTTGGTTTTGACGTTTTCTGAATTGTTTTCTTTGTTTTCTCTGATCTTTGAGTGATTGCTTATGTGTGGTTACTATTGCTTGCTTACGATAGATTGACCGGAGTGTGACGAGTAGAACTATCAAGAGTTTTGAGTGCAAATCATCTTCATCAACATTGCAGGTAAGTTCACACTTTGATCATATCCCTTTTCATACCCAGTTTTTATGCATTAGTCTCAGCCCTTGAACATTGCATGAGTAGGATTGATAACATGTGGGTATTAGGAAGTAGTTGATGAGGTAGGAACCTATTGCCCTGCATTCAAACCCTGGGAGTTACTATTACGTTATGCTTATACTGCTATGCTATGCTCGTAGACGTGGATTGGGTTTGAGAGGATTTCATGACAGATGTGAGATTATTAATTAATGGTTTACTTAAGGTGGCAACTTTAACACACATCTGGGTGGATTGAGGCACCTGAGTATTCCAGTGATTGCCTGTCTAGGCACCTGGGTATTCCAGGATTGCCTGTTTTTCTATGGACCGCCACCCAGGCTCAAAGGGATCATGAGATTATTCATACTAGAAACTTCCGTGTGCAGCCACAAGCTACTATGGGCTCTAGCATAGTTGACTAAGTTATGCGAACTCTTACAGTGGTAAACTAGCAGATGTAGGGGAAAGTAGGTGTAACCGTCTACCCGATCGTAAGGTGCTAGCGCTTCTGAAAGACTATGTCTCGGTCATCCGTTTCTCAAACACCATGCAGTGCGAGTATCCCAACGGAGGAGATCGAGTCTTGTGGGGAAAAGTGCGCAAACCTCTGCAGAGTGTATAAACTAATCATGATTAGCCATGTCCCTGGTTATGGACGTCTTGTCTAGTACTTGGATTATCATGTGAATCTCACCATGTTACTTTAAATTAAGTTTGTTGGGTTTAATGATGTTACTTAATTGGGATTGAGAATGCTGTCAACCATTCTCAATGTTCAACAACCACCACGATAGTTAAATAAAATCTATTCCTTTGCAGTAGGGAAAAATTGGCTTTTCGCAAAAACCTTATAACCATAGAGCTTTTCCACCAGCCATATATGCATGTAGTGATAGCCATTGTTTACCATTTCTCTCTATGGTGTGAATTTGCCAGTACATTTCAATGTACTGACCCTTTGTGGCTGCAACGTCTCATGTTGCAGGATTATCTTACGACGAGTAAGTGATACGTTAGGGTTACAATTTCTACACTCAACTTTGCCGTTGGTTTTGATGGGAATCCACAACCTTGTTACTTCCGCTATTTTGGATTGAGGTAATAGTATTTACGTTACTTTTACATGTGATTTACCTCTGTTATTAATCCTCGAGTACTGTGTGTGTCAGCATACCGATCCAGGGATGACACTTAAGCACAGAGACTTGATCCATTCGGGTCGGGTCGATACAAGATGGTATCAGAGCACATGTTGACTGTAGGACGTGACCTTAGAGATTGGCAAGCCCATAGGAAAGATTTTCTCTACAACTTCATTTTCAAAAGATCTCTTACCTCTCTTCTCTTCTGAGCTTATTCAAATATTCCCTTTTAGTGAGACTATACCCCATTTTCCATTTTGACCACATGAAGATTCGACGGATGAGACCACTTCAAGAAGTACAAGATATCAGACAACTAAGACCACTTCGGAATGAAGAGGATTTTACCGTGTCTTATAATAATGGAAACTACAACGGTTGAAGACTCCGAAGACTAGGAGAATTTGAAGGCTCTGTAGAATTTCCAGATTTAGTATGACCTAGGAAGGCTACCCTTATGGAACTTGGTAGACTAAGGAAGCTGTCAATACCCGAGATCAAGGTGTATCAGAGAAAGACCGGAACATGGAGCATTAGAACCCAAAGTTTTTGTCAAGAAAACCCTAAGACAGGAGATATCAACTATGGAAGATAGCTCATGGCAATGAAAAGGGCAGAAACACGGTTATCCATGATGTCATCACCCGCTTATGCTATTTGTCACCGGGCTGAGTTAAGCAGGCATTTCTTCGGAAAGATTGGATGGTAGAAGGCTGATGGAGCACCTATCAGCAAAAGATGAAGTTTTAACCTTAGCAGGTGTATTACCAGGATCTGGAGTAGTACATCAAGAATTTTAAGATGGAGCTCCAGGAAGCCGTATTTGACGAGAAAGATTTCGTGAAGAACTTAGGAGCAAGAAGCTGAAAGTAGCCAAGCTAGAGGAACGAAACCTTGAGACATCAAAGATTCGTTAGGAACTAAAGGACAGTAGGATCATGTCTCATGTCGAGGTTGATGAAACCCAGAAGTCTGGAACGCAACTCCAGAAATATTAAAGGACGTCATGATTGACTTTACGACAACAGAAATGATCTGGCAAAAGGATTTGAGAAAGACAAGCATGATCGGAAGAAACCATTCGAGGCATGAACAAGACTTGAAGAGTTAGACGACCTTGAAGATTTATTAACCTCTAGAAGACCAAACCCCTGTTATATGCCTACGCTAGATGCGACATTTGTGAGCTATCATTTGTTTGATGTTTTCCGACAACCCCAATAAAATCTGTCTTTTTAAAACTGTTGTTTGCATTGTGTGTATCCCTCTCCCTCTCTCTTATCTTACCCCAAACCCATGGACCCAATAGAGGATGAATGAATATGAGCTTATATTTTTTGGACCGATGAGTCAATTGGAGATGGACCAATGGATTCAGAACATGGAGGATCACATGGAGAATAACCCTATAGTTGGAAATGATATGACCCAGCATGCTCTTCAGTGCTTTGAAAGAGGTGCTGCTACTTGGTGGAGGATGTACCAAACCATCAATGGGTGGCAAGGAGTAACCACATGGAAATAATTTAAGTTGACTCTACCAAAGTCTCGGTTTGTGTCCCAGGAGTTGAAGCCTTATGGAAAGGATATGAAGAAACCTTGTGCATGCAAGATTTGTGGAGAAATAGGACACACCCATAAAGAACACAAGGATGAATGCCCAAATTGTGAAGGAAGTCACCCAGTTGAAGAATGCCCAACTAGGCAGATTACTTGTTTCTTGTGTGAAGGGACTACCCACTATCCTGCTCAGTGTCACATTTACCCCATGGTACAACGAACCATCCATCAGAAGAAAGAAGTAATGAAAGGAGCCCTCATGGAAATTTTAGAAGAAGCTGTGATGAAGGAAGAGATGGAGGACACACCTAAAGAAGACCCGAGAAAACCCTACACTAAGTCTTGCTATTCATGCGGAGAAGAAGGACACATCTCCCAAAATTGTTTGAATGGGGATCTAGTAGAATTCCTGACAGAGGAAGTAGAATATGACCCACAGGAAATAGAAGCCCTAATTGGAATGGAAAAGTCCAGGAAGAGAAACCGATTGGAGCCCAGGAGGGACCTGAGTCATATCACCTATTACAGGTGCAAGGATTCAGGGCACTACCTCAACAGTTGCCCAAAAAGGAAACCTAGATACTTGTCAGAAGTAATATATTTTAGTTGTAATGGAGCAGGGAACTTTGCCAGAGAATTCCCCAAGGAGAAGGAAACTTGTGCTAGATAGTTGAGTTTGCAACAAAAGAAATGGAGAGTAGAAGTGAGAACATTTTCTTTTATATTGAGGTGTTGAGTTGAGACATGTAATGGAAAAGCGAGAGATTGTAATCAATTGAAAGTGAATAAAGTTAGCATCATTGGTACTGATATGGATTTTATGAGTTGTTACTCTATGAAGAAGGATTTTGACCATTTCTGAAGATATGAGAAATATGGTCTATGGAAGATTTGTGCATTTTAAGGGTGGTAGTACCCTGTAAGAACCCTTGACCCCTGGAAAAGATAAGGATACTCCACTGAGTGGATTTCGGACAAAATGAATACGAGTTTTGTCTCGATATGTGTGATACCCCAAGAGTATGTGGGATGAAGTTGGAGACCGTCAGTTGTTTGGACCAACTGTGATCAAGGAGTCAGAAGAGAATGTTATGTTGATTCGAGATAGACTGAAGGTAGCTCAGTCTAGACATAAGAGTTATACAGACTCAAAAACGCAAGGAGGTAGTCTATGAAATTGGAGATAGAGCATGTCTTCGTGTGCCCCCTCTACGAGGAGTTAAACGATTTGGAGTTAAGGGAAAGTTAGCCCCAAGATTTGTGGGACCATACCGAGTTTCAGAGCATATGGGAGAAGTGGCCAACAAGTTGGAGTCATCCGAAGGACTGACAGGAGTTCATGATGTTTTTCACGTTTCCCAGTTGAAGAAGTGCCATGCAGAGATGACCAATATTCCCTTGTAAGTACGCTTGGCCCTGGAAAGGATAATGATGTTCCACGAAGTGGAATATGGACTCCATAAGTATAAGTTTTTATCTCGGTATGAGGGATATCCCATGAGGATGAAGAGATAAATTACTATTGGATATAAAGGAGGTATGATGTCGGAAATATGGATCAATGGAAACTCCATGATGAGTCTGAGTAATCATGTCCTAGTTTGGTGCCAATAGAAGGAAGGAAGACAATACAATTGGATGGATTTAAGAATACTAGGAAGTTAGAAGTTGGAATAATGATCAGTTGCCCGATGATAAGTTCAAGGACTACAAGTGATGAGATGGGCCATAACCCACAGGCCCTAGGACCTGCCAAGAAGCAAGCACATCCTTGCTGAAGGAAGAACCCTGGAGGAAGATACGACGTTTATCGGTAGACAATTTTGTAGGAGTAACGCAAAACTTGATAGTTGTGAAGGAACGATAGTTGTTTGTTTGGCTTGCAGAATCCATGGAATTATCTGAACTTAGTTCGTCAACAAGAGAAATTTTGCAATGCTTGTGAGGATGACCGAGTGTTAGAATGCGAGATTCGCTAAACCATGTACAGGGTAATGATTTGGGTGCGGGATGGATAGATCACCATACCGACTTACTCTTATTGTTCGCCTTGCTATATGGGATGGTAAATTTGAGTGACTTGCCTATAGTAGAGAGACGACGATATTAAACCTTGTTAAACCTTAGAATGGTATAAGAATTTTTTCCTTGTACATGGCGGCTTTTTGCCAACCGTAGGTTATACGGTGAGGATCAACCCACACCCATTTCCTGCAGGAGAAACCATAAATTGTTGACCACCATGAGATATCGATAGTTGATTAGTATTGGCGCCAGACCCGTCAGCTAAGAAGACCCAGTCTCGGAATAACCTTACCAGGATGAAAGTACAGAAGAATTGAGGAAAAGGTTATGCCGCTTCCGGAAGAGCCAGTGAAGGAATTATCCTTATGATCTGAGAAGACCGGCCCTATCAAGAATAAGGATGGAGTATATGAGTATTGATGGGACCGTAACGATGTTTTTAAGGGTGGTAGCACCCCAGACCCCGGTGATAATTGATGGATTTTGAGGAGACCCCCAAACCCTAACCTTTTTCTTGCTAGCCTCTCCGAATCTCGAGAACGAGATTCATTTTAAGGGTGGTAGGTTTGTAACATCCCAAAATTCTAAATTTTGGAATGTTATAATAAATAGATAGATTGATTGTTTGTTTGATTGTTATGTGATTGATTGAGTGAAATTCGAAACTTTTTGAAAGTTAAATGAGAGGGAATAAAAGGACTTTCCCAAACTTTCACCTTTTGCATTTTGATCTCCGTGAATTCAAATTCTTTTCAAATACAAAACCCTCGAGAGAAGATGACATGACTTCTTCCATTTAAATAAATGAAAAGGGTTTTGAAAAGATTTGAATTTCATTTGGAAATATTTTTAATTCAGAAACTTCAAGCAACTCAATGATTTTCATGAGAGAAGATAAAATGACTTCTTCAAATTATGAAATATGAGTTGGGAGTTTCAAAGATCACATTTAAAGTCCTTTTTGAATTTATTTTCAATTTGGAGTTATTTGAGTTTTATTCAAATTATTTTTCTCCAAAAATAAAATATATGGAAAATAGGGTAACATGATTCCCTACATCAGAAAATTGGAGATAAATAAATTTGAATTCATTCTGGTATTTCTAAAATGATTTTTATTGGATTTTATTAGACCAGTAGCACTCTTTGAATTATCTGAATTTTCGTGTATTTTATTTAATGCTAGGAAAATGTTCATCTTGTAGAAAATATTTTTATAAAAAATTTGATATATAATATGCCTATAAAAAGTTTTTATTTTTATTTTCGTTTTTCAGTTTATCGCATTCTGTTTAAAAAAAATAACAAAAACTGCGCGCGCGTCTGAAACTAACTGTCGGCCACGTGCGCATCATAGTACCAGCGGGCGCCCTATTTTTTTCTTTATCCTATATGGGCCAGGCCCAGCCAGCCTTTTCATTTTTTTCTTTCTTAGGCCGATTTGGTTTTAAAAAAAACTGCAGTCGCAGCGTGCGCGTGCGGCCGGCCGAAGGCCTTTAGGCCCATGCGAGCGACCTCTTTTCATCTCTGTTTCGTATATTTTTGTCTACATTTAGTCCTACATTGCCTAGTCTTTGACCTCTAAGCCTTTTTTCCACCAATAAATATAGACCCATAGAGCCTTCAGAAATCATCCGATTCGGGTTAAATCAATATTTTGGTTTGACTAGATTCATTTAAGAAAAATATAAATCTCCTCCCCGACGCGACTTCTGGAATTATTTTTAGACTAATACGATAGAATAATTAGATTATCAATTAGTCTACGTATTTATACATTAGACCTTAACCGTAGCTAATTTTTTTCGTAAAACAGCTTGGCCCTGATTTTTCAAATAGCCATAACTTTTCACTCGTTTATCCAAATTATATGAAACCAGCGCCTATAGCTTCGTCTTGTTTTCACCTATCCAGTGAACCTATCACATCAACTTTTTGAAATTTTCAAATTTCAAATTTTGTTCAGATTCATATTCAAACTTCTTTTGAACATAACTTGAGTTTCATAACTCCGATTTTGTTGATTCTTTTTGCAAATCAAAGCTCTTGACCTAAACTTTTTGATAAGGCCAAATTCACTTAATTTTGGTACTGTTAGAAATTGTTTTATGTTGCAAGAGTTATTGCTTGGTTTTGACATTTTCCGAATTGTTTTCTTTGTTCTCTCCGATCTTTGAGTGTTTGCTTATGTGTGGTTACTATTGCTTGGTTACGATAGATTGACCGGAGTGTGACGAGTAGAACTATCAAGAGTTTTGAGTGTGAATCATCTTCATCAACATTGCAGGAAAGTTCACACTTTGATCATATCCCTTTTTATACCCAGTTTTTACGCATTAGTCTCAACCCTCAAACATTGCATGAGTAGGGTTGATAACATGTGGGTATTGGGAAGTAGTTGATGAGGTAGGAACCTATTGCCCTGCATTCAAACCCTGGGAGTTACTATTATGTTATGCTTATACTGCTACGCTATGCTCGTAGACGTGGGTTGGCTTTGAGAGGATTTCATGACAGATGTGAGATTGTTAATTAATGGTTTACTTAAGGTGGCAACTTTAACACACATCTGGGTGGATTGAGGCACCTGGGTATTCCAGCGATTGCCTGTCTAGGCACCTGGGTATTCCAGGATGGCCTGTTTTTTTATGGACCGCCACCCAGGCTCAAAGGGATCATGAGATTATTCATACTAGAAACTTCCGTGTAGAGCCACAAGCTACTATGGGCTCTAGCATGGTTGACTAAGTTGTGCGAACTCTTACACTGGTAGACTAGCAGATGTAGGGGAAAGTAGGTGTAACCGTCTACCCGATCGTAAGGTGCTAGCGCTTCTGAAAGACTATGTCTCGGTCATCCGATTCTCAAACACCATGCAGTGCGAGAATCCCAACGGAGGAGATCGAGTCTTGTGGGGAAAAGTGCGCAAACCTCTGCAGAGTGTATAAACTAATCATGATTAGCCGTGTCCCCGGTTATGGACGTCTTGAGTATCTAGTACTTGGATTATCATGTAAATCTCATCATGTTACTTTAAATTAAGTTTGTTGGGTTTAATGATGTTACTTAATTGGGATTGAGAATGCTGTCAACCATTCTCAATGTTCAACAACCACCATGATAGTTAAATAAAATTTATTCCTTTGCAGTAGGGAAAAATTGGCTTTTCGCAAAAACCTTATAACCATAGAGCTTTTCCACCAGCCATATATGCATGTAGTGAGAGCCATTGTTCATCATTTCTCTCTATGGTGTGAATTTGCCAGTACATTTCAATGTACTGACCCTTTGTGGCTGCAACATCTCATGTTGCAGGATTATGTTACGATGAGTAAGTGATACGTAGGGTTTCGATTTCTACATTCAACTTTGCCGTTGGTGTTGATGGGAATCCACAACCTTATTACTTCCGCTATTTTGGATTGAGGTAATAGTATTTACGTTACTTTTACATGTGATTTACCTCTGTTATAAATCCTCGAGTACTGTGTGTGTCAGCATACCAATCCAGGGATGACACTTAAGCACAGAGACTTGATCCATTCGGGTCGGGTCGCTACAATGGGTTGCCTGGCTCTTGTATTTATGCCCTACGTTCCTGTTAATTCGGCTAGGACATACGGGGAGCACCTCTGCGATTGTTACTGCCGGGTGAGCCGGATGTGTACCTCAGACTAGGTGAAGCCGAAAGCTAGCGTTCTTAAGGGAATATTCGGTCGGTGAACAAAAGATGTTTTTTATTTATTTTCCATATCTGCCCCCAGATGTTTTTTCCTGCATTTCCTATCGCAGTCCAGATATGCACTTTAGGGCATGCATACCCAGGGAAAGGAACCCTTAACGGAACTATTCTCCCTGGAAGATGTTTCTTACTACCCATGTAATATAACATAACTAGTTAGGCACTTGTCTGTTCAAGCACTAATGACCCCTACGCCTGGTCTCCACGCACCCCAGTTCTTATATAACTGAGCGGGTATTCGGACACACTCTGGACTATCGGGTCCCGAGGTTGAAGCGAAAAGGTCCGCCATGACAAATCATCCACAATCCGGCTAGAAGGCATTATACATGTCACTTTAATAACATAGTCATGTAGACTGACTAAATTCCTCTTCTATAACATTCAACAGGCGGTCTAGCCTACAATCCTGTTGGGAATACTTTGCGGCTAATTCTACTTGCCCATAAACTAAGCTAACGGGGATCTCTTTTCCGTCGGGCACCACAGGCCCGACCTCGGCCATGTGATTTGGGTCAGCCTTGGTATACCGTGTCTTCACCATGTCCCAGGCTTCCCTGGCACCTTGGCGGTAGGCCGATATCTTCCATAATCGGAAGCGCCGTTGTGCTCCCTTGAGCTTCTCCGTAAGCTCTGCAATGCCTTCGGGTAGGGAGACGGATGGCCACAAGGCCTGGGCAACATCTTGCATCACCTGTCGAACTTGTTCGTGCAGTTGTGAGAGCTCAGATAGAAGATCACCAGTAGACCCGGGCGTTTCTTCCGCGGGACGACCCGTCAGCATACCTACAGACATAACGCTGTTAGCCGGCTTCTTCGCCGAACTCCTTCCAAAGGATTCGTTCAAGAACTTACTGAAAATGCCGCGTCGAAGCCGCTTATTCTCCTTCTCGGAGTCCGCCAGCTGGGCTCGGACGTCTTTCAGTTCCACGCTCAGCTTGGTATTGGTGTCTTGGAGATTGTTTTTCTCCCGCCTGACCTTAGTCAGCACGCGTTCGCCAGCCTTTAGTTGTCGCACGACATGTTGGTCCTCTGGATTTTCTTCGGATTCATCTGCAACATCTATTGTTAGATCCGCAGCCGTGCCGCACACTATATGGTAACCATCATTCTTTAAAGTAAATGTTACCAGTGGGGGACCTTTTTGGTTCCTTCAATGCGGCAACAGCGGCCCGCAGTTGGGTCTTGCATTCCTCCAGCTCGTGTGACAGCCTAGTACTCTTCTCCATAAGAACCTGCATAATAAAGATGATCCTTAAATCAGTTCTGCTAACTGTTTCAAGTCTCAGGGGCTGCTGGCTGACGGCAAAGTATGCCGTTAGCCTTCTAACGGGGCTAACCCCGTTAAGAGGCTTTGCCATCTGCCAGCTGATGGCAAAGCCACAGGCTCTTTGCCATCAGCCAGCAGACGGCAAAGAGGCCTTTGCCAGCAGGGTTTCAGACAAATTGTTTGCCATCTGCTGGCAAATGGCAAAGCCTTTGCCATCCGCCGACCATGCCTTTGCCATCTGCCATGGCAGATGGCAACGTGCCAGATTCCAGTAGTGTGAGGGAGTCCTGTATTAGGGGGTCTCCAGACAACCGGACTATATCCCTTGGCCGGACTGTTGGACTATGAAGATACAAGATTGAAGACTTCGTCTCGTATCCGGATGGGACTCTACTTGGCGTGGAAGGCAAGCTAGGCAATACGGATATGTATATCTCCTCCTTTGTAACCGACCTTGTGTAACCCTAGCCCCCTCCGGTGTCTATATAAACCGGAGGGTTTTAGTCCATAGGATAACATACAATCATACCATAGGCTAGCTTCAGGGTTTAGTCTCTCCGATCTCATGGTAGATCAACTCTTGTAATACTCATATCATCAAGAATAAATCAAGCAGGGCGTAGGGTTTTACCTCCATCAAGAGGGCCCGAACCTGGGTAAAACATAGTGTCCCCTGCCTTTTGTTACCATCTGCCTTAGACGCACAGTTCGTGACCCCCTACCCGAGATCCGCCTGTTTTGACACCGACATCTATCATATTAGGACTTATTTTATAGCCAAAGCAAATTACCATGCTGTTCTAAAAGACTCTCAAAATAATATAAGTGAAGCATGAGAAATCAATAATTTATATAAAATAAAACCACCACCGTGCTCTAAAAAGATATAATGAATCACTAGAGCAATAATTATCTAGCTGAAAAGATATAAGTGAAGCACATAGAGTATTCTAATAAATTCGGATGCATGTGTGTCTCTCCAAAAGGTGTGTACATCAAGGATGATTGTGGTAAACTAAAAATCAAAGACTCAAATCATACAATACGCTCCAAGCAAAAGACATATCACATGGTGAATACAAATATAGCCTCAAGTAAAGTTACCGATAGACGAAGACGAAAGAGGGGATGCCTTCCAGGGCATCCCCAAGCTTAGGATTTTGGTTGTCCTTGAATTTTACCTTGGGGTGCCTTGGGCATCCCCAAGCTTAGGCTCTTGCCACTCCTTGTTCCAAAATCCATCAAATCTTTACCCAAAATTTTGAAAACTTCACAACACAAAACTCAACAGAAAATCTCATGAGCTTCGTTAGTATAAGAAAACAAACCACCACTTTAATGTACTGTAATGAACTCATTCTTTATTTATATTGGTGTTAAACCTACTGTATTCCAACTTCTCTATGGTTCATACCCCCCGATACTAGCCATAGATTCATCAAAATAAGCAAACAACACACGAAAAATAGAATCTGTCAAAAACAGAACAGTCTATAGCAATCTGCAGGTTTCGAATACTTCTGTAACTCCAAAAATTCTAAAAAATTAGGAAGACCTAAATAATTTGTATATTGATCCACTTCAGTTGGAATTGGTAGTTTATCGCTCTCTGGTAAAAAAACAAAAATTATTCTCGTGAGCGCATACTTTCTGTTTTTTTCAGCAAGATCAAACAACAATCACCCAAGAAGATCCTAAAGGCTTTACTTGGCAAAAACACTAATTAAAACATAAAAAACACAATCATATATAACATCCCAAAATTTCAATTTGGAATGTTATACATAGATCATTCATGCATATCATATTTTATTGCATTGCATTTCACGATCCTCGAAATCCTAAGCAACTCAAGGACCCTCGGAGAGAGTTGGGGATTTCCCTGTTTTCATATTTGAGTTTTATCAAATATTGAAACGAGGATTTTTTGTTTTAATTCTTTTTCTCTCTGAAAATATTTCATATTAAAATATATGAGAGGACATAATATGACTTCGCCAAAATAAATGAAATATTGGAGGAAAAAATATTAAAATCAAATATTTGATTTTATTCGGAGTTTATTGATATTTTATTTGAATTAGAAAAATTGCACGTTTTTCAAAGTTGCATTTTAGGACCAAGAAAATGTTCATCTCGTTCTAAATATTTTATTTAGACGGTGAAAATTTGTTTTGGCTTTTTTATTTTTTTACTTCATTTTATAGGATTTTTTTTGTTTCGGCAAAATTATTTAAAAAAATTCTTCCGTCGACTGGGCCGAAGCCCAAGTCAGCCGGCCCACCTCCCCGCGCCGTCTCCTTCCAGGAGAACGGGAGCGTGCCGCCGCCCACGAGGCCGAGCCCGGCCGGAACTCTCCCTCCCTGCGCCGCTTGCCCCCTCGCCCAAGCAAGCACCCCCCTTCTATAAGTACCCCGCCCCTGCCCCCGATTTCCGCCACCACAGCCGCACCCCGCCGCAACCGGAGCCACCCCACGCTGCCGCCGCCCGTTGCCGCGTCGCCACCGTCGAGCGCCGCTGCAACGCCGCCCCTGCCACCCACGCCGCCCACCGCTGCAGCCCCGCCACGCCGGAGTCGCCGCCCTGCCTCGACGGACCTCGCTGGAGGTAAAGCCGCCGTTCGTTTTTTATAAAAAAGAACCAATCTGGTTGGTTCTTTTAGAAAACCCTAGGTTTTTTAGAAAACCTTAGGTTTTTTTTTGAATGTGATTCACCGATTTTTCTCAGTTTAGTTATTTAGTGGACGTTCATTCGTATGTTCATTTCAACGAACGGTGTTCACTTGTTAGCCGCAGACAGCGAACGTTCGTTCGTTAGCCTGTTCGTCAGTTTTTCTTTTTCTCGGATTTTCCGTGATTATTTTCGATCGTGATTTCTTATCCGATTTTCGTTTTAGTTTATCTTTTCGCTCGTTTGATGGAATCAGGCGATTCAAGTGCCCAGATCTTCGTCTTGAAACCCTCTTTCTGTTTAATCAACTTGAACAAGGTTTTGATACTATAAAATTTGACTTTAGTCCAGAATAGTAAACGGGCCTTTTTTCTTTCGCAGTTTGAGTTTCGTTGCCCCGTTTGATTTGATTCTTTTTCCAAACCGGAGTTCTTAAGTTGAACTTTCTGGTAAGACCTTCTTATTTGAGTTTTACCCATGCTTCTTTGCTTGATTGCTTATGTATGCTATTGCTTGTTTGCAATAGAACACCTGGAATGCGAAGCGTGCTACTTCGAATCTTTAGGTTTTGCGGGTCATCAGCAAGGCAAGTAACACTTTGATCATACCCCTTTATCACCCAGTTTTTATGCATTAGCTCCAATCCTCAAACATTGCATGATTAGGATGTGATTAACTTGTGGGTTGGGAAGTAGTTAATGAGGTAGAACCTATTGCCCTGTTTTTATCAAACCCTTGGGAGTTACTTCTACGTATTGCTTATATTGCTATACTGCGCTCGTAGACGTGGTTTGGGTGAGTGAAATCCATGACATATGTGAGATTGTTAATTAATGGTTCAACTTAAGGTGGCAACTTGAATACACATCTGGGTTGATTGTTTGTCGGGCACCTGGAGAACCCAGTGTTGTCCTAGGATATCTGGGAGTACCCGTGTGATAATCCTAAGGTCCGCCACCCAGGTTCAAAGGGAACTGAGATATTTCATGCTAGAAACTTTCGTGTGCAGCCACATGCTATTATGGGCTCTAGCATAGCTGAGTAAGTTACATGAGCTCTCGAAGAGGTGGATCAGCAGGTAGAGGGATGTAGGTTGGTATGGTCTGCCCGGAGTAAAGAGTAAATGTTTCTGAAAGACTGTGTCTCAGTCATCCGTTTCTCAAACACCCTGTAGTGCGAGAAATCCAACGGAGGAGATCGTGTCTTGTGCGGAAAAGTGCACAAACCTCTGCAGGGTGTACAATCTAATCATGGTTAGCCGTGTCCCCGGTTATGGAGAATTCTTAAGTATCTAATACTTGGATTATCATATGTATCTCATCACTCTAAATTAATATTGTTGGGTTGATAATTACTTTTAATTGGGATCGAGTTGGAGGAACCTTCTCAATGATGTTTCAACTACCATGATAGTTAAATACAATCTATTCCTTTGTTGTAGGAAAAAATTGGCTTTTCGCAAAAACTATAACCATAGAGCTTTCCACCAGCCAAATATGCATGTAGTGATAGCATTATTCTGTTTTTGCTCTACTGTGTTATATTGCCAGCATATTCCATGTGCTGACCCTTTTTCAGGTACAACGTATTATGTTGCAGACTTTTCAGACGAGGAGTAAGGTTCGTTAGGTCGTTGCCGTGCAGCTCAGCTATGTCGTTGGAGTTGATGGACTCACTTTATCTTCCAAGCCTTCCGCTGTTATCGTATTAGATGGCCTTAAGCCATATTTATTGTAATAAGTTCTCTTTTGAGACATTCGTTGTAATAAGTGTGTGATTGCTACTCTGTTATAAATCCTCAGAGTACTATGTGTGTCAGCATTACTGATCCAAGGATGACACTGGAGCATAGAGACTTGACCGTTTAAGGTCGGGTCGCTACAAGATGGTATCAGAGCACACGCTGAGTGTAGGACACGACCACTAAACTAAAGCCCTAGATCACTATTCTCTTCTCATTTCTGACTCCTCTCCATTTTCTACTCTTTAGGATGGCGGACGCAAGGAACAAGTTTGCACAACCGGATGAAGACACACCTTTTGGACGACACTTGAAGGAAGTCAGTAGGTACCTGAACATAGGAATACCAAGCTTCGCCGGGACTTACAACGCCACTTTACCAGAAGAGGAGCGATGGATGATTCAAGTTCAAGTTCCAGGAAGGACATTCATGCCTATCACTAAGCCCATAGAGTTTTCCTTTGATGCACCAACCTGGAGTCTAGGAAAGAGTATGGCAGCTCACATCACCATGGGACACAATGGAGAAGTTTACCAAAAGGAGCTTAAGGATACTATCTACCAGATTTGTGGGCGCCGAGATGAGCAATGGGAGATGATCAACACCAGGAAAGATATATGAATTGCAGCTTTCATCCAAGAGTTAAACCAGCACATTCGTCGCCAGGAGAACCAAATGTGTGCAGGCATGATAGATCTGAAGAAGGCGATGGCAAGGATCACGGAACTAGAGGAAGAACTCAAGGCTACACGCGAAGATTATGAGGAAGAAATCATCGTACTAGTGGAGAAGAATGATGATCTGGAAAGGAAGCTAGGAATATTCATGGGAGACCCCGCACCAGGAGGAGAAGACGAAGAACCCAGGGAGATTCGTCCAGAGGACTACATCATCATCGACGACACCGACTCGGACCCCGACGATAGCGATGATGACTATGAAGACGAAGCTGGAGCAGACATCATGGAGTCTTTGACTGATCAATACTTTTAGTAGACCACCACAGCAGTAGTAGCATTCCACCATATATATAATATAGTCCGAGCACTTTTGTAACGATAGTTAGATCGATTGTATGCCCTTGCTTGATTGATTGAGTGAAATGGTTGTGTTTGTCTCATGTGCATATGGGTACTTGTCAGTGGCAAAACCAGCGGATCTCGGGTAGGGGGTCCCGAACTGTGCGTCTAAGGCGGATGGTCACAAGAGGAAGGGGACACGATGTTTACCCAGGTTTGGGCCCTCTTGATGGAGGTAATACCCTATGTCGTGCTTGATTGTTCTTGATGATATGAGTATTACAAGAGTTGATCTACCACGAGATCGTAGAGGCTAAACACTAGAAGCTAGCCTATGGTATGATTGTATGTTTTCCTATGGACTAAACCCTCCGGTTTATATAGACACCGGAGGGGGCTAGGGTTACACAAGGTCGGTTACAAGGGAGGAGATCTACACATCCGTATTGCCTAGCTTGCCTTCCACGCCAAGGAGAGTCCCATCCGGACACGAAATGAAGTCTTCAATCTTGTATCTTCATAGTCCAATAGTCCGGCCAAGGGATATAGTCCGGCTGTCCGGAGACCCCCTAATACAGGACTCCCTCACACTACTGGAATCTGGCACGTTGCCATCTGCCATGGCAGATGGCAAAGGCATGGTCGGCGGATGGCAAAGGCTTTGCCATCTGCCAGCAGATGGCAAACAGTTTGTCTGAAACCCTGCCGGCAAAGGCTTCTTTGCCGTCTGCTGGCTGATGGCAAAGAGTCTGTGGCTTTGCCATCAGCTGGCAGATGGCAAAGCCTCTTAATGGGGTTAGCTCTGTTAGAAGGCTAACGGCATACTTTGCCGTCAGCCAGCAGATGTTAAAGGCTGCAGGCTCTTTGCCGTCTGCCCGCAGATGGCAAAGTATGCAGGCTCTTTGCCGTCTGCCAGCAGATGGCAAAGGCTGCAAGCTTTGCCGTCTGCCAGCACATGGCAAAGAGCTTTGCCATCTGCTTGCAAATGGCAAAGAGCCCAAATAGGCCAGCCCAAATGTTACATGTAGATGGCACGTGGCCTCTTTGCCATCTGCCAGCTGATGGCAAAGTGACTATATTGCCCCATTTAATTTTGTTTTTTCTTATATTAATTCATTTTCACAGAAAATCAAACACAAATATATTTATATGACCAATATAGCATATTCAACACATATTACCAATAGTCATGAACACATATATCCAATACATGTTACCAATAGTAGCAAGTTTCATCCGTACATATACATAGTTTCATCAATATTACACAGTTTCGTCCATAGGTAGCAAGTTTCACAAGGTCAAAACAAAAACTATTATATAATGTTACATGTAGATGGCATCGGCGGAGGGGTCTAGCCGTTCTTCTCGCACATGGACTGCACATTTGGTTTTGACGAGTCAGTCATATCTATTATATAATTAAAACAGAAGACAAATAAGACACCATGTTCATCCACATATATTAAATTATATCAACAGTTAGTTTTAGAGATTAAAGGGTAAGATTTAAAGATGTAAACGTTACATACAAATATTGTATAGATGTCATTTTTGAAACATAAGATGTTGTCACGTACATGTCTTTTTTTATTTAGAATTCAAGTAGCAAAGAACAAACATGTATAGGACAAGGAGACGTAAAAGACATATACATGTACAAAAAAGAATAGGCCAACACGTCTTACATCAAAGTCGTAATCTTTTCCTTTAAAAAAAAGAATAGGCATACATGAGTACTGCAAATACGTCAACCTACTAATACTATATGGAAGAGTCGGAGCACGTACCCAGAAAAAAGGAGTCCGGGCACACCAAAAAGAAAAAGGAGTCCGGCCAGAATACGGATCATCAACTTAATGAAGTTGGACCCCTTTTTTCTGTGTTCCCAAAATCATCACGTACTCCTGCTTTAGATAGTGCTTCACGTTGGAACAAAAAACATCCCCTACCAAGATTAATATAAAGAAGAAAATATGTGTGCTGTCAAAAAAATAATAAGAAAAGATGCGTACGTACGCAACAAAGAGTGTGGGAGAAAAAGTTGGCAAACCACCTTTTGTTAAAAAATATAAAAAATAAGGAATATGCTAACGGTAATAAATCATTCCCCTAGAAATACGTGGGCATCTGTAGGTGCAAATAATTTGTATTTTCATTCTCTCAAATTTATGTATGTTCTATTTATTTTGCAATGGATGATGATTTATGTTCTGATTACAATGGTTGAAATTCTACATATGGATGAAAAAAACATGGCATGGAAATTCTTCAATGTAAAATAAGTATTTGTCGTGACAGAAAGTCATGAATAAGACCACATCAAAGCAACATCATGTACATCCTAAGATAAGACACATAAGTAAACATGCTATTAATTTATTTTGAACTTTGACCAGTAAGATATGCTAAGGTATAGGAATTGAACAAGTAAAAATTACTTTATGCCGTACACCATTTTGCTATTTTTCTGGCATATCATAAATGAAAAATCATAGTAAAAATCATGAACTGTAAACTGCAAATACTCGATTGTAAAATATATTTTGGAGCAGATGGAACATTATATAATAATATTAGGAGAAGGACATGTAAACCAACATCGAAAAGTCAGCACCTCAAGACAAATCTGTGAATATGCTGATCATTTGTGCACGATGAGTTCAAATTTGTAGTAGTAATTGCGTTGAAGGATACTGATTGATTTACGAGTGAATAACCGAGTCAAATTTTAATTCTGGAAAGAAATGAGGGAGATGAGAGAGAAACATGCAACTATTATGGAAAGGTGGATGATTCTCAAGTACATATGGACATCTCAGCCATCTATGCTCCATAAGTTTAATTTGCAATAGTAACTGTGATGACGGAGACCATTGGAGTGGCGAGCAAACGAATCTAGTCAAATTTTATTTCTTAGAAGAAATGAGGGAGGTGACAGAACGCACTAAAAGAGGGTTGAGTAAAAAGTCGGGATAAAGGAAATTATGTTAATTCGAGGTAGAGTGACCTCATGAGATATGATGCTAAGGGGCTCACAGAGTCGATGACCAAGGGATGAAGAGAATATCGAAAAAGAGAATTCACCACATTTTTCTAGATGGACTAAACACAACTGCCTTCGACAATATACTTGTAGCAATGGAAATAAATAAATGGTTGTGCCAAGCAAAAAAAAAATCTTTACATATATATATATGGTAGATAGCCATAAAAAACTAGATCAAATTAAAAAAATTACTTATATATGAATATCATTTTTCCCAGAAAAAACAGTTCGTCGAATTAGCCGAGTCGTTCCGGTTCCTCTCAGCCCACAAATTAGTGTATTCATGCAATGTAAACTTTCAAATAAGTCCATACAATTTCTATCCTCAAAATACTATTAATCTTGGTACCACACAAATCACACAGTGAAAAGTGTGCAAGTGTCTCTCAGCCAGCCTACAAATGATTGTACCCTTATAAACCATCACAAATAACCTTAACAGAAATTAAAACAATTAATTTGCAAAATAGCAGAAGTCATGATCCGGAAAGGACAGAACTAAATTCATTGTAGTGTTCTTCCATGTGAACCTAACAGTGTGAAACAGTGAACCAAAAATCATAGGTTACTTCTTACATGCTCATGCAAAGACCGGAAACTAGTCCATCTACGGTGGCATTACATAACACAAGGTATTTACCAGACCTGGCTTAGATGGCATAGCAGAATTACCTGACGATTTCTAAAAAAGTTCGGAACATGTCTGTGATGAGATCATTGCATTCAGGGTCCAACATCACAACACATGCCCGGTATCTTGCAACTGTTTCCAAGATAGCAACTCTCCTGCTAAAGTAATGGCTATTAACATCAGCGAGTCCACCAAATGTACCAACAATCAGACGAAATATGGTCTGCAAGAAAGAAAAAAAGAATACTCAAATACTGAACAAACATTGTAAGCTCAGTCAAAGTAATTTATTCAGCATTTTTTGTGAGCACAGGGTTACCCTTAAAACATCATCACTATATGGAGCTTCAGGTGCAGTTATTCTTGTAATTTCACAGAAGCAGGTTGCCAAGAGAACTTTAACATCTTGATCCTGATGTTTCAGCAATTCTTTTTTGACAACTGCTGTTAGACATGGTTGGATAGCTTCCATCACCGAGGACCCTGGTGACTGTTCTATTCCATGTAGGCACTAGAACATAAGGGCGCGCGTTGCCGCGCCCATCCAACTTCTAGAAAAGCAATAGAAATAGGTAAGAAAATCTTATTGGTATAAGCTAAGTAAATTTGAACACTTTGTATTGTCCCTTAACATAGGTGACATGTCATATTTATTCAGGGATACTAATTAATGAATCCACATTCTACAAGTTTCAGTTTCTGTACGAAAATATGTTTATATACACATCAGTACAACAATTGTTTGCTACTTCCAGCAAAGAATTATAAAATTCAATTGCAAAGAGATTTGCATTGCAAATACTACGATATAGTTTCACGGCACGGTATGAAGATCAACACTATATCGGGATGAGCATGTCAATTTGTGAAGAATTTGTGAAGAATGAATCTTGACAAACTACCAGAAAATGAAAGAAAGGGGTCCAGAAGCAGTAAAAAAACAAATATAAATAGCTTAATCTATCTTAGATAGAACCCTGTCTGAACCTTGGTTGCTCGCTAAACTCTATGATGCCAAATAGTAACGGACATCATTGCGCACATTCAACAAGCATACCAGAGCAGCATAATCTGAACACGAAATCTGAAATGAAGGAAAATGATAAAAGATAAATATCCTGCTGAATTTGAGCTAGTTTATCTATTCTACAGCAGTAGTAGGCTGGTAGCAGAAACAAAAAGAGCATTGAGCTGTAGCATATGAGCCAAACAAAAGGGAATAAGCACAAACCCGCGGGGCAGGGTAGGGGCGCCAGGAGGTCAGGGAAGGGGCGCAGCCAAGCCCGCACAGAGCAGGGGCGCACGCAGGGGAGCGCGTCCGCGCAACTGGATCCAGGAGGGC
>NC_041384.1:82640337-82663809 GCF_002162155.2 Triticum dicoccoides
GGGCTGCGGGGTGGTGGGGCGGCGGCGGGGTGGTGGGGGTGCTTGGGCGGCGGGGTGCTTGGGCGGCGGCGGGTGAGATGCGTGGGAAGGAGGGAGAGGAGGGGAGAGAGGGAGGGGATAACCCCACAAATTTTTTATTTGGAAAAAAATCTTTGCCGTCTGCTGGAAGATGGCAAAGAGGTGGGGCTGGTACGCCGTTACACGTTCGATGGCCACAGTATTTGCCAACCTCTTTGCCATCTGCTGGCAGATGGCAAAGATTATTTGCCATCCACTAGCAGATGGCAAAGAATTGGCTGATGGCAACCATGTTCTTTGCCGTCTGTCAGTTCTTTGCCATGTGTTTTTTATAAGCAGATGGCAAAGACGTTCTTTGCCATCAGCTGGCAGATGGCAAAGAGCTGGCTGATGGCAAATTCCCTATTTCCAGTAGTGTCAGTAGCCCCTGAACGAGGATTCAATCCAGCGCGCAGTATTGTTTTCGGCATTGCAAGATGGGTTCTTCTCTAAATCCTGAATATCTGCTAAGTAGTGTCTGGCTCCCCATAAATGCTGCACTTTTTGGCTTCTGCGCCCAATAAGGGCTATCTTCCACATGGCGAGCGAAGGCGAGGAGCTAGGGTGTTTTTACATTCGGCCCCCTAGCCAGGTAAATAAATTGTCTATTAAAGGGATGGGGATTCTTAGATCCAATCCACACCATCCTCCCACGGCGGGAGTCCATCGGAGCACGCTCGGAAAGTCCATTCCATCATGGCCGGCCATCGCACCTCCTCCTCCCACTCCCGTAGCACTAAGCCTGGTGATTGGGAGAAGTGTTCCGTCCCCCATAGCCAATTAGTAGAGTTGCAGACCCAGGGATTTCTTCCTCCGGCGTATATGGTCCCCGTCCGAGCCGTGCTCGCCACCTATAATAGCAGGGAGCAAGCGGAGAGCTTCCCCAATCCCTCCAAGGGGGAGAGGGTATGCCTCGTCCCTTAGTTACTAAGGGGACTTGGATTTCCAATTCATCCGTTCCTTCGCGGGCTCCTGGAGTTTTATGGCCTCCAGTTGCATAATTTCACCCCTGCTTCCCTATTACACATCGTTGGTTATGTTGCCCTTTGTGAGCTGTTTCTAGGCTGCGAGGCTCATTTCGAGCTGTGGAAGAGGCTATTCTGCCTTGTACCCTGCACACAGGAGGTGTCACTTTATCAAGTGGGCGGAGCCGAAATATGGCGCATCGCCGAGACCGGATACCTGTCCGGTACCCCGAAGAAGACGTCCGAAGACTGGCCTTCGGAGTGGTTTTACATGGAGGACGTCCCCCTTCCAGACCCTGTTCGGAGGGGTCTCCACGAGTTCAACAATGCTCCTCTGAAGAAACGCCGAAGTTGGCGCCCACGGAGCCCCCAGGAGGAAGACAACGGAGAAGTCCTTCATCTGATGGACCGGATTAAAGTGCTGGCTCAATCAGGATTGACAATAATCGAGGTTATGTCAATATGCATAATGCGGGGGTGCAGCCGCTCCAATATCGAGGGCACCCCCTGTGGTGTTTTAACGGAGAAGATGATGCCACCCGTTGCAGGTGTAAGGGACCGGACTCTGCTGCTGCTTTAGCAAAAATTCTGTCCGAGTTGTTTAAGGGAGAGGAAGAGGAGTTCATCCGTATTAAGCCGCGGGATGGGTTCTCCATGTACAACCCTCCGAGTTGGGTGAGTCGTCACCCTTTACTCCCAACTTTCCGCATTCTTCGTCGTAGATACTCACCTTGCCATTTCACGGCAGGAACTGCGAAAAGCTGTAAGGGAGGTCAGCAGCCCACCTCCACGACTGGAGGGTCCTGACCGGGCCCTCGATCCCGGACTCGAAGAGGATCCGGACAGATTTGTGGAGCTGATAGATAGGCAATTCTATCAATTGAGCTGCGACGACGCCATGGTGGCCATAACGGCCGACTATCTCGGACTACTCCCTGCATCGCACGTAAGAAAAACCAAAGTCCCAACTCCCAAAAAGGATTCTCCTTTATGCGCTTCACCTATCGTACACATATGGTGTTTTACAGGGAAGGCCTTCGGGGCGCCGTGCCGAACCCGCAGCAGCTCGCCAACAAGGGGCACCGAAGCCGGGTTGGCCGAAAAGGAAGGTGGTCAGGATGGACACGCCGGCGCAGAGGTATGACACAAAACCTCGCTCTGTGGTTGTCGTCTGTCTTAAAATATAATGACGTCCATGTTTCTTAGCAGAAAAAACGATCGCCGGACAATATCCGGGGAGGTTGCCGATCACGCCTCGACTAGTCGGGCTCTAGGGCCGGACATAGAGGTGGAAGCTAACGCGGGGCAGACGCCGGATGTTCCCCCTATAGAGGATGCGGACAGATTATCCGCTACCTATTCCAAAGTGGAGAGCGCCATGAATCACATGTGTCGTTGGGCCATACTCCGTGACGCTTCTTTCTCCCAAGAGGCGTTCGATGCCTTCAACTCAGGAGATGCGTACATCCGCGCTGCTCAAAATGGTCTTGCCAGAGCCACAGACCAGTATGTAAAGTATATACGGGTAGGTAAATCTGATTATTATGTATATCAGTAGCCCCTGAGACTTGAAACAGTTGACACAACTGATTTAAGGATCATTATTATGCAGGTTCTTACAGAGAAGAATTCCCGACTGTCTCAAGAGCTGGAAGAGTGCAAGGCCCAACTAGGGGCCGCTGTTGCCGCATTGAAGGAGTCCAAGAAGGGCCCCTCTGGTAATACTTGTTTCCATTACAAAGAATACAGGTACCAGGTAGTATATGACATGCATGCAAATCTAACAATAGATGTTGCAGATGGCCCCGGAGTGAATCCGGAGGCCGTGGGGGTGAACGCGGCACATGCTGATCGGTAGCTAGATGTTGGCGAGCGCGTGCTTACGTGAGTCAGGCAGGAGAAAAATGATCTCCAAGATGCTAGTATCCGGCTGGGCGTGGAACTGAAAGATGTCCGAGCCCAGCTTGCGGACTCTGTGAAGGAGAATAAGCGGCTTCGGCGCGACATTTTTAGTAAGTGCTTGAACGAACTTTTAAAGGAGTTCGGGAAGAAGCCGGCTAACAGAGTTATGTCTGCAGGTATGCTGACCAGTCGTCTCGCGGAGGAGATTCCCGGGTCTTGGGGTGATCTTCTACCAGAGCTCTCACAACTGCACGAGCAAGTTCGGCAGGTGATGTAGGGTATTGCCCAAACCTTGTGGCCATCTGCGTCCCCGCCAGGAGGCATAGGGGAGCTTATAGAGCAGCTCAAGGGAGCGTGGTGACACTTTCGATTATGGAAGATATCCACCTGCCGACAAGGTGAAAGGGACCCTGGGCTATGGTGAAGACGCGCTATACCAAAGCGGACCCAAACCACATGGCCGAGGTCGGACGTTTGGGGCCTGATGGGAAAGAGATCCCCGTTAGTTTAGTGTATGATCAAGTAGAATTAGCCGCAAAGTATTCCCAACAGGATTGTAGGCTAGACAGCCTGTTGGATGGTATATAAGAAGAATTTAATCAGTCTTAGTGACTGTGTAATTCAAGTGACATATGTAATGTCCCTAGCCGGATTGTAAATCATTTGTCATGGCGGACCTTTTCGCTTCGACCTCTGGACCCGATAGTCCGGAGTGTATCCGAATACCCGCTCGGTTATGTAAAAACCGGGGTATCCATGGAGACCAGGCGTAGGGGTCATAACTGCTTGAACAGACAAGTACCCAACTAGTTATGTTATATTACATGGGTAGTAAGAAACATCTTCCAGGGACAATATTTTCGTTAAGGGTTCCTTTCCCTGGGTAAGCATGCCCTAATGTGCATGTCCGAACTGCGGAAAGAGACACAGGTTATAAACATCTGGGGGCATGAGTCAAATTAAATAAAAGTCATCTTTTGTTCATTGACCGAATATTCTCTTAAGAATGCTAGCTTTCGGCTTCACCCAGTCCGAGGTACACATCCGGCTGACCCGACAATAACAATCGCAGAGGTTCTCCCCTTATGCCCTAGCCGAATTAACGGGAATGTCGGGTATAAATACAAGAGCCAGGCAACCCAGCTTGGCGAAAACTTAAGTCATATCGATGCATATAATGGTGAAAAAAGGTACATGTGGAAGAGTAACACATGTGTGGGGCATAAAGCCCAGAAAAATAATTAGATTAAGCTTCTGTGTAAGAAGCCCCCAGGTATAATGAGCGCGGTTAGTGTGTCAAGATTGTGTAACCAAGACACAAGTTTAGCCCTTTAGGGCCTTGAAGGGAATACAAAAAAGAGAAAGAGAGAAAAGATAGGTATGCAAAAAATTGACGGAGGTGAGGAGACGAACATAGAGTCCGGCACTAGGCATAGAACCTTCGGAGTCTGTCTGCGTTCCATGGGTTTAGCTCGAGTCGATTATCTGATGCATCCCGCAGATGGTACGTTCCGCCGGTCAGAACCTGATCAATAATGAAAGGACCTTCCCATTTGGGCTTAAGCTTGTTCTTTTTCTTCTCCGGCAGGCGTAGAACTAGTTCTCCACGTCGCGCTCCTCTTCCAGGGCATCCAAAATGTCCTGCCGATCGAGCTCGGCCTCTTTTTCTTCATACATGCGCACTCGAGGTGAGTCATGAATTATATCGCAAGGCAGAACCGCCTCTGCGTCGTACACCATGAAGAACGGTATGTATCCGGTAGTGCGATACGGCGTGGTCCGTAGGCCCCATAGTATGGAGTCGAGATCCTCTACCCAGTGCGTGTTTGATTCCTTTAAGGACCGCACTAATCTGGGTTTAATGCCGCTCATGATAAGACCGTTCGCTCGCTCGACTTGACTGTTAGTTTGCGGGTGATAGACAGAAGGATAATCGAGCTTGATGCCCATGTTGCTGCACCAAAGTTTCACCTCGTCAGTTGTAAAGTTTGTGCCGTTGTCAGTGATGATGCTATGGGGGATGCCATAACGGGGTACGACCCCGGATATGAAGTCTATCACTGGTCCAGATTCAGCCGTTTTGACAGGTTTGTCTTCTATCCATTTGGTAAATTTATCCACCATGACCAGTAATTATTTTTTCTTATGGGTTCCCCCTTTAAGGGGTCCGACCATATCAAGCCCCCAGACCGCAAAGGGCCAAGTAATGGGGATTGTTTGGAGAGCTGTAGGCGGTATATGGCTTTGGTTTGCAAAAAGCTAGCAACCGACGCAATGTTGGACCAGATGCTGCGCATCTGCCCGGGCCGTCGGCCAGTAGAAACCTGTATGGAAGGCCTTGCTTACAAGGGCCCGGGCTATGACGTGATGGTCGTCGAGTTTGGTATGGATTTCTGCCAAAAGCTTCCGCCCTTACTCTTCGGAGATGCACCTTTGAAGGACTCCGGTAGTGCTTTTCTTATAGAGCTCTCCCTCGTGCACCTTGTAGGCTTTAGATCGCCGCACTATGCAGCGTGCCACATTTTGATGCTCGGGCAGTTCCTTCCTAGTTAGGTAGGCCAGGAATGGTTCTGTCAATGGGGCGATGACGGCCATTATTACATGGGCTGAAGGTGTTATTTCGGTGGCAGAGCCTCCGATTGTGTCAGAGTGTTCGATATCTGGTGTTGTGGCCGGGTCCAGACTATTGTTGTCGGTGTCCCCTTCCCATACCACGGATGGCTTAAACAGTTTTTCCAGGAAGATGTTAGGTGGGACAGGGTCGCGTTTAGCGCCAATACAGGCGAGGATGTCCGCTGCCTAGTTGTTTCCCCGAGCCACATGGTGGAATTCAAGCCCCTCAAACCGAGCTGACATTTTGAGGACGGCGTTGTGATATGCCGCCATTTTCGGATCCTTGGCATCGAAGTCTCCATTTATTTGGGATATTGCGAGGTTCAAGTCCCCACGTACCTCTAGGCATTGAATGCCCATGGAAACTGCCATCCGTAGACCGCGTAATAGGGCCTCGTATTCGGCTGTGTTATTGGAGTCTGTGTATGGTATTTGGAGTACGTATTGCACTATATCTCTGGTGGGGGACGTCAGGGCGACGCCAACCCCCAGAACAGCTAGCATTTTAGAGCCGTCGAAGTGCATGATCCAATTGGAGTATGCGCCGTACTCTTTAGGGAGTTCGGCTTCTATCCATTCTGTTTTTATCATTTACCTACTTGAGGACAAGCAGGAATTAAGCTTGGGTATACTGATACGTCTCCAACGTATATATAATTTTTTATCGTTCCATGCTATTATATTATCAACCTTAGATGTTTTATATGCATTTATATGCTATTTTATATGATTTTTGGGACTAACCTATTAACCCAGAGCCAAGTGCCAGTTTCTGTTTTTTTCCTTGTTACAGTGTTTCACATAAAAGGAATACCAAACGGAGTCCAAACGGAATGAAACCTTCAGAAAAGTTATTTTTGGAAAGAAAGCAATACAGGAGACATGGAGTGCACGTCAGGGGATCAACGAGGAGAGCACGAGGCAGGGGGCGCGCCCACCCCCCTCGGCACGCCCTCCACCCTCGTGGGCCCCTTGTGGCTCCCCTGATGTATTTTTGCCGCCTGTATATCCATATACCCTAAAACTATCGGAGAACACAATAGATCAGGAGTTCCGCCGCCAGAAGCCTCCGTAGCCACCGAAAGCCAATTTAGACCCGTTCTGGCACCCTGCCGGAGGGGGAACCCCTCTCCGGTGGCCATCTTCATCATCCCGGTGCTTTCCATGACGAGGAGGGAGTAGTTCTCCCTCGGGGCTGAGGGTATGTACCAGTAGCCATGTGTTTGATCTCTCTCTCGTGTTCTTGAGGTGATACGATCTTGATGTATCGCGAGCTTTGCTATTATAGTTGGATCTTATGATGTTTCTCCCCCCTCTACTCTCTTGTAATGAATTGAGTTTTCCCTTTGAAGTTATCTTATTGGATTGAGTCTTTAAGGATTTGAGAACACTTGATGTATGTCATGTGTGGGATACCCGTGGTGACAATGGGGTATTCTATGATCCACTTGATGCATGTTTTGGTGATCAAGTTGCGGGTTCCGTGACCTTGGGAATCTATGCATAGGGGTTGGCACACATTTTCATCTTGACTCTCAGTAGGAACTTTGGGGCACTGTTTGAGGTTCTATGTGTTGGTTGAATAGATGAATCTGAGATTGTGTGATGCATATCGTATAATCATACCCACGGATACTTGAGGTGACATTGGAGTATCTAGGTGACATTAGGGTTTTGGTTGATTTGTGTCTTAAGGTGTTATTCTAGTACGAACTCTAGGGCTGTTTGTGACACTTATAGGAATAGCCCAGCGGATTGATTGGAAAGAATAACTTTGAGGTGGTTTTGTACCCTACCATAATCTCTTCGTTTGTTCTCCGCTATTAGTGACTTTGGAGTGACTCTTTGTTGCATGTTGAGGGATAGTTATGTGATCCAATTATGTTATTATTGTAGAGAGGACTTGCACTAGTGAAAGTATGAACCCTAGGCCTTGTTTCAACGCATTGCAATACCGTTTACGCTCACTTTTATCATTAGTTACCTTGCTGTTTTTATATTTTCAGATTACAAATACCTTTATCTACCATCCATATACCACTTTTATTACCATCTCTTCCCCGAACTAGTGCACCTATACAATTTACCATTGTATTGGGTGTGTTTTGGACACAAGAGACTCTTTGTTATTTGGTTGCAGGGTTGTTTGAGAGAGACCATCGTCATCCTACGCCTCCCACGGATTGATAAACCTTAGATCATCCACTTGAGGGAAATTTGCTACTGTCCTACAAACCTCTGCACTTGGAGGCCCAACAACGTCTACAAGAAGAAGATTGTGTAGTAGACATCAAGCTCTTTTCTGGCGCCATTGCCGGGGAGGTGAGTGCTTGAAGGTATATCTTTAGATCTTGTAATCGAGTCTTTTAGTTTCTTGTTTTATCACTAGTTTAGTTTATCAAAGAAAATTACAAAAAATGGAATTAAGTTTGCCTCATACGCTTCATCTTTTTAATATCTTTCGTGATGATGGAAAGGAAAATTGTGCCGAAGTGTTAGAAGAAGAATGCATTAAAATGTTTGGCACTAAATCTTTGAATGATTAGCATGATTGCAATGTTGTTTGTATGAACTCCTTGAATATCCATAGTACTAATGATGATTGCACTAGTTATGATCAAAATGTCTCCTATAAACATGTCAATTTTTGTGGAGTGCATTGGGTTTGCAAGTACACACAAAATAGGGAAGATAGATATTGCAAGAGGCATAAGTACTTAGAAACTAAATGGATGCAAGAAAGGCTAGATGTTTGTGCTGAAAATTTAAATTTTCTTGGCCATACTTGTGAGCTTTGCAATGAACGTGGTCATTTAACCATCCGATGCAAATTGTTTCATGATCTAATCATTTCCAAAAATTGTGATGACTTGATTTCTCTTGCACATCATAATGAACTTAGTTTGCTTATGGGTTATGAAGAAATGAAACATATAACTAACTATCTTCCAGTATTTGCCCGTGATAAACTTCTTGGCTTTGATCTAGAGGAAATTTATATGTATTGTGCGGTGAATTGTATTGAAAATCCTTATATCGCTAACTACATAAAGAAAAGAAAACAAATAGAAGATGAAGAGAATACTAATGAAAGGGAAGAGACTTCCCAACACCCTCCTATTTATTTCTTATGATGAATCGGGTAACAAGGAGGAGCCTCCTATTCAACCAATCTCATTAATAAGGAGCTCCAAAAAGAGGATTGAACCCACACATGATGTGGTGAAGAAGAAGAAAAGAAAAAGGAAGAGAGGTAAAAAGATATCTCTCCCAAATAATGATGCTCCTATTACTATTGTGCCTCATGAAAATATAATTGTGGAAGATAATGATACTTCTTATGATCTTGAAAATCTTTTTGGCACTTGCTTGGAAGAATATGATAATTGCTACACTATTGGTGCTATCCATACTATTAATGATGAAAGTGATTATGCTTATGATATGAAAAGGGCCAAGCTTGGGGATGCTATGTTTGATGAAGATGATGTTTTTCAGAATATTTTTGCTGCAATTAATGTCAGTCCCAGGCTTGGGGAAGCTATGTTTAATGAAGATGATATTTGTAGTCTCCCAAGTTTTGATATGCAAATTTATTATGATGATAGCATGCCTCCAACTTATGATTATTATATTGATGAAAATGGGTTTGGAAGAGTGTCAACTTTCGGAAGTAATGATCCCACTATTTTGGAGGATGTTGAATCTTATTATGATAATTATGAAATTGGATTTGGAGAGGTCATGACTTTATTTAGTAATGATTCCACACTATCTTGGAAGAGGTTTCAATCGATTATGATGAGAACAAAGTTGCTACTTATGATAATTATTGTGATGATACATATGATATAAAAGTACTGATGATTATATTTATAAAACTTGTCATGATTATGATTACACTTTTTCTGAACATTACTCTTTTAATGTGGAAACAAGTTATAGTACTCGAGTCTCTTATGATACTCCCACTATTCCAAAGGAGAAGAATCTTGCTTATGTGGAGAGTAGTAAATTTTCTATGCTTGTAGATCATGAAAAGAATGTTTTAGGTGGTGGTTATATTGTTGAATTCATTCATGATGCTACTGAAAATTATTATGAGCGAGGAATATGTGCTTGTAGGAATGGCAATAATATCAAGTTTCCTCTCTATGTGCTTAAAGTTTCAAAGTTATGCTTGTTTTGCCTTCCTATGCTAGTTCATTATTGTTCCCATAAGTTGTTTGCTCAAAAAATCCCTATGCAGAGGAAGTGGGTTAGAGTTAAATTTTCTAGTCATATTATTCATGATGCTCTCTTTATGTTTCAATTCTTATCTTTTATGTGAGCATCATTGAAATCATCATGCCTGGCTAGGGGCGTTAAACGATAGCGCTTGTTGGGAGGCAACCCAATTTTTTTTTGTTCCTTGATTTTTGCTCCTGTTTAGTAATAAATAATTTATCTAGACTCTTTTATTATTGAGTTTTTATGTTTTAATTAGTGTTTGTGCCAAGTAGAACCTTTGGGAAGACTTGGGGAAAGTCTTTGCGATCATGCTGTAAAAAACAGAAACTTTACCGCTCACGAGAATTGCTGCCAGTTTTTATTGGAGAGTGATATTGAGTTAGATATTTTTGAAGATGATTAATAGACAAATTACTCAGGTCCACCAATTTATTTTAGAATTTTATGAGTTCCAGAAGTATACGTTTGATACAGATTACTACAGACTGTTCTGTTTTGACAGATTCTGTTTTCTATGTGTTGTTTGCTTATTTTGATGAATCTATGAGTAGTATCGGAGGGTATGAACCATAGAAAAGTTTGAATACAGTAGATATTACATCAATATGAATTTAGAATGAGTTCACAACAGTACCTAAGTGGTGATTTATTTTCTTATACTAACGGAGCTTACGAGTTTTCTGTTAAGTTTTGTGTTGTGAAGTTTTCAAGTTTTGGGTGAAGATTCGATGGACTATGGAATAGGGAGTGGCAAGAGCCTAAGCTTGGGTATGCCCAAGGCACCCCAAGGTAATATTAAAGGACAACAAAAAGGCTAAGCTTGGGGAAGCCCCGGAAGGCATCCCCTCTTTCATCTTTGTTCATCGGTAACTTTACTTGGAGCTATATTTTTATTTACCACATGATATGTGTTTTGCTTGGAGCGTCATTTTATTTTATTTAGTTTTGCTTGCTGATTGAATAAAATACCAAGATCTGAAATTATTAAATTTTAGAGGGTCTTCACATAGTTGCATAATTATTCGACTACACATTGATCTTCACTTATGTCTTTCGGAGTAGTTTGTTGTTTGCTCTAGTGCTTCACTTATATCTTTTAGAGCACTGCGGTGGATTTATTTTGAAGAAATAGATGAACTATCATGCTTCACTTATATTATTTTGAGAGTCTTTAGAACAGCATGGTAGTTTTCTTTGGTTATGAAACTAGTCCCAATATGATGGGCATCCAAGAGGGATATAATAAAAACCTTCATATAGAGTGCATTGAATACTATGAGAAGTTTGATACTTGATGATTGTTTTGAGATATGAGGATGGTAATATTAGAGTCATGCTAGTTGAGTAGTTGTGAATTTGAGAAATACTTGTGTTGAAGTTTGTGATTCTGGCAGCATGCACGTATGGTGAACCGTTATGTGATGAAGTCGGAGCATGATTTATTTATTGATTGTCTTCCTTATGAGTGGCGGTCGGGGATGAGCGATGGTCTTTTCCTACCAATCTATCCCCCTAGGAGCATGCACGTAGTACTTTGTTTTGATAACTAATAGATTTTTGCAATAAGTATGTGAGTTCTTTATGACTAATGTTGAGTCCATGGATTATACGTACTCTCACCCTTCCACCACTGCTAGCCTCTCTAGTACCGCGCAAGTTTCGCTGGTACGATAAACCCACCATATACCTTCCTCAAAACCGCCACCATACGTACCTATTATGGCATTTCCATAGCCATTTCGAGATATATTGCCATGCAACTTTCCACCGTTCCGTTTACTATGACACGCTCCATCATTGTCATATTGCTTTGCATGATCATGTAGTTGACATTGTATTTGTGGCAAAGTCACCATTCATAATTCTTTCATACATGTCACTCATGCATCATTGCACATACCGATACACTGCCAGAGGCATTCATATAGAGTCATATCTTGTTCTAAGTATCGAGTTGTAATTCATGAGTTGTAAGTAAATAAAAGTGTGATGATCATCATTATTAGAGCATTGTCCCAGTGAGGAAAGGATGATGGAGACCATGATTCCCCCACAAGTCGGGATGAGACTCCGGACGAAAATAAATAAATAAAAGAGGCCAAAGAAGCCCAAGTAAAAAAGACAAAAAAAGAGGCCATAAAAAAGGAGAAAGGCCCAAATAAAAAAATAAAAAAATGAGAGAAAAAGAGAGAAGGGGCAATGCTACTATCCTTTTACCACACTTGTGCTTCAAAGTAGCACCATGATCTTCATGATAGAGAGTCTCCTATGTTGTCACTTTCATATTCTAGTGGGAATTTTTCATTATAGAACTTGGCTTGTATATTCCAATGATGGGATTCCTCAAAATGCCCTAGGTCTTCGTGAGCAAGCAAGTTGGATGCACACCCACTTGTTTCTTTTGTTGAGCTTTCATACATTTATAGCTCTAGTGCATCCATTGCATAGCAAACCCTACTCACTCACATTGATATCTATTTATGGGCATCTCCATAGCCCGTTGATACGCCTAGTTGATGTGAGACTATCTTCTCCTTTTTGTCTTCTCCACAACCACCATTCTATTCCACCTATAGTGCTATGTCCATGGCTCATGCTCATGTATTGCGTGAAGATTGAAAAAGTTTGAGAACATCAAAAGTATGAAACAATTGCTTGGATTGTCATCGGGGTTGTGCATGATTTAAATATTTTGTGTGGTGAAGATGGAGCATAGCCAGACTATATGATTTTGTAGGGATAGGTTTCTTTGGCCATGTTATTTTGAGAAGACATAATTGCTTTGTTAGTATGCTTGATTTATTATTATTTCTATGTCAATATTAAACTTTTTTCTTGAATCTTATGGATCTGAATATTCTTGCCACAATAAAGAGAATTACATGGATAAATATGTTAGGTAGCATTCCACATCAAAATTTTTGTTTTTATCATTTACCTACTTGAGGACAAGCAGGAATTAAGCTTGGGTATGCTGATACGTCTCCAACGTATCTATAATTTTTTATCGTTCCATGCTATTATATTATCAACCTTAGATGTTTTATATGCATTTATATGCTATTTTATATGATTTTTGGGACTAACCTATTAACCCAGAGCCAAGTGCCAGTTTCTGTTTTTTTCCTTGTTTCAGTGTTTCGCAGAAAAGGAATATCAAAAGGAGTCCAAACAAAATGAAACCTTCAGAAAAGTTATTTTTGGAAAGAAAGCAATACAGGAGACTTGGAGTGCACATCAGGGGATCAACAAGGAGAGCATGAGGCAGGGGGGCGCGCCCACCCCCTGGGCACGCCCTCCACCCTCGTGGGCCCCTCGTGTATCCCCTGATGTATTTCTTCCGCCTATATATATCCATATACCCTAAAACTATCGGAGAACACAATAGATCGGGAGTTCCGCCACCAGAAGCCTCTATAGCCACCGAAAGCCAATCTAGACCCATTCCGACATCCTGCCGGAGGGGGAACCCCTCTCCGGTGGCCATCTTCATCATCCCGGTGCTCTCCATGATGAGGTGGGAGTAGTTCTCCCTCGGGGCTGAGGGTATGTACAAGTAGCTATGTGTTTGATCTCTCTCTCTCTCGTGTTCTTGAGGTGATACGATCTTGATGTATCGCGAGCTTTGCTATTATAGTTGGATCTTATGATGTTTCTCCCCCTCTACTCTCTTGTAATGAATTGAGTTTTCCCTTTGAAGTTATCTTATTGGATTGAGTCTTTAAGGATTTGAGAACACTTGATGTATGTCTTGCGTGGGATACCCGTGGTGACAATGGGGTATTCTATGATCCACTTGATGTATGTTTGGGTGATCAACTTGCGGGTTCCGTGACCTTGGGAATCTATGCATAGGGGTTGGCACACGTTTTCATCTTGACTCTCTGGTAGAAACTTTCGGGCATTGTTTGAGGTTCTATGTGTTGGTTGAATAGATGAATCTGAGATTATGTGATGCATATCGTATAATCATACCCACGGATACTTGAGGTGACATTGGAGTATCTAGGTGACATTAGGGTTTTGGTTGATTTGTGTCTTAAGGTGTTATTCTAGTACGGACTCTAGGGCTGTTTGTGACACTTATAGGAATAGCCCAACGGATTGATTGGAAAGAATAACTTTGAGGTGGTTTCGAACCCTACCATAATCTCTTCGTTTGTTCTCCGCTATTAGTGACTTTGGAGTGACTCTTTGTTGCATGTTGAGGGATAGTTATGTGACCCAATTATGTTATTATCGTTGAGTGGACTTGCACTAGTGAAAGTATGAACCCTAGGCCTTGTTTCAACGCATTGCAACACCGTTTACGCTCACTTTTATCAGTAGTTACCTTGCTGTTTTTATATTTTCAGATTACAAATACCTTTATCTACCATCCATATACCACTTGTATTACCATCTCTTCGCTGAACTAGTGCACCTATACAATTTACCATTGTATTGGGTGTGTTGGGGACACAAGATACTCTTTGTTATTTGGTTGCAGGGTTGTTTGAGAGAGACCATCTTCATCCTACGCCTCCCACGGATTGATAAACCTTAGCTCATCCATTTGTGGGAAATTTGCTACTGTCCTACAAACCTCTGCACTTGGAGGCCCAACAACGTCTACAAGAAGAAGGTTGTGTAGTAGACATCAACCAGCTGCAAGTAGCAAAGGTGTTTTCAAAGATTGATTTGCGATTAGGATATCACCAGCTAAAGATTCGAGAGAAGGATATACCAAAGACAGCATTCACCACACGGTACGGGTTGTATGAGTATACGGTCATGTCATTCAGACTGACTAACGCCCCTTCATATTTCATGAGCATGATGAACAAGGTGTTCATGGAATATTTGGTTAAGTTTGTTGTGGTGTTCATAGATGATATAAGGGTATACTCAAAGAATGAGGAGGAGCACAAGGAGCATTTGCGTTTAGTTCTCGAGAAACTAAGGGAACACCAGTTGTATGCCAAGTTCAGCAACTGTGAGTTTTGGTTGAAGGAGGTTAGATTCCTTGGACATGTTATATCAGGAGAAGGTGTAGCAGTAGATCCTACTAAGGTTTAGCCAGTTACTGAATGGTTGGCACCCACTTCAGTTAGCGAGATCCGCAGTTTTCTTGGACTTGCAGGATACTATCGAAGATTCATTGAGAATTTTTCCAAGGTTGCGAAGCCAATGACGGAGTTATTGAAGAAGGATACCAAATTTAAATGGACGTAAGAATGTGAGGCAAGTTTTCAAGAGTTAAATAAATGTTTGACGACAGCCCCAGTACGGATTCTGCCGGATATACGTAAAGAGTTTCAAGTGTATTGCGATGCCTCTCGCCTAGGACTTGGGAGTGTGCTTATGCAGGACGGAAGAGTTGTTTCGTATGCCTCACAACAACTAAAACCGCACGAATTGAATTATTCCACACATGATTTGTAGTTAGCAGCTGTAGTGAATGCACTCAAGACTTGGAGACATTACCTTATTGGAAATCGTTGTGATGTGTACACGGATCATAAGAGTTTGAAGTACATTTTCACACAGAAGGAGTTGTACCTTAGGCAGAGGAGATCGTTGGATCTTATAAAGGATTATGATATGAAGCTTCATTATCATCCAGGCAAGGCCAATGTCGTAGCCAATGCTTTGAGCCGGAAGAGCTATGCTAATACCCTAATAAGCATGGGATTGCCAAAGGAGTTAGCAGAGGATCTCAGGGAACTTCGATTAGAGATTGTTCCAAGAGGTTTTGTTGCAACAATGGAGGTTCAGTCTACATTGTTAGGAAAGATTCGAGAAGCTCAGAAGGATGACAAAGAGATTACTGAGATAAAGGAGAGAATGGGCAAAGGAAAGGCCAAAGGTTTTCGTGAGGACGAGCACGACACCTTATGGTTTGAGGACCATATTTATGTGTCCAATAACACAGAGATCAGGAAGTTAATACTTCAGGAGGCTCATGACTCATCATACTCGATACACCCCGGAAACACCAAGATGTATTTAGATCTGAAGGAGCGTTTCTGGTGGACTGGTATGAAGAAAGATATTGCCGAGTATGTAACCGTATGTGATGTATGTCAAAGAGTGAAGGCTGAACATCAAAAGCCAACAGGATTGTTACAACCTATGCCGATACCTGAATGGAAGTGGGATAAACTTGGCATGGATTTTATCGCCGGATTACCCAGGACCAAATCAGGATATGATTCTATATGGGTAGTAGTTAATCGCTTGACCAAAGTGGCTCACTTTATCCCAGTGAAAACCACCTATACAAGTGCGAAGTTGGCCAAGATATACATGACCAGGATCGTATGTCTGCATGGAGTTCCAAGGACCATTGTATCAGATAGAGGAACACGGTTTACCTCAAAGTTTTGGCATCAACTACACAAGACTTTGGGAACAAGGTTGGAGTTCAGTACAACATTCTACCCACAGACGGATGGACAGACCGAGAGAGTCAACCAGATTCTGGAGGATATTTTGCGAGCCTGTGCGCTAGATTATGGATCTAGTTGGGATGACAATTTGCCCTATGCGGAGTTCTCATACAACAATAGCTATCAAGCCAGTTTAAGGATGGCACTATTCGAAGCCCTGTATGGACGAAGGTGCAGAACACCGTTGTTATGGGATGAGCGTCCGTTGTTTGGACCAGATTTGATCAAGGAGTCTGAAGAAAAGGTTAAGTTGATTAGAGATAGAATGAAGATAGCTCAGTCCAGGCAGAAGAGTTATGCAGACTCGAAATGCAAGGAAATAACCTATGAAATTGGAGATAAAGCATATCTACAAGTGTCACCCCTGCGAGGAGTGAAACATTTTGGAGTTAAGGGAACATTAGCCCCGAGATTTGTAGGACCGTACTAAATATTGGAATGTATGGGAGAAGTTGCCTAAAAGTTGGAGTTACCTGAAGGACTATCAGGAGTTCATGATGTGTTTCATGTTTCCTAGTTGAAGAAGTGTCACGCTGAGATGGCTGATATACCACCAAGAGATACGGTGCCCTTTGAGGCGATTGATACGTCTCCAACGTATCTATAATTTTTGATTGCTCCATGCTATATTATCTACTGTTTTGGGCAATATTGGGCATTATTATCCACTTTTATATTACTTTTGGGACTAACCTATTAACCGGAGGCCTAACCTAGATTTGCTGTTTTATGCCTATTTCAGTGTTTTGAAGAAAAGGAATATCAGACGGAGTCAAAACAGAACGAAATCAACTCGAGAAGTTATTTTTGGAAGGAAACACACCTGATGGACTTGGACCCCATGTTAGAAGATACGGGAGCTGCCCACGAGGGTGGGGGGCGCGCCCACCCCCCTAGGGCGCGCCCCCTGTCTCGTGGGGCCCCCGTGGCTCCCCTAACGTACCTCCTGCACCCATATATACCTACGTGACCTAAAACTTCCAGAACGCACAATAGATCGGGAGTTCCGCCGCCAGAAGCCTCCGTAGCCACCAAAAACTAATCTAGACCCGTTCCCGCACCCTGCCGGAGGGGGCAATCCCTCTCCGGTGGCCATCTTCATCATCTCGGCGCTCTCCATGACGAGGAGGGAGTAGTTCTCCCTCGGGGCTAAGGGTATGTACCAGGAGCTATGTGTTTGATCTCTCTCTCTCTCTCTCTCGTGTTCTTGAGATGATACGATCTTGATGTATCGCGAGCTTTGCTATTATATTTGGATCCTATGATGTTTCTTCCCCCCTCTACTCTCTTGTAATGAATTGAGTTTTCCCCTTGAAGTAATCTTATCGGATTGAGTCTTTAAAGACTTGAGAACACTTGATGTATGTCTTGCCGTGGATATCTGTGGTGACAATGGGATACCACGTGCCACTTGATGTATGTTAAGGTGATCAACTTGCGGGTTTCGTGACATTGGGAACCTATGCATAGGGTTGGCATACGTTTTCGTCGTGATTCTCCGGTAGAACTTTGGGGCACTCTTTAAGGTCCTTTGTGTTGGTTGAATGGATGAATCTGAGATTGTGTGATGCATATCGTACAATCATACCCATGGATACTTGAGGTGACATTGGAGTATCTAGGTGACATTAGGGTTTTGGTTGATTTGTATCTTAAGGTGTTATTCTATTACGAACTCTAGGGCTGTTTGTGACAATTATAGGAATAGCCCAACGGATTGATTGGAAAGAATAACTTTGAGGTGGTTTCGTACCCTACCATGATCTCTTTGTTCGTTCTCCGCTATTAGTGACTTTGGAGTGACTCTTTGTTGCATGTTGAGGGATAGTTTTATGATCCAATTATGTTAGTATTGTTGAGGGAACTTACACTAGCGAAAGTATGAACCCTAGGCCTTGTTTCCACACATTGCAATACCACATACACTCACTTATATCACTTGTTACCTTGCTGTTTTTATAATTTCAGATTACAAATACTCATATCTACTATCCATATACCACTTGTATCACCATCTCTTCGCCGAACTAGTGCACCTATAAAATTTACCATTGTATTGGGTGTGTTGGGGACACAAGAGACTCTTTGTTATTTGGTTGCAGGGTTGCTTGAGAGAGACCATCTTCATCCTACGCCTCCTACGGATTGATAAACCTTAGGTCATCCACTTGAGGGAAATTTGCTACTGTCCTACAAACCTCTGCACTTGGAGGCCCAATAACGTCTACAAGAAGAAGGTTGTGTAGTAGACATCAGCGATTCAGTTGGACAATGATCTGACCTACGAGGAGAAGCCAGTTGTCGGGACCCCGACTCTAAGTCACACTGATCTAGCATGTAACACCTCATATCACTTTGCGGCCTCACGCACGGTATTCCCACGGGTGTCGCCTAACCATGGCCCGGGACCGTTTGCGCCTTTTGGATCACGTATATGATAGTGTGGCTAGCATCCATATGACAAAGAACCCGGGCCAACATGACTAGTCGTGAACCCAAAGTGGCACTAACTTACGAGAACAGACATACATGAAACAACATCGAGCATGTCGGTCAGCAGCGTGTGTCCGGGCTGTAGCAACTGGGCTAACGGGACTCCGGGAACCTGGGCTATAGCAGGCTAGGCAGGACTCCAGATGTCACCGCGTGACATTTCCCTGAAGGGACAGACACATGAACAAAGTGAATCACATGCCGGCCAGTCTAAGTGTTCCGGAGCAGTAGTGCTGGGCTAGCAGGACTCCGGTAAACAGGACTGTAGCAGACTACCATGGCTCGGTGGAAGCACTAGACTACATTTCCCCATAAGAGAGGCTACCAAGGATAGACAACTAGGTTGTCAGATCCCACACATAGCAATACACGTTACACGTACGCATAACATGCAAGTATGTGTTGTACAACATGGCATCACAACATAATGCAAACTCATATAGATAAAGGCCCAGAAGAGCCACATAGCGTTAAATACAAACAGGGGACACATGACCCATCATTCAGAGCATACAGGCAACGGAAGCATTACATGTCTGAGTACAGACAACTACAAAAGGAAAAAGTCTGAGAAGCCTGACTATCTACAAGTCCCTCCCAAGGGTACAAGATCGTAGCTGAGGTAACAAGCTACTCGTCGAAGTCCAAGCGGTACTACCAGTGAGATAGATGTCTCACCTACAAAACACAAATAAAGCAAACCTGAGTACAAAGGTACTCCGCAAGACTTACATTAGATCCTATCATACATGCATTTGTATGAAGAAGGTAATGTGGGTTTTAGTTGCAGCAAGCCAGCTTTGACTCAGTGGCTATCCTGTTCTACGACTACAAGAAGCTTCTTTGAGATGAGGCAGCGCACACAAGTCCACTAAACACCACATCAATACACTACTATGGATTCATCCCCGTATCTCTACGAGAAGGCTATCCATAGCACTCACACTTGTCTTGAGCATTTTAGAGTTTCCACATCAAGTTGTCTATGTACCACGTAAGCATCCAAGAAGTCCATAACCGAGGACACGGCTATTCGAATAGTTCATGATAACCCTGCAGGGGTGTACTTCTTCACACACGCTCTCGCCACTTACCGCCAGGTACACGTCATGTATCTCGGCAACCTTCAAGCAGAAGCCTGGCGAGGGAGTCGGCCATGACCTAACTAACCACACAAGACTCTAGTCCAGGTTTATCGCCTATTCGGGTTCCATCCGCAAGGAGATCTGGCCGGGGTGTCGGTCACGGCCCCAAATGATGTGTGCAGGGTTCCCAAGCCCACCTCTCTGGATGGATCTACGCTTGGTACACCGTGCCACTTGTGCGTAGTCTGTCCCAAGCCCACCTGGTCGGGTGCCACTTGGTAGACTATTAACACTACCTACAAACACCAGAAACTATTGCAACTCCTGGACAGAGATCAAGGCTGTTAATAAGTCGAGAGAGCTTGGAGCGCCCGGAGCCCAATGTGTGGTAGTAGCTAATCATTGGACAACTTACACAAAACTCAGTTCTTAGGGACGGTTCCAGTGAGACAACCCACCATGTACTCCTACATGGCCTCTCACTGCCACCTTTACCAAATCGTGTTCACCACTTAACTCTCAACATCAGAACATAGCACTATACTCCAATTCATTCCAAATGAATCAGACCTGACATACTCTAAGCAATAGTAGGTAATGCATGGTAGGAACACAACATGGCTCAATCAACTCCTACACATGCTAGTGGGTTTTAACTATTTACTATGGCAATGACAGGTCATGCAGAGGAATGGGTTCAACTACCGCAACATAAAGTAGCAGTTTAATCGTTGTTGTCCTAATGCAATAAATGAGAGCAGGAGCGAGAGAGTAGGATTGTATCGGAATGAACAAGGGGGTTTGCTTGCCTGGTAGATCAACAGGGGGGCACTGCTCCACAGACAGGTACTCTAGATCAGCAGGAACTATCAAGAAGAATGGTGTCGGCAATCAATACACAAGCATATGCAACAATATGATGCATGATCATGGCATGTAGATGTGATGTTGTTTGAGCTAATGCAGCTAGCATTCATTTGGATGAAGTCCATATGAACCAACAATTCAAATGCAACTCCAAGTTAAGTCTTTATAAATACCATAAGTGTGTTTTCATATATACAACATGTATAGGTTGGTTTGTCATGCATGAAAATGGTATAGATGGATAGATTGAATTTTTCTGATAATTTTTCATATATAACTTATTTCAATCTGAGCTACGGTTGAATTTCTATGAATTTTTTAAGTTTATATCATTTTATGGAATTTCCTAATTTATTTTAATACCAGAAAATGAATAATTGCGTCAGCACTACGTCAGCATGACGTAAGGGAGTCAGCGGAGCTGACCAGGTCAAACCTGATGTGTGGGGTCCACACATCAGTGTCACAGTTAGTTAACAGGCTTAGTTAGTTATTAAACTAATCCTAAACTAAAATTAGCAGGGCTGGGCCCCACATGTCATTGACCCACAGGGGTCAAAGCTGGTTCAACAGGGGGGTTGGACCCGGTCAATCCTGTCAAAGTTAAGCCGCCGGCGAGGCAGAACGTGGCGGAGGGCTCGGGATCGTCGTTCCGGCGACCATTTGGGTGGCGGAGACCACCCACGTGAAGCCTAGGCTCACGCGCATCCAGGGGAGGCGACAGGAGGACGCGGGGTGGTCGGAGCTCGCAGGAGCGGAGCTCGGGGCGGCGGCCGGAGCACGGCTACGGGCAGGAGCGGGCTGCGGGGCACGGGGAGGCCATCCGAGGGGCTCTGTGGCACCCTCGTGGCACCAGGAGCACGACTGGGTGCTCGGGGGCGGCTGGCTCGGGCTCTGGCCATGGTGGCTCCATGATCAACGGCGAGGAGCTACAGCCATGGTGGGGAAAGGAGCTACGGCACGCGAGTGACAAAATTGAGAGGGGGAAACGATGGCGGGGCTCACAACAGATCCGTCGGTGGCTTTAGCGAGCTCGGGGAGGTCCAACGCGGGCGGAACGGCGACGACGATCTATGGCGGCCGGAGGTGAAGACGACGGCGATGGCGGCTCTCCAGGGCTTCTCGCATCGCGTGGCTCGACGGAGAGGTAGCAGACGGCGGCGCGGGGCTTGCAAACACGGAGAGAGGGCGAGGGGAAGGCGGTGGCTACGGCAACGGCGAGCGGCGGCGACGGCAGCGCTCGGGCAGGTGAGAGAGAGAGAGCGGAAGAGGAGGGGAGGCCATGGGAGAGAGTGAGAGAGGTGCGGGGCGGCGCGTGGCATCGTCCAGGGCGTCCAGGGCGACGGGGGAGTGAGGCAGGCAGGCAGGAGGTGGCCGGACGCGTGCGTGCATGCCGCGGGCACACGCCCCTGTCCCCCTGGCGGGAGGTGGAGGACGACTGGCACTCGCCAGTCGGCTGGGCCGGCCTATTGGGCCACTGGGCTGCCAGGCTGCACACGGAGGTAAGTGCAGGTAAGGTTTTTCCATTTTTGTTTTCTTTTCTATTTTCTGGCATTTGTTTTCTGATTTAGTAAAATACTAAACCAATTTATTTCCTTATGCCAATTTTTGTAGGAGCTAAAGGTATTATTCCAAAGTTCCTCCATAACTAGCATAATTTTGGACATATATTATATATAACATATATATCCAATGCAAATAATTATTGCATTAATTCCAAAAGGCCAAAATAAATATCTATGAGCTCCTAATAATATTTGTTTGAATTTTAACTCTGACAAATATTATCAGACAGCAACATGAACATTTTCTTGGACCTTTTTGGAGCAATTTTATTTGAGTTATTTCCAGAATTAATTTCTGAGGGTTTCACAAATCTCCATTTCAAATTTAAATGGAATTTAAACATTATGCACACATGACTAGCTAGTCTAGGTCATACCAGAACTAGGGATGTGACACCAGTCAGGATTCTTGAATTTGCCAGCCGAGTCACCCACAGCAAGGTTATCAAGTTTTGCAAAGTTCAGTGGAGACACCTTACCGAGGATGAAGCCACCTAGGAACGAGAGGATGATCTTCGCAAAGACCACCCACACCTATTTTCTAGCCAACCCGAATCTCGAGGGCGAGATTCATCTTAAGGGGAGTAGGTTTGTAACATCCCAAATTATCAATTTGGAATGTTATACATAGATCAGTCATGCATATCATATTTTATTACATTTTGTTTCGCGATCCTCGAAATCCTAAGCAACTCAAGGACCCTCGGAGAGAGTTGGGGATTTCCTTGTTTTCATATTTGAGTTGTATCAAATATTGAAATGAGGAGTTTTGGTTTTAATTATTTTTCTCTCCGAAAATATTTCATATTAAAATATGTGAGAGGAGATAACATGACTTCTCCAAAATAAATGAAATATTGGAGGAAAAAATATTAAAATCAAATATTTGATTTTATTCGGAGTTTATTGCTATTTTATTTGAATTAGAAAAATTGCACGTTTTTCAAAGTTGCATTTTAGGGCCAAGAAAATGTTCATCTTGTTCTAAATATTTTATTTAGACGGTGAAAATTTGTTTTGGCATTTTTAGTTTTTTTATTTTATTTTATAGGATAATTTTCGGTGAAATTATTTAGAAAAAAAATTCCTCCACTGACTGGGCCGAAGCCCAAGTCAGCCGACCCACCTCCCCGCGCCGTCTCCTTCCAGGAGAATGGGAGCGCGCCGCCGCTCGCGAGGCTGAGTCCGGTCGGGACTCTCCCTCCCCGCGCCGCTTGCCCCCTCTCCCAAGCAAGCACCTCACTCCTATAAGTACCCCGCCCCC
>NC_041384.1:82664418-82685414 GCF_002162155.2 Triticum dicoccoides
GCCGCGCCGCTACCGCCCGTTGCCGCGTCGCCGCCGCCGAGGGCCGCTGCCGCGCCGCCCCTGCCACCCGCGCCACCCACCTTCGCCGCCCCGCCTCGCCGGACCTCGCCGGAGGTAAAGCCGCCGTTTGTTTTTTTTAAAGAACCGATTCGGTTTTTTTAGAAAACCCTAGGTTTTTTTGAATCGATCAGTTCACCGATTTTTCTCGGTTTAGTTATTTAGAGGATGTTCGTCTGTACGTTCTTTTAACGAACGGTGTTCACTCGTTAGCCGCAGACAGCGAACGTTCGTTCGTTAGCCTGTTCGTCAGTTTTTCTTTTTCATGGATTTTTCACGATTATTTTCGATTGTGATTTCTGATCCGATTATCGTTTTAGTTTATCTTTTCGCTGGTTTGTCGGAATCAGGCGATTCAAGCGCCTAGATCTTCGTCTCGAAACCCTATTTTTGTTTAATCAACTTGAACAAGGTTTTGATACTGTAAAATTTGACTTTAGTCCAGAGTAGTAAACGGACCTTGTTTCTTTCACAGTTTGAGTTTCGTTGCCCCGTTTGATTTCATTCTTTTTGTAAACCGGAGTTCTTAAGTTGAACTTTCTGGTTAGACATTCTTATTTGAATTTTATCCATGCTTGTTTGCTTGATTGCTTATGTATGATATTGCTTGTTTGCGATAGAACACCCGGAGTGCAAAGCGTGCTACTTCGAATCTTTAGGTTTTAAGGATCATCAGCAAGGCAAGTAACACTTTGATCACACCCCTTTATCACCCAGTTTTTATGCATTAGCTCCTATCCTCAAACATTACATGATTAGGATGTGATTAACTTGTGGGTTGGGAAGTAGTTAATGAGGTAGAACCTATTGCCCTGTTATTATCTGTAGGATCAAAAGTATGTCTAGAGGGGGGGGGGTGATTAGACTACTTGACCAAATAAAAACTTAACTTTTTCCCAATTTTAGTTCTTGGCAGATTTTAGCTATTGTAGGACAAGTCAAGCACTCATCACACACTTCAAGCAAGCATGCAAAGAGTATATTGGCAGCGGAAAGTAAAGCATGCAACTTGCAAGAATGCAAAGGGAAGGGTTTGGAGAATTCAAACGCAATTGGAGACACAGATGTTTTTCCCGTGGTTCGGATAGGTGGTGCTATCCTACATCCACGTTGATGGAGACTTCAGCCCACAAAGGGTAACGGTTGCGCGAGTCCACGGAGGGCTCCACCCACAAAGGGTAACGGTTGCGCGAGTCCACGAAGGGCTCCACCCACGAAGGGTCCACGAAGAAGCAACCACCCACAAAGGGTCCACGAAGAAGCAACCTTGTCTATCCCACCATGGCCATCGCCCACAAAGGACTTGCCTCACTAGCGGTAGATCTTCATGAAGTAGGCGATCTCCTTGCCCTTACAAACTCCTTGGTTCAACTCCACAATCTTGTCGGAGCCTCCCAAGTGACACCTAGCCAATCTAGGAGACACCACTCTCCAAAAAGTAACAAATGGTGTGTAGGTAATGAACTCCTTGCTCTTGTGCTTCAAATGATAGTCTCCCCAACACTCAACTCTCTCTCATAGGATTTGGATTTGGTGGAAAGAAGATTTGAGTGGAAAGCAACTTGGGAAGGCTAGAGATCAAGATTCATATGGTAGGAATGGAATGTCTTGATCTCAACACATGAGTAGGTGGTTCTCTCTCAGAACATATGAGTTGGAATTGTGTATGTGTTCTGATGGCTCTCTCTTCGAATGAAGAGGAGGTGGAGGGGTATATATAGCCTCCACACAAAATCCAACCATTACACATAGTTTTCCAATCTTGGTGGGACCGAATCAACAAACTCGGTCGGACCGAAAAGGTAAACCTAGTGACCGTTAGAGATTTTCGGTGGGACTGACATGCAACTCGGTAGGACCGATATGGTTAGGGTTTGGGCATAACGTAATCTCGATGAGACCGATTACACAAACTCGGTGAGACCGATTTTGGTAATTAGCTAACCAGAGAGTTGGTCAGGCAAACTCGGTGGGACCGATTTGCTCTTTCAGTGAGACCGAAAAGTTACAAAAAGGAAACACTGAATTTACATTGCAATCTCGGTGGGACCGATTCGCTCTTTCGGTGAGACCGAAAAGTTACAAAAGGGAAACAAAGAGTTTGCAATCCCATCTCAGTGAGACCGAGATCCCTATCGGTAGAACCGAATTGCTAGGGTTTGGCAGTGGCTTATGACAAGTGAAACTCGATGGCACCGGATAGAAAGAATCGATATGACCAAGTTTGGCTTAGGGTTTAGGTCATAAGTGGATATGGGAAAGTAGTTGAGGGTTTTGGAGCATATCACTAAGCACATGAAGTAAGAGGCTCATTAAGCAACACCTCATCCCTCCTTGATAGTATTGGCTTTTCCTAAAGACTCAATGTGATCTTGGATCACTAAAATAAAAAATGAAGAGTCTTGAGCTTTTGAGCTTGAGCCAATCCTTTGTCCTTAGCATTTTGAGGGTTCCACTTTCACATCCATGCCATGCCAATCATTGAGCTTTCCTGAAATAATCATCTTGGAATAGCATTAGCTCAATGAGCTATATGTTGTTATGAATTACCAAAACCACCTAGGGATAGTTGCACTTTCAATCTCCCCCTTTTTGGTAATTGATGACAACATATAGATCAAAGCTTCGACAAATGATAATAAGCATGAAATATATCGTTGCTTTGAGAAGTATGTGACAAGTAAGAGCTCCCCCTAAATTTGTGTATATTTAAAATTTGCTTTGGACTGCAAATGCACAAAGAGTTAGAGTCATGGGTTACTCTTCCATGTCACATACATCTTGGTGGAGCGCTTAAAATGATAAGAATGAAATACATGCACTCATCACCAAGAATAGTGAATGATCACATAATATGGATAAGATAATAGCATTAAGCAAAGATTAAGTGTAGCTTATGATCAAACACATGATCATCAATGTCTCACAAGCAATGGCATAGTATCTCAAGCACTCAAAAGCAAACAAAGTTCGAAAGACCACCAAATAAAGCAAGAGAGAAAAAAAGCAACACTCTCTCTCTCGAAGCCTATGATCTATACATTTTTCTCCCCCTTTGGCAACAAGTTACCAAAAAGTTCCTAGAAAATGCATAGTGCTAGATCAACGCTCAGGCTAGATCTTCAGGTGGTGGTGGAGTCCAGATCACTCCAAGGACGAAGGCTACCGTAGACGCTGAAGTAGATGCTAGAGTTGGAGCTGAAGTAGACGCTGGAGCAGGTTGGGCTGGTGCTATGGCTGGAGCTGAGGCAGTTGCTCTTGTGTCAGGAACTGGCACTGCAGACGACCTCGGACCTCGTGGCACTCTGGCAAAGGCATCAGTGGTTGTCTTCCCTTTCCTCTCCTGCATATCATCTTGGAGCTGCTCCACTGTAGTCTGAATCTCTGTCACTTTGACATCCAAGTCATAGAACTTTTGTTCCATGATTCTCTCTAGGCTTGCCTGGTTCTGAGTTAGGGTGGCTAGTCCTTTCTCAATCCACAGGGTGGATGCAATCAGGTAACCAAGCTGCTCTTGTTTGGTTTTCAAGAAATACTCAGATGCCTCCTCTTGAGTTGGCATCTTGGCAGCTTTCTCCTTCCTTGCCTTCTCCTTATTTGCTTGTGCTTGTGCAGATGATGGTTCATTTTCAGTCATCACAACTTGATTGTCCTCAAAATCTGGACGGATGGGCAGGTGTTCCTTGTCCAATAAGTATATGCCTGTGCCCATCTTGGAGTTGATGAGCTCCTGAATTTGTGGGGCATATCCACATCTCCTCTTCTGATCTGCTGCAGTCCTCTTGATAGTCTCTACTATGAGGCTCATCACCTTGAATTTCTGTGGCACATCAAATACATGAAGCAAGTTGATTGCATGGCCTCTGATCATCTTGTGATCACCTGACTTGGGCAAGAGAGTGTGCCTCAAAATCCAATTAATGGTTGGCAGCCCTAACAGAAGATAGTGCACTGAGCCAAATTTGAAAGTGTCAAGTGCTTCATTTGGAATTTCCTTGTACATATTGGACATGGAGTTATGGTCCATCTTCTTCTTGGCATATATGTCCAAGTCATCATCATGCTCCTCTGGGGCATTAATGAGCTGTGCCCACTCAGCAACTGTAGATTGGTACCTTGTACCCTCAGACATCCATGTGATCCTCCCATCTGGATAAAAATATGCTGTGGAGTAGAACTGCATTATAAGCTCCTCATTCCACTTTGTGAGCTTCTGCCCAACAAAGTCAGCTACTCCACAAGCTATGAAGTTGTCATACACTCCAGGGTAGTGTTCCTCATTTTCCTTCATGTAGGTCCAGTCGACCCATCTCATGTCACCAACAATGGGCTTCTTGTCCAACAAACCTGTCTCATAGAAGTCCTGTTGTTCCTTAGTGTGGAACCTATAGTCAACAGCAACCCTCCTCCTTGAAGCATACAGATCTGCTTCTCTCCACTTCCTGAGCTCTGAGTCTCTCCCGAGCTTCATATCCTCAGCCACAGGATGAGCATCACTATGGTCTGGGATCTTGGGCTTGAGCTTTCTGAGTACTTGCTCTTCATCATCTTCTTCTGCAGTTTCAGGCACTGGGGCCTTGTTCTTTTCAGCAGCTGGGATGCTTCTTGTATTTCTCTTTGGTGCAGACTTGGGCTTGGAGGCAGCTTTGGGTGCTTCTTTGGGCTTAGATGTGGCCGCCCCTGTCCTAACAGCATCACCCATCAGCTTAGGTGCCTTAGGTGCTGGTGCAGCAACCTCTTCTTCCTCTTCCTCTTCCATGATGGAAGCCTTTCCAAGCACTCTGGCCACGGTCTTCTTGACCCTTTCCTTCCTCTTCTTGCCTTCAGCAGCAACTGGCTCTTGTTGGGGAACGTTGCAGAAAACAAAAAATTTCCTACTCGTTTCACCAAGATCATCTAGGAGTTCATCTAGCAACGAGTGATTAGATGCATCTACATACCTTTGTAGATCGCGCATGGAAGCGTTCAAAAGAACGGTGATGATGTAGTCGTACTCGACGTGATCCAAATCACCGATGACCAGCGCCGAACGGACGGCACCTCCACGTTCAACACACGTACGGGATGGGAGACGTCTCCTCCTTCTTGATCCAGCAAGGGGGGAGGAGAGGTTGATGAAGATCCAGCAGCACGACGGCGTGGTGGTGGATGCAGGGCATCACAGCAGCAGGGCTTCGCCGAGACTACGAGGGAGAGACGTAATGGGGGAGGTGGAGGCGCCAGGGGCTGGTGTAAAATCCCTCCTCTCCCCCCCACTATATATAGGGGTGCCAAGGGGGGGGGGGCGCCGGCCCTAGTAGATGGCATCTACTAGGGGGGGCGGCGGCCAAGGGGAGGTTTCCCTCCCCCCAAGGCACCTAGGGGTGCCTTCCACCACATGGACTATTCCATGGTGGAAACCCTAGGCGCATGGGCCTATAGTGGCTGGTTCCCTTGGCCCATCTAGGCCAAGGCGCACCCCCTACAGCCCATGTGGCCCGCCGGGACAGGTGGCCCCACCCGGTGGACCCCCGGGACCCTTCCGGTGGTCCCGGTACAATACCGATAACCCTGAAACTTGTCCCGATGCCCGAAATAGCACTTCCTATATATAATTCTTTACCTCCGGACCATTCCGGAAATCCTCGTGACGTCCGGGATCTCATCCGGGACTCCGAACAACATTCGGGTTTCTGCATATACATATCTTCATAACCCTAGCGTCACCGGACCTTAAGTGTGTAGACCCTACGGGTTCGAGAGACAAGCAGACATGACCGAGACGACTCTCCGGTCAATAACCAACAGCGGGATCTAGATACCCATGTTGGCTCCCACATGCTCCACGATGATCTCATCGGATGAACCACGATGTCGAGGATTTAATCAATCCCGTACGCTATTCCCTTTGTCTATCGATATGTTACTTGCCCGAGATTCGATCGTCGGTATCCCAATACCTCGTTCAATCTCGTTACCGGCAAGTCACTTTACTCGTACCGTAATGCATGATCCCGTGACCAGACACTTGGTCACTCTGAGCTCATTATGATGATGCATTACCGAGTGGGCCCAGTGATACCTCTCCGTCATACGGAGTGACAAATCCCAGTCTTGATCCATGTCACCCAACAGACACTTTCGGAGATACCCGTAGTCTACCTTTTTAGTCACCCAGTTACGTTGTGACGTTTGGCATACCCAAAGCACTCCTACGGTATCCGGGAGTTACATGATCTCATGGTCTAAGGAAAAGATACTTTGACATTGGAAAAACTCTAGCAAACGAACTATACGATCTTGTGCTATGTTTAGGATTGGGTCTTGTCCATCACATCATTCTCCCAATGATGTGATCTCGTTATCAATGACATCCAGTGTCCATAGTCAGGAAACCATGACTATCTGTTGATCAACGAGCTAGTCAACTAGAGGCTCACTAGGGACATGTTGGTGTCTGTTATTCACACATGTATTACGATTTCCGGATAACGCAATTATAGCATGAATAAAGACAATTATCATGAACAAGGAAATATAATAATAATGCTTTTATTATTGCCTCTAGGGCATATTTCCAACAGTCTCCCACTTGCACTAGAGTCAATAATCTAGTTACATTGTGATGAATCGAACACCCATGGAATTCTGGTGTTGATCATGTTTTGCTCTAGGGAGAGGTTTAGTCAACGGATCTGCTACATTCAGGTCCGTATGTACTTTACAAATCTCTATGTCTCCATCTTGAACATTTTCACGAATGGAGTTGAAGTGACGCTTGATGTGCCTTGTCTTCTTGTGAAACCTGGGCTCCTTGGCAAGTGCAATAGCTCCAGTATTGTCACAGAAGAGCTTGATCGGCCCCGACGCATTGGGTATGAATCCTAGGTCGGTGATGAACTCCTTCACCCATATTGCTTCATGTGCTGCCTCCGAGGCTGCCATGTACTCCGCTTCACATGTAGATCCCGCCACGACGCTTTGCTTGCAACTGCACCAGCTTACTGCCCCACCATTCAAAATATACATGTATCCGGTTTGTGACTTAGAGTCATCCAGATCTGTGTCGAAGCTAGCGTCGACGTAACCCTTTACGACGAGCTCTTCGTCACCTCCATAAACGAGAAACATTTCCTTAGTCCTTTTCAGGTACTTCAGGATATTCTTGACCCCTGTCCAGTGTTCCTTGCCGGGATTACTTTGGTACCTTCCTACCAAACTGACGGCAAGGTTAACATCAGGTCTGGTACACAGCATGGCATACATAATAGAACCTATGGCTGAGGCATAGGGGATGACGCTCATCTCTTCTATATCTTCTGCCGTGGTCGGACATTGAGCTGAGCTCAATTTCACACCTTGTAACACAGGCAAGAACCCCTTCTTGGATTGATCCATATTGAACTTCTTCAATATCTTATCAAGGTATGTGCTTTGTGAAAGACCTATGAGGCGTCTCGATCTATCTCTATAGATTTTGATGCCTAATATATAAGCAGCTTCTCCAAGGTCCTTCATTGAAAAACTTTTATTCAAGTAGGCCTTGATGCTGTCCAAGAGTTCTATATCATTTCCCATCAACAGTATGTCATCTACATATAATATGAGAAATGCTACAGAGCTCCCACTCACTTTCTTGTAAACGCAGGCTTCTCCATAATTCTGTGTAAACCCAAACGCTTTGATCATCTCATCAAAGCGAATGTTCCAACTCCGAGATGCTTGCACCAACCCATAAATCGAGCGTTGGAGCTTGCATACTTTGTCAGCATTCTTAGGATCGACAAAACCTTCCGGCTGCATCATATACAATTCTTCCTTAAGGAAACCATTAAGGAATGCCGTTTTGACGTCCATTTGCCATATTTCGTAATCATAGAATGCGGCAATTGCTAACATGATTCGGACGGACTTCAGCTTCGCTACCGGTGAGAAAGTCTCATCGTAGTCAACCCCTTGAACTTGTCGATAACCCTTAGCGACAAGCCGAGCTTTATAGATGGTCACATTACCATCCGCGTCTGTCTTCCTCTTAAAGATCCATTTATTTTCTATGGCTCGCCGCTCAACGGGCAAGTCAGTCAAAGTCCATACTTTGTTTTCATACATGGATCCTATCTCGGATTTCATGGCTTCTAGCCATTTGTCGGAATCCGGGCCCGCCATCACTTCTTCATAGTTCGAAGGTTCACCATTGTCTAACAGCATGATTTCCAAGACAGGGTTGCCGTACCACTCTGGTGCGGAACGTGTCCTTGTGGACCTTCGAATTTCAGTAGGGGCTTGATCAGAAGTATCTTGATCATTTTCATTAACTTCCTCTCCAATCGGTGCAGGCACCTCAGGAACATTTTCTTGAGTTGCGCCATTTTCCGGTTCAAGAGGTAATACTTCATCAAGCTCTACTTTCCTCCCACTTACTTCTTTCGAGAGAAACTCTTTCTCCAGAAAGGACCCATTCTTGGCAACAAAGATCTTGCCTTCGGATCTGAGGTAGAAGGTGTACCCAATAGTTTCTTTTGGGTATCCTATGAAGACGCATTTTTCCGACTTGGGTTCGAGCTTTTCAGGTTGAAGTTTCTTGACATAAGCATCACATCCCCAAACTTTTAGAAACGACAGCTTAGGTTTCTTCCCAAACCATAATTCATACGGTGTCGTCTCAACGGATTTCGACGGAGCCCTATTTAAAGTGAATGCGGCAGTCTCTAAAGCATAGCCCCAAAAAGAAAGCGGTAAATCGGTAAGAGACATCATAGATCGCACCATATCTAACAGAGTGCAATTACGACGTTCGGACAAACCATTACGCTGAGGTGTTCCAGGCGGCGTGAGTTGTGAAACTATTCCACATTTTCTTAAGTGTGCCCCAAACTCGTGACTCAAGTATTCTCCTCCACGATCTGATCGTAGAAACTTGATTTTCCTGTCACGTTGATTTTCAACCTCACTCTGAAATTCCTTGAACTTTTCAAAGGTTTCAGACTTGTGTTTCATTAAGTAGATATACCCATACCTACTTAAATCATCAGTGAGGGTGAGAACATAACGATAGCCACCGCGAGCCTCAACACTCATCGGACCGCACACATCAGTATGTATGATTTCCAATAAGTCGGTTGCTCGCTCCATTGTTCCTGAGAACGGAGTCTTGGTCATTTTACCCATAAGGCATGGTTCGCATGTGTCAAATGATTCATAATCAAGAGACTCTAAAAGTCCATCAGCATGGAGCTTCTTCATGCGTTTGACACCTATGTGACCAAGGCGGCAGTGCCACAAGTATGTGGGACTATCATCATCAACCTTACTTCTTTTGGTACTCACATTATGAACATGTGTAGCATCACGTTCGAGATTCATAAAGAATAAACCATTCACCATAGGAGCATGACCATAAAACATATCTCTCATAAAAATGGAACAACCATTATTCTCAGATTTAAAAGAGTAGCCATCTCGAATTAAACGAGATCCCGATACAATGTTCATGCTCAAAGCTGGCACTAAATAACAATTATTAAGGTTTAAAACTAATCCCGAAGGGAGATGCAGAGGCAGCGTGCCGACGGCGATCACATTGACCTTGGAACCATTCCCGACGCGCATCGTCACCTCGTCCTTTGCCAGTTTCCGCTTATTCCGCAGCCCCTGCTTTGAGTTACAAATGTGAGCAACTGCACCAGTATCAAATACCCAGGAGCCACTACGGGCACTAGTAAGGTACACATTAATTACATGTATATCACATATACCTTTTGTTTTGCCGGCCTTCTTATCCGCTAAGTACTTAGGGCAGTTCCGCTTCCAGTGACCGCTTCCCTTGCAATAAAAGCACTCAGTCTTGGGCTTGGGTCCATTCTTTGGCTTCTTCCCGGCAGCTTGCTTGCCGGGCGCGGCAACCTCCTTGCCGTCCTTCTTGAAGTTCTTTTTACCCTTGCCTTTCTTGAACTTAGTGGTTTTATTGACCATCAACACTTGATGTTCCTTCCTGACTTCTACCTCTGCTGATTTCAGCATAGCAAATACTTCAGGAATGGTCTTTTCCATCCCCTGCATATTGAAGTTCATCACAAAGCTCTTGTAGCTTGGTGGAAGCGACTGGAGGATTCTGTCAATGATCGCATCATCCGGGAGATTAACTCCCAGCTGAGTCAAGCGGTTATGCAACCCAGACATAGTGAGTATGTGCTCACTGACATAACTGTTTTCCTCCATCTTACAGCTGAAGAATTTGTCGGAGACTTCATATCTCTCGACCCGGGCATGAGCTTGGAAAACCATTTTCAGCTCTTCGAACATCTCATATGCTCCATGTCTCTCAAAACGCTTTTGGAGCCCCGGCTCTAGGCTGTAAAGCATGCCGCACTGAACGAGGGAGTAGTCATCAGAACGTGCCTGCCAAGCGTTCATAACATCTTGTTCTGCAGGGAGAACGGGTGCGTCACCAAGCGGTGCTTGTAGGACATAATCTTTCTTGGCAGCTATGAGGATGATCCTCAGGTTCCGGACCCAGTCCGTATAGTTGCTGCCATCGTCTTTCAGCTTAGTTTTCTCTAGGAACGCGTTGAAGTTGAGGACTACGTTGGCCATTTGATCTACAAGACATATTGCAAAGATTTTAGACTAAGTTCATGATAATTAAGTTCAACTAATCAAATTATTAGTGAACTCCCACTTAGATTAGACATCCCTCCAGTCATCTAAGTATTACATGATCCGAGTTAAACTAGACCGTGTCCGATCATCACGTGAGACGGACTAGTCAACATCGGTGAACATCTTCATGTTGATCGTATCTTCTATACGACTCATGCTCGACCTTTCGGTCTTCTGTGTTCCGAGGCCATGTCTGTACATGCTAGGCTCGTCAAGTCAACCTAATTGTTTGCATGTGTAAATCTATCTTACACCCGTTGTATGTGAATGTCTGAATAAAACACCCGATCATCACGTGGTGTTTTGAAACAGCGAACTATCGCAACGGTGCACAGTTAGGGGGAACACTTCTTGAAATTATTGTGAGGGATCATCTTATTTACTACCGTCGTTCTAAGTAAACAAGATGCAAAACATGATAAACATCACATGCAATCAAATAATAAGCGTGACATGATATGGCCATTATCACATAGCTCCTTTGATCTCCATCTTGGGGCTCCATGATCATCTTGTCACCGGCTTGACACCATGATCTCCATCATCATGATCTCCATCATCGTGTCTCCATGAAGTTGCTCACCAACTATTACTTCTACTACTATGGCTAACGCGTTTAGCAATAAAGTAAAGTAATTTACATGGCGTTTCTTGATGACACACAGGTCATATAAAAGAATAAAGACAACTCCTATGGCTCCCGCCGGTTGTCATACTCATCGACATGCAAGTCGTGAATCCTATTACAATAGCATGAAAATCTCATACATCACATATAGATCATTCATCATTCATCACAACTTTGGCCATATCATATCACAAACCACTTGCTGCAAAAACAAGTTAGACGTCCTCTAATTGTTGTTGCAAGTTTACGTGGCTGAATTAGGGTTCTAGCAAGAACGTTTTCTTACCTACGTTAAAGCCACAACGTGATTTGTCAACTTCTATTTACCCTTCATAAGGACCCTGTTCATCGATTCCGCTCCAACTAAAGTAGGAGAGACAGACACCCGCCAGCCACCATATGCAACTAGTGCATGTTAGTCGGTGGAACCGGTCTCACGTAAGCGTACGTGTAAGGTTGGTCCGGGCCGCTTCATCCCACAATACCGCTGAAGCAAGAAAGGACTAGTAACGGCAAGAAAATTGACAAATCTACGCCCACAACAAATTGTGTTCTACTCGCGCAAGAAGAACTACGCATAGACCTAGCTCTGATACCACTGTTGGGGAACGTTGCAGAAAACAAAAATTTTCGTACTCGTTTCACCAAGATCATCTAGGAGTTCATCTAGCAATGAGTGATTAGATGCATCTACATACCTTTGTAGATCGCGCACGGAAGCGTTCAAAAGAACGGTGATGATGTAGTCGTACTCGACGTGATCCAAATCACCGATGACCAGCGCCGAACGGACGGCACCTCCGCGTTCAACACACGTACGGGACGGGAGACGTCTCCTCCTTCTTGATCCATCAAGGGGGGAGGAGAGGTTGATGAAGATCCAGCAGCACGACGGCGTGGTGGTGGATGCAGGGCGTCACAGCAGCAGGGCTTCGCCGAGACTACGAGGGAGAGACGTAACGGGGGGAGGTGGAGGCGCCAGGGGCTGGTGTAAAATCCCTCCTCTCCCCCCCACTATATATAGGGGTGCCAGGGGGGGCGCCGGCCCTAGTAGATGGCATCTACTAGGGGGGGCGGCGGCCAAGGGGAGGTTTCCCTCCCCCCCCAAGGCACCTAGGGGTGCCTTCCATCACATGGACTCTTCCATGGTGGAAACCCTAGGCGCATGGGCCTATAGTGGCTGGTGCCCTTGGCCCATCTAGGCCAAGGCGCACCCCTTACAGCCCATGTGGCCCCCCGGGACAGGTGGCCCCACCCGGTGGACCCCCGGGACCCTTCCGGTGGTCCCGGTACAATACCGATAACCCTGAAACTTGTCCCGATGCCCGAAATAGCACTTCCTATATATAATTCTTTACCTCCGGACCATTCCGGAAATCCTCGTGACGTCCGGGATCTCATCCGGGACTCCGAACAACATTCGGGTTTCTGCATATACATATCTTCATAACCCTAGCGTCACCGAACCTTAAGTGTGTAGACCCTACGGGTTCGGGAGACAAGCAGACATGACCGAGACGACTCTCCGGTCAATAACCAACAGCGGGATCTGGATACCCATGTTGGCTCCCACATGCTCCACGATGATCTCATCGGATGAACCACGATGTCGAGGATTTAATCAATCCCGTACGCTATTCCCTTTGTCTATCGATATGTTACTTGCCCGAGATTCGATCGTCGGTATCCCAATACCTCGTTCAATCTCGTTACCGGCAAGTCACTTTACTCGTACCGTAATGCATGATCCCGTGACCAGACACTTGGTCACTCTGAGCTCATTATGATGATGCATTACCGAGTGGGCCCAGTGATACCTCTCCGTCATACGGAGTGACAAATCCCAGTCTTGATCCATGTCACCCAACAGACACTTTCGGAGATACCCGTAGTCTACCTTCATAGTCACCCAGTTACGTTGTGACGTTTGGCATACCCAAAGCACTCCTACGGTATCCGGGAGTTACACGATCTCATGGTCTAAGGAAAAGATACTTTGACATTGGAAAAACTCTAGCAAATGAACTATACGATCTTGTGCTATGTTTAGGATTGGGTCTTGTCCATCACATCATTCTCCCAATGATGTGATCTCGTTATCAATGACATCCAGTGTCCATAGTCAGGAAACCATGACTATCTGTTGATCAACGAGCTAGTCAACTAGAGGCTCACTAGGGACATGTTGGTGTCTGTTATTCACACATGTATTACGATTTCCGGATAACACAATTATAGCATGAATAAAGACAATTATCATGAACAAGGAAATATAATAATAATGCTTTTATTATTGCCTCTAGGGCATATTTCCAACAGCTCTAATATGAAATATGTGACAAGGCATGCACAACCAATTCTAGCATCTATCAAGCAATTTGCGATGACAAGGTCATCTATATATGAGCATATTGACTTAGGAGTCAAGTGAGAACACTTGATCATAGGTCATACTCATCGTTTAAGCTCAAGTGGGGTTACCACTTTTACATAAAGCATTGTTGTGTTCACATCTTTAGAGTTGCTTTAGCTCAAGTCTTAGAGTAAAGCTCCCCCTAGATGTGATATCCCCCATTAGAGGGATGAACTAACCTCGGGTTTTGTCGATGATGACTTCATGTAGATGTTGAAGATGTGGATGCTCAATGTTGATGTAGATCACTTGGAGCTATCCATTTGAGTGAATTGCACTTTCAATACCTACATGGGTTAGTCCCACAAGGAACAAACAAGGATATCCATAGACATAGAGTGATGCACACACAAGATGATGTCCATGAAAACTTTTAGGTTACCTTGTCCCTTGTCTTACCAACAAGAGGGTTTGTGACTCCTTGAACTAGTGCAAGATGTGGAAGTTGATTGCACTTGTTCTTGCCAAAAAGATAAGAGTGAAGTATGTTGGCGGAGTCACCCTCAAGAACTCTCTAGTTCTTCTTCTTTTGGATCCACACCATCTTGATGGGAATCCTTGGAGTTGTAGTCGTACTTGATGAAGTGGAACTTGAAGTAGTCTTGGGAATCCACTTGATTAAGGTCTTAGGAGCTTCTTCAAATGCATCAATTTCCTCTTGAAGCTTGTCCTTGCCTTTTTGCTTGTAGTCTTGTGGTGGAAGATCATCTTGAGCTTGTGTCCCCTTGAAAGAAGTATCATACTTCTCTTGTTGAGGAACAAACTCTGTCTTGGGGTATTGATCTTCTTCCCACTCAACTCCATTGGCATTGAACTTTCATTCAAAACCAACACCTTGATTCTTCCGGTGCATCCCTTGCTTGCGCACAATTTCCTTGAATTGCTTACTCCCGGCAAGGCTTTTGTACACTCCTTTCTCTATAATTCCCTTCAATAAGCTATTTTCTTGCTCAAGTGTAACTTGGCTAAGAGAATCATTAGTGGAATCAAGAGAACTACTAGAAGCAACAATATTGGATTTAGCATGATCATTGTTACTGCTAGAGGAAGAATCTTTCTTGTTCTTGTTACTAGACTTGACTTGAGGCATGTAAGTGGATAAGAGTAAACGCTTGGCAATGTAAGAAGAACTTTTCTTGCGGAGATCATCATTGATTGCTTTTAAGAACGCATGCTCTTGCTCAAGATTGAGCTTTTCAAAGCGTAATTTCTCATGAGCTCTTAAAAGTTCGCGATGATCTTCGAAGATAGTTTCATGAGCTAACTTAAGAGTGTTTAGTTCTTTAGTTAGAGCCTCAATCTTCTTCTTATCATTGTCATTCGTTTTATCTTGATTAACATGATTAATTGATGTTTCATCATAGTATTCATCACTAGAGTTGTCAACAAGCAAATCATCACCTAACAAGTCATCTTCATCACTATTGAAATCAACATACTCGGGGTGTGTTACCTTAGGACCTTTGGCCATGAAGCATCTTCCAATTCCTTCATTTGGTGAGTCAAATATGTCATTGGAGTTGGTTGACACAAGTGCTAGACCGGCAACACCTTCATCTTGAGTATCTTCGGAGTCGGAGTGATAACTTCTCTCGGAGTGGCTGTCGGAGTCGGAGCCGGATACCCATTCACCAACATGAGCTTGATGTCTTCATTTTGTGTAGCTCCTTGATGATGTTTCCTTCCTTTCCGAATCCTTGCTTCTCCGTGAGTATCTTTGTTCATAACGATCATCTCTACTCCTTCTCTCTCTTGGTGGTGATTCTTTGCTTCTTCTTTTTGGAGAATCTTCTCTTATCTTGTAGGGAGCCGTACACTCATTGGAATAGTGTCCGGGTCTTCCACAACTGTAGCAGTTTCACTCTCGACTAGAAGATCTTTTTCCATTGTAGGACCTTGACTTGAAGCTTCTATCTTTGCTTCTACTCTGGTAGAACTTGTTGAAGTTCTTCACCATTAAGCTCAATTCTTCATTGAAGTCTTGTTTCTCACTTGATGATGTAGGGGCTTCACATGAGGCTTTGTAGGCACCACTTGATTTGTTGTGAAGTTCCTCTTTATCCTTAAGTGACATCTCATGAGCAACAATTCTTCCAATCACCTCCGTTGGCTTGAGATCTTTGTAATTGGGCATCATTTGGATCAATGTGCACACGGTATCATATTTTCCATCCAAGGCTCTTAGAATCTTCTTGATGATGAATCTATCGGTCATCTCTTCACTTCCTAAGCCGGCAATCTCATTTGTGATGAGAGCAAGCCTAGAGTACATTTCAGCGACACCTTCACCATCCTTCATTTTGAACTTGTCAAGTTGACTTTGAAGCACATCCAACTTGGATTCCTTGACGGAGTTGGTACCTTCATGCATATCAATCAAAGTGTCCCAAATTTCCTTTGCATTCTCAAGACGGCTGATTTTGTTGAATTCTTCGGGGCACAATCCGTTGAAGAGAATATCACAAGCTTGAGCATTGTATTGCAACATCTTCAACTCATCCGCGATAGCTTCACGGTTTGGTTCTTTCCCATCAAAGAAGTCACCTTGCAAACCAACACACACAATAGCCCAAACGGCGGGGTTATGTCCAAGAATATGCATTTTCATTTTATGCTTCCAACTAGCAAAATTAGTACCATCAAAGTAAGGACCTCTACGGTGATAATTTCCCTCGCTAGACGCCATACTCTCCTAGGTTGTGAAACCAAGGCTATGACCACCAAAAGCTATGGAGATCAAAGCAAATGGAGACCAAAGCTCTGATACCACTTGTAGGATCGAAAGTATGTCTAGAGAGGGGGGTGATTAGACTACTTGACCAAATAAAAACTTAACTTTTTCCCAATTTTAGTTCTTGGCAAATTTTAGCTATTGTAGGACAAGTCAAGCAATCATCACACACTTCAAGCAAGCATGCAAAGAGTATATTGGCAGCGGAAAGTAAAGCATGCAACTTGCAAGAATGTAAAGGGAAGGGTTTGGAGAATTCAAACGCAATTGGAGACACGGATGTTTTTCCCGTGGTTCGGATAGGTGGTGCTATCCTACATCCACGTTGATGGAGACTTCAACCCACAAAGGGTAACGGTTGCGCGAGTCCACGGAGGGCTCCACCCACAAAGGGTAACGGTTGCGCGAGTCCATGAAGGGCTCCACCCACGAAGGGTCCACGAAGAAGCAACCACCCACATAGGGTCCACGAAGAAGCAACCTTGTCTATCCCACCATGGCCATCACCCACAAAGGACTTGCCTCACTAGCGGTAGATCTTCATGAAGTAGGCGATCTCCTTGCCCTTACAAACTCCTTGGTTCAACTCCACAATCTTGTCGGAGGCTCCCAAGTGACACCTAGCCAATCTAGGAGACACCACTCTCCAAGAAGTAACAAATGGTGTGTAGGTAATGAACTCCTTGCTCTTGTGCTTCAAATGATAGTCTCCCCAACACTCAACTTTCCCTCATAGGATTTGGATTTGGTGTAAAGAAGATTTGAGTGGAAAGCAACTTGGGAAGGCTAGAGATCAAGATTCATATGGTAGGAATGGAATGTCTTGATCTCAACACATGAGTAGGTGGTTCTCTCTCAGAACATATGAGTTGGAATTGTGTATGTGTTCTGATGGCTCTCTCTTCGAATGAAGAGGAGGTGGAGGGGTATATATAGCCTCCACACAAAATCCAACCGTTACACACAGTTTTCCAATCTCGGTGGGACCGAATCAACAAACTCGGTCAGACCGAAAAGGTAAACCTAGTGACTGTTAGAGATTTTCGGTGGGACTGACATGCAACTCGGTACGACCGATATGGTTAGGGTTTGGGCATAACGTAATCTCGGTGAGACCGATTACACAAACTCGGTGAGACCGATTTTGGTAATTAGCTAACTAGAGAGTTGGTCAGGCAAACTCGGTGGGACCGATTTGCTCTTTCAGTGAGACCGAAAAGTTACAAAAAGGAAACACTGAATTTACATTGCAATCTCGGTGGGACCGATTCGCTCTTTCGGTGAGACCGAAAAGTTACGAAAGGGAAACAGAGAGTTTGCAATCCCATCTCGGTGAGACCGAGATCCCTATCGGTAGAACCGAATTTCTAGGGTTTGGCAGTGGCTTATGACAAGTGAAACTCGGTGGCACCGGATAGAAAGAATCGGTATGACCGAGTTTGGCTTAGGGTTTAGGTCATAAGTGGATATGGGAAAGTAGTTGAGGGTTTTGGAGCATATCACTAAGCACATGAAGTAAGAGGCTCATTAAGAAACACCTCATCCCTCCTTGATAGTATTGGCTTTTCCTAAAGACTCAATGTGATCTTGGATCACTAAAATATAAAATGAAGAGTCTTGAGCTTTTGAGCTTGAGCCAATCCTTTGTCCTTAGCATTTTGAGGGTTCCACTTTCACATCCATGCCATGCCAATCATTGAGCTTTCCTGAAATAATCATCTTGGAATAGCATTAGCTCAATGAGCTATATGTTGTTATGAATTACCAAAACCACCTAGGGATAGTTGCACTTTCATTATCAAACCCTTGGGAGTTACTTCTACGTATTGCTTATATTGCTATGCTATGCTCGTAGACGTGGTTTGGGTGAGTGAAATCCATGAAAGATGTGAGATTGTTAATTAACGGTTCAACTTAAGGTGGCAACTTGAATACACATCTGGGTGGATTGTTCGTCGGGCACCTGGAGAATCGAGTGTTGTCCTAGGATATCCCGGAGTACCTGTGTGATAATCCTAAGCTCTACCACCCAGGTTCAAAGGGAACTGAGATATTTCATGCTAGAAACTTTCGTGTGCAGCCACATGCTATTATGGGCTCTAGCATAGCTGAGTAAGTTACATGAGCTTTCGAAGAGGTGGATCAGCAAGTAGAGGGATGTAGGTTGGTATGGTCTGCCCAGAGTAAAGAGTAAATGTTTCTGAAAGAATGTGTCTCGGTCATCCGTTTCTCATACACCCTGTAGTGCGAGAAATCCAACGGAGGAGATCGGGTCTTGTGGGGAGAAGTGCACAAACCTCTGCAGAGTGTACAATCTAATCATGGTTAGCCATGTCCCTGGTTATGGACAATTCTTGAGTATCTCGTACTTGGATTATCATATGTATCTCATCACTCTAAATTAATATTGTTGGGTTGATAATTACTTTTAATTGGGATTGAGTTGGAGGAACCTTCTCAATGATGTTTCAACTACCATGATAGTTAAATACAATCTATTCCTTTGTTGTAGGAAAAAATTGGCTTTTCGCAAAAACTATAACCGTAGAGCTTTCCACCAGCCAAATATGCATGTAGTGATAGCATTATTCTGTTTTTGCTCTACTGTGTTATTTTGCCAGCATATTCCATGTGCTGACCCATTTTTGGGCTGCAACGTATTATGTTGCAGACTTTTTAGCCGAGGAGTAAGGTTTGTTAGGTCGTTGCCGTGCAGCTCAGCTATGACGTTGGAGTTGATGGACTCACTTTATCTTCCAAGCCTTCCGTTGTTATCGTATTAGATGGCCTTAAGCCATATTTATTGTAATAAGCTCTCTTTTGAGACATTCGATGTAATAAGTGTGTGATTGTTACTCTGTTATAAATCCTTCGAGTACTGTGTGTGTCAGCATTACCGATCCAAGGATGACACTAAAGCATAGAGACTTGACCGTTTGAGATCGGGTCGCTACATCATAATAGATGATAGATAAATTATTTATTACTAAATATGAACAAAAAGATAGGAACAAAAATAAAATTGGATTACCTCCCAAAAAGCGCTACCGTTTAACGCCCCTAGCTAGGCATAAAAACAAGAATATATCTCGGTATTAGCATCTTTTATTTTTGTAATAGGATTTTAATCAGACCCAGGAGGTTCCTTACATTTCGCTTCATACTCGGAGATCTTTAGACCTAGAGCATCCAACCGCTTATCACAAAGAGTGATCAACATATTCATGCGGTGAAGGTTCCCACTAATATTTTTAAGGGGTTCAAGAGATTTTTCCAAAATTTTAGTTACTTCGCATATTTTCTCAAAAACATGGGTTCCCTCTTGATTATGATGGAGTCCCTTTTGTGGGGGTAGTACTCCTACTATTCCCTCTATAATCTCATACGCAATACTGGGATCAACATCAGTAAAACTCCCTTTAGCGGCAAAATCCAAGAGTTGTCTATGGGACATGATTAGCCCAACATAAAAATTGCAAAGCAAAATCTTGAACCCCCCCTATAGTGCGATTATGATAGGATTCTATCATCCTGTACCAAGCATATTTTAAGTTTTCTCCTTGTCTTTGTTTGAAGTTAAGAACTTCAAAATCGGGAGACAAAGGTGTAACACCCCGGATGTAACTTTCCCTATTTGTACTCCAACTCTTGCCGTTTCCGGCGTTAAGTTATTTTATTATCTCGGGTTCGGGTCTTTGTCTCCATGTGTTGTTTTCTTTGTCATGCATCTCATATCATGTCATCATGTGCATTGCATTTGCATACGTGTTCATCTCATGCATTCGAGCATTTTCCCCGTTGTCCGTTTTGCATTCCGGCGCTTCGTTCTCCTCCGGTGGTCATTTCTAGCTTTCTTTCGTGTGTGGGGATTAAACATTTCCGGATTGGACCGAGACTTGCCAAGCGGCCTTGGTTTACTACCGGTAGACCGCCTGTCAAGTTTCGTACCATTTGGACTTCGTTTGATACTCCAACGGTTAACCGAGGGACCGAAAAGGCCTCGTGTGGGTTGCAGCCCAACACCCCTCCAATTTGGCCCAAAACCCACCAAACTCCGCTCCATGTCCTAGAGCGTTCGATCACGATCGCATGGCTGAAACCGCACCTCATTTGAACTCTCCTAGCTCCCCCTATGCCTATAAATAGACCCCCCGAAATCCGGATCTCTCCCCCTCTCCGAAACCCTAGATCCATTCCACACGCCGCCGCCGGACAAAATTTGCCGGGCCGGACATGTCCGACCCGACCTCCGCCGCCGCCCGCAGCCAGTGGCGAGCCACCACGTGGCCGCCGCGTCCCTCACCCGCCGCCGCCCTTCGCGAGCCCATCCACGCGCCGCCGCCCTTCGCTGCCATCCCCGCCGCCTCTTCCAACTCCGGCGGCCGGAGCCGCCATCGCCGCCGCCGCCCAGCTCCCGACGCCGCCCTTCACCGCCCTCGTCGCCGGGCCACCGCAGCCGCCGTCGCCGCCCCGAGCCGCCGCGGCGCTCGCCGGCGTCGCCCGGCCCGCAGCCGGCCCCGGCTCCGGCC
>NC_041384.1:82685715-82710043 GCF_002162155.2 Triticum dicoccoides
GCGGCCCCCGGCGCCGCCGCCCCGGCCACTGGACGTCGCCCCCGCCGGCCGTCGTCCTCGTCTTTGCCGGAGTCGCCTCGGGAGGCGCCCCGACCCGGTTGCTACAGTGATCCGAAACCCTAGATCCAGATCTGGGTAGTTTTTTTCACTAAGTCCTCAGAATTTTAGTCCAAGTGCCCCTGTTCGAGGCTCCGTAACTTTGCATCCGTAGCTCCGATTTGGGCATATAGCATATCAAAATGTTCATCTCAGAGAGTACATCATTTCATTCTATTGCATCATTTTCCTTTGAGCTCATCTTGATGCCCGAAATGCTGTTAGAAGAGGGCTACTTGAGTTTATTGTCAGATCTGTTACTCCGTTTAGCACTTTTGTCAGTTTTGCCTTGATTATTGTGTGCATGATATGTCTGTGAGTCCTTCATATGTTTTGTTAAGCATCTTGTTCTCTTTCTAGAGGTGCAACCCATGCATTTTTAGGATGTGTGAGGTGACTTGTGCAAGCATGCAAAGTGAGGCACCCGATAAATCTGTCTTCAGGGACTTAGTAGTTTTCACTAAGTCTGGGATTATTTAGTTCATGATGCCATATGTTCAGCTTGTTTCCTAGTGATCTGTGCCTCTTTTGAGGATGATCAGTAAAGGAGTTTTGTTAATCATGTTATGCTCTATCCATCCATATCTTTAGTTGCAATTATGGAGTAGCCTAGCTTGAGCCAATCAGGCTCTACTTTTGCTTCATGGTGAATCTAGGCAGATCGTCAACTCGTTTGCGATTTTGCCGATGCTATTGTAGTTGATCCGTGCATGCTATGCCATTGTTCTTGCCATGTATAGCTAGAATTTTGTGCCTTCTTAATGGATGCATTCTTGCCTTGCCATGACTTGCACCGTAGTGAGTGCATCGAGCTCGTTTACATGCCTTCGTGAGTTATATTTCAGCATGTCTCAGTTTTCACTGTCTGAAAACTGTTTGTGTTTTAGCTATGTTCGTGTGCCCGTTAGTATATTTTGTGAACCCTTTTGGCCCCAGGTCACTTTGGGTCTTTTGTTAAGCTTGTTGAGTAGCTCCATGCCATGTTCTTACTTGTCTTAATCAGGTCATGTATCATGTTGTTTTGCTGCTCCAAAGAGGGCTTCGTGATGTGAAATTTCAGACAAGTGTTAATTTCACTAAGTCTGAAATCTGTTTTGCATTTGCGTTTTTGACATGCTTGTTTGAACCTCATAATAGATGAATTGGCCGTAGCTCAGTGCTAGACTTTTGTTAAGCATCTTGTGTGCATCCCTGCCATGTATTTGGTTGTCTTGTTTGGTTGTTGTAGCATGTTCATCTCATTGCATCTAGATGCCTACTTGCTGTAAATCGCAGACCGGTGTCATTTTTAAACGCTTGCCATTTCCAAACCGTAACTCCGATTCCGGCGTTCTTTATATCATTTTCAAGCGATTTCATCTCATCTTTCCAGTGGCACCCCTGGAATTCCATGTTGAGGCCAGGTTCATGAATTTCCTGTCATATCTTGCATTTTGCATCCCGCATAGCATATCATCTTTGCATCGTGTTGGTTGAGTTTGCACGTGGTTGATTGTATCCTTGTTGCTTGTTTGTCTTGTTTGGGTAGAGCCGGGAGATGAGTTCGCTAACGAGGAGCCCGTTGAGTTTGCTCTTGAGGATCCAGTCAACTCTGACAACTGTGCAGGCAAGATGATCATACCCTCGAAATCACTACTATCTTTGCTATGCTAGTTTGCTCGCTCTTTTGCTATGCCAATGCTACGATGCCTACCATTTGCTTGTCAGCCTCCCAATTGCCATATCAAACCTCTAACCCACCTTGTCCTAGGAAACTGTTGACTGGCTATGTTACCGCTTTGCTCAGCCCCTCTTATAGCGTTGCTAGTTGTAGGTGAAGATTGGAGGCCGTTCCTTGTTGGAACATCTTTTACTTACTTGTTGGGATATCATTACATTGCTAAGTTATCTTAATGCATCTATATACTTGGTAAAGGGTGGAAGGCTCGGCCTCTCGCCTAGTGTTTTGTTCCACTTTTGCCGCCCTAGTTTCCGTCATATCGGTGTTATGTTCCTGGATTTTGCGTTCCTTACGCGGTTGGGTTATAATGGGAACCCCGTGATAGTTTGCCTTGATTAAAGCTTTTCCAGCAATGCCCAACCTTGGTTTTACCATTTGCCACCTAGCCTTTTCTTTCCCTTGGGTTCTGCAGACTCAAGGGCCATCGTATTTAACCCCCCCGGGCCAGTGCTCCCTCTGAGTGTTGGTCCGAACTGAGCTGCCTGTGGGGCCACCTCGGGGAAACTTGAGGGTTGGTTTTACTCATAGCTAGTCTCATCTGAGTGTGCCCTGAGAACGAGATATGTGCAGCTCCTATCGGGATTTGTCGGCACATTCGGGCGGTGTTGCTGGTCTTGTTTTAACCTGTCAAATTGTCTTGAGTTACCGAGATACCGAGTCTGATCGGAACATCTTGGGAGGAGGTCTATTCCTTCGTTGACTGTGAGAGCTTGTCATGGGCTAAGTTGGGGACTCCCCTGCAGTGATTGAACTTTCGAAAGCCGTGCCCGCGGTTATGGATAGATGGGAATTTGTTAATGTCCGGTTGTAGATAACTTGAACCTTAATTAATTAAAATGTATCAACTGAGTGTGTTGCCGTGATGGCCTCTTCTCGGCGGAGTCCGGGAAGTGGACACGGTCTTGGAGTAATGATTGCGCAGATTGTTCTCTAGTTTCTCGCTCGTGCTTTGCCTCCTCTTCTCGCTCTCTTTTGCGAATAAGTTAGTCAGCATACTTGCTAGTCGCTTGCTGCAGCTCCACTCATATTTTTACCTTGCCTTACCTATAAGCTTGAATAGTCTTGATCGCGAGGGTGCGAGATTGCTGAGTCCTTGTGGCTCACAGATTACTATTACACCAGATGCAGGGCCTGATGATTCTACTCTAGGTGACGCATATGAGCTCAAGTGGGAGTTCGACGAAGACTCTCAGTGATACTATGTTTCTTTTCCCGACGATCAGTAGTGGTGCCCAGTTGGGGGTGATTGGGACCATGTCGCATGTTGGGTTCTCTTTTATTTTGGCGCTGTAGTCGGGCCTTGAGTGTATGGATGTTGTACTGTTATTTATGTACTTGATTGACGTGGCGAGTGTAAGCCAAATATGTTATCTCCCCTTTATGATTCATATTACATGGGATGTTGTGAAGATTGCCTAACTTGCGACAAATGCGTTCAATGCGATTATGTCTCGAAGTCGTGCCTCGACACGTGGGAGCTATAGTCGCATCGAGGGTGTTACAAGTTGGTAATCAGAGCCTTCCCCGACCTTAGGAGCCCCATTGCTTGATCGTTTTAGCGGCCGAGTTGTGTCTAAAAAAATGTTTTGAGTCTTTTAGGAATTATATATCGGAGAGATTAGGAATTCTTTTTACTTCCTAGTCTCCTCATCGCTCTGGTAAGGCATCCTGACGTAGAGTTTTGACTCTTCTCTTCTCAAATTTCACAAAAAAAATTAGGATCACGCGAGTATCTTGGAATCGTTCCGATGGCTTATGATGAGAACATTGTCTTGGTGCCTCCTGTCAGGGGTTTAGTGGAAGTGTCTCAGGGAGTTGAGCTCTGAGGTGTTGTCATCATAATTTTATCGTTGCAATTCTGGAGTACTTGAGATATGTTCACCGACATCGAAAATCTCTTTTATGCAGTACGTTGGTGAGATAACCTCGACGCCACCCAGTACTGGGCGGGAGTTCTGGAGTATTGCCATAACTTGTATAACGGATGCTTTTCGAAGGTTGAGGTAGATGGTTTTCGAAGGTTTCTTGGTTATGTGTTGAAGGATGGATACAGCTGGATGTAGGAATTGCTAGTTTGGGTGAGATATTATGCTTCCCCTGTATCCCCAACACCTGATTGCATAACCGGAAAGGTTCGGAAGTTTCATAGGTGGGAATTCTGGTAGCTCTAGTTCTTCTTCCATGGATATTGGTTTGAGATGGGGATTTCTTACCGATTATTCGTTCTCGATCCGTATCTTGTTGTTTTACTTCTTCTACCTAATTCTACGTGGCTTCGCAATTTAGGGATATGTGACCACTTCAAGAGGAATGCATTTGTTCATTTTGTTTGGATGTGAAGACTATATGTTGCAATTTTCATTCCGTTGGATTCAGCTTCAATATTTATCTGTCAATGTGCTAATGGTGGTCACCCTCTTCAAGATGGCTCCTCCAACGTGCACAACTCCGAATCCTGATCCGCCACCACCTCCACCTCCTCCAGAGGCATGGCAAGCTGTGATGGCTGCAACCAATGCAAATACACAGCTGATCATGCAAATTCTTCAAGAGCGCAATCAAGGCAGTCAAGGGAATCAAGGCAGCAATCAGAGTCACTTTGCTACACTCAACCAGTTCCTTGCTAATGGGCCAAAGACTTTCAGCAATTGTGTTGAGGCAACCGATGCTGAAGATTGGCTTGTGGATCTGTGTAAGCATTTCGAGTGCAGTAACGTCAGGCCTGAGGACTTTGTCAAGTTCGCTTCCTTCCAACTCAAAGATCAAGCTGCAGAATGGTTCCAGCAGTACAAGGATTCCAGAGGTGGACGTGTTATCACTTAGGATGATTTCCGTCGAGATTTCTGAGCTCATCATATTCCACAGAGCGTGGTTGAAAGCAAGCGTGAGGAATTCCGCACTCTGAAGCAAGGCTCTTTGTCTGTCTATGACTACAACAAGTTGTTCCAAAAGCTCGCCCGCTTTGCCAAGCAGGACGTCCCTGATGAGAAGAGCATGATATATCAGTTCAGGGGTGGTCTCAGAGAAGAAATTCAGCTCGCTCTTGTCCTCTTTGAGCCCTTGAGATACGATGAGTTCTACAACATGGCACTGAAGCAAGAGGCTGCTCAGTTGAGGTGTGATGCTTCCAAGAAGCGAGTCAGAGATGCTACTCCTTCTTCCTCTACTCAAGTGTCCAAGCAGCAGAAGTTTTGGCTTCCTCCTCCTCCGTTCCGTCAGCCGTATCAGCAGAAGAGCAAAGGTGGCAGTGGTTTTCCCACCCACCCAACCCTGGCTTTCAGAACAAGTCTTCGTCTCAAGCTCCAAGATCGAGTGCTCCATATCATCGTCCGCTTTCAGAGGTCACGTGCAACAAGTGCCAACAGAAGGGTCACTATGCCAACAAGTGTTTCAACCAGAGGCGTCTTCCTCCTCCTCCTCCTGTCAGATCGGCAAGTACAGCTGTGGTCAAGCATAACCCCAAGCATGCCAAGGTCAACTTGATGAATGCAGCTCAGGCAGAGGACTCGTCAAATGTGATAATGGGTAACCTTCCTGTTAATGATATTCCCGCAAAAGTACTTTTTGACTCTGGTGCATCGCATTCCTTCATGTCATTCCCATTTGCATCGGAGAACAATTTTAGTACTAAGGCTTTACCTAGAGCTATGCAAGTCGTCTCTCCGGCTAAGCGTCTGAGTTCTAGTTTGATGGTTCCGGATATTTCTATCTTGATGGGTGATTTCAAGTTTCTGGCTTCTCCAATGGTTCTTGGTAACTCGGATATTGATCTTATTCTTGGAATGGATTGGCTTTCTAAGCACAAGGCTCAGCTTGATTGTGCAGCCAGGCAGATTCAATTGACTCATTCGTCTGAGGATGTAATTGTCTTTGCCGCTCAAGATAACACTATTCGTCTGTATTCTCTCAATGAGAAGGGTGAATTGGATGCCATCTCTCAAATTCCAGTCATTTGCGAATATCAAGACGTCTTTCCAGAAGAGCTCCCAGGAATGCCTCCGCACCGGCCAGTTGAATTCGTTATTGAACTTGAGCCTGGCACCGAACCTGTGTGCAAACGTCCTTACAAGCTCGGACCTGAAGAGTTGAAGGAGCTGAAGAAGAAACTCGATGAGCAAGAAAGAATGGGTCTCATCCGGCCTAGTTCTTCTCCGTGGGGTTGTGGTGTTCTTTTTGTGAAGAAGAAGGATGGAACGGACCGACTTTGTGTTGATTACCGTCCAGTGAACAAGAAGACCATCAAGAACAAATACCCACTTCCCAACATCAATGAGCTGTTTGAACAACTCAAAGGTGCCCAAGTATTCTCCAAGCTTGATCTCCGTATGGGTTATCACCAAATTCGCATTCGTGAAGAAGATATTCCCAAGACAGCATTTAGAACAAGCTTTGGTTCATATGAATACACTGTCATGTCTTTTGGCCCCGCCAACGATCCTCCGACATTCTCTCGCATGATGAACTTCATCTTCAACGCCTACACCAATGACTTCGTTTTGGTCTATCTCGACGACATTCTGGTTTTCTCCAAGAACAAGGAAGATCATGCCAAGCACTTGCGCTTGGTTCTTGATAAGCTCAGAGAACATCAGTTCTACGCTAAGTTCTCCAAGTGCGAATTTTGGCTCGATGAGGTTCTTTATCTTGGTCATATCATCTATGCCAAGGGCATTGCCGTGAATCCTGAGAAGGTGTCTGCAATTGTGAATTGGGAACCTCCTCAGAACGTGAAGCAACTCCGCAGTTTTCTCGGTCTCGCAAGCTATTGCCGAAGATTCGTTGAAAACTTTTCCAAGATCGCGAAGCCTCTCTCAAATCTTCTTGAGAAGCACGTCAAGTATGTTTGGTCTCCGGAGTGTGATATTGCTTTCAACACTTTGAAAGAGAAGTTGATCACTGCTCCAGTTCTGACTCCGCCTGATGAATCCAAGCCGTATGAGGTCTTTTGTGATACCTCTCTGCAAGGTCTTGGCGCAGTATTGATGCAAGAGAAGAAAGTTGTTGCTTATGCATCTCGCCAGTTCAAGCCTAATGAGAAGAACTACCCCACTCATGATCTCGAGTTGGCGGCAGTTGTGCATGCTCTGTTGACTTGGAGACATCTTCTATTGGGAAGAAACGTGGATATTTTCACTGATCACAAGAGTCTCAAGTACATCTTCACTCAGCCTAATCTCAACCTCAGGCAAACTCGTTGGGTCGAAATGATTCAAGAGTATAATCCGAGTATTGAGTACACTCCAGGCAAGGCCAATGTGATTGCTGACGCTTTGAGCAGGAAGGCTTACTGCAACAGTTTGATTCTTAAGCCTTATCAACCCGAGCTTTGTGAAGCTCTCCGCAAACTTAATCTGCAAGTTGTTCCTCAAGGTTTCCTCGCCAACCTTCAAGTCTCTCCTACCTTAGAAGACCAGATTCACCAAGCCCAGCTTCTTGATGCTATGGTGAAAAAGGTGAAGATTGGGATTGCCAAGAGTCAGTCCAAGTACAAGTGCTACCGCCTTGATGACAAGGACACTCTATTCTTCGAGGATCGTATTGTTGTGCCCAAAGGTGACCTCTGTAAGGTGATCATGAACGTGGCTCACAATTCTCTCCTCTCCATTCACCCTGGGAGCACGAAGATGTATCAGGACCTCAAGCAAGCTTATTGGTGGACTTGAAAGAAGCGCGAGATCGCTCAATTCGTGAATGAATGTGATGTCTGCAGAAGAGTGAAGGCAGAACACCAAAGGCCAGCTGGTCTCCTCCAACCTCTTGCCATTCCAGAATGGAAGTTTGACCACATTGAGATGGACTTCGTGACTGGGTTTCCAAAGTCCAAGCGTGGAAATGATGCTATATTCGTTGTCATCGACAAACTCACCAAAGTGGCTCACTTTCTGCCTATCAAAGAGTCGATCACTGCAGCTCAATTGGTGGAACTCTATACCTCTCACATTGTCTGTCTGCACGGTATTCCTCAAGTGATCTCTTCATACCGTGGCAGCATCTTTACCTCGAAGTTTTGGGATTCTTTCCAGAAGGCCATGGGCACCAACATCTGCTTCAGCACTGCTTTCCATCCTCAAACAAGCGGTCAAGTCGAGCGTGTCAACCAGATTCTTGAAGATATGCTCAGGGCTTGTGTGATCTCCTTCGGCATGAAGTGGGAGGATTGTCTTCCTTATGCTGAATTCTCCTACAACAATAGTTTTCAAGCAAGTTCGGGCAAGGCCCCATTTGAAATTCTGTATGGCACGAAGTGTCGTACCCCTCTCAACTGGTCTGAAACCGGTGAACGTCAGCTTTTGGGTAATGACTTAATCACAGAAGCAGAAGAAATGTGCAAAGTCATTCGTGATAATCTCAAAGCAGCCCAATCCCGCCAGAAGAGCTACTATGATAGTAAGCATCGCGATTTGGATTTCGAGATCGGAGATCATGTTTACCTCCGTGTCTCTCCTATGAAAGGTACTCGTCGCTTCGGTATCAAAGGGAAGCTTGCCCCTAGATACATGGGACCTTTCAAGATTGTTAGCAAGAGAGGCGACCTCTCCTATCAACTCGAGCTTCCTTCAAACTTTGCAAATGTTCATGACGTGTTTCATGTCTCTCAGCTTCGACAGTGCTTCAAGACTCCTGACCGCACCATCAACTTCGAGGACATTGAGCTCCAAGAAGATCTTTCCTATCGTGAGCACCCAGTTGCTATTCTTGGAGAGACTGAACGCAAGACTCACAACAAGTCAATCAAATTTCTCAAAGTCAAGTGGTCACACCATTCCGACCATGAAGCTACCTGGGAATGCGAGGATCACCTCCGTTCTGAGTACCCGGAGTTCTTTCAGTCCTTGATCTCGGGACGAGATCCTTTCGTAGTGGTGGAGTGTTGTAACACCCCAGATGTAACTTTCCCTATTTGTACTCCAACTCTTGCCGTTTCCGGCGTTAAGTTATTTTATTATCTCGGGTTTGGGTCTTTGTCTCCGTGTGTTGTTTTCTTTGTCATGCATCTCATATCATGTCATCATGTGCATTGCATTTGCATACGTGTTCATCTCATGCATTCGAGCATTTTCCCCGTTGTCCGTTTTGCATTCCGGCGCTTCGTTCTCCTCCGGTGGTCATTTCTAGCTTTCTTTCGTGTGTGGGGATTAAACATTTCCGGATTGGACCGAGACTTTCCAAGCGGCCTTGGTTTACTACCATTAGACCGCCTGTCAAGTTTCGTACCATTTGGACTTCGTTTGATACTCCAACGGTTAACCGAGGGACCGAAAAGGCCTCGTGTGGGTTGCAGCCCAACACCCCTCCAATTTGGCCCAAAACCCACCAAACTCTGCTCCATGTCCTAGAGAGTTCGAACACGATCGCGTGGCCGAAAACCGCACCTCATTTGGACTCTCCTAGCTCCCCCTATGCCTATAAATAGACCCCCCGAAATCCGGATCTCTCCCCCTCTCCGAAACCCTAGATCCATTCCACACGCCGCCGCCGGACAAAATTTGCCGGGCCGGACGTGTCCGACCCGACCTCCGCCGCCGCCCGCAGCCAGTGGCGAGCCACCACGTGGCCGCCGCGTCCCTCACCCGCCGCCGGCCCGGGAGGCCCAGGAGGGGCCCCCGCGAGCCCATCCACGCGCCGCTGCCCTTCGCTGCCATCCCCGCCGCCTCTTCCAACTCCGGCGGCCGGAGCCGCCATCACCGCCGCCGCCCAGCTCCCGACGCCGCCCTTCACCGCCCTCGTTGCCGGGCCGCCGCAGCCGCCGTCTCCGCCTCGAGCCGCCGCGGCGCTCGCCGGCGTCGCCCGGCCCGCAGCCGGCCCCGGCTCCGGCCACTGCGGCCCCCGGCGCCGCCGCCCTGGCCATGGGACGTCGCCCCTGCCGGCCGTCGTCCTCGTCTTTGCCGGAGTCGCCTCGGGAGGGGCGCCCCGACCCGGTTGCTACAGTGATCCGAAACCCTAGATCCAGATCTGGGTAGTTTTTTTTCACTAAGTCCTCAGAATTTTAGTCCAAGTGCCCCTGTTCGAGGCTCCGTAACTTTGCATCCGTAGCTCCGATTTGGGCATATAGCATATCAAAATGTTCATCTCAGAGAGTACATCATTTCATTCCATTGCATCATTTTCCTTTGAGCTCATCTTGATGCCCGAAATGCTGTTAGAATAGGGCTACTTGAGTTTATTGTCAGATCTGTTACTCCGTTTAGCACTTTTGTCATTTTTGCCTTGATTATTGTGTGCATGATATGCCTGTGAGTCCTTCATATGTTTTGTTAAGCATCTTGTTCTCTTTCCAGAGGTGCAACCCATGCATTTTTAGGATGTGTGTGGTGACTTGTGCAAGCATGCAAAGTGAGGCACCGAATAAATCTGTCTTCAGGGACTTAGTAGTTTTCACTAAGTCTGGGATTATTTAGTTCATGATGCCATATGTTCAGCTTGTTTCCTAGTGATCCGTGCCTCTTTTGAGGATGATCAGTAAAGGAGTTTTGTTAATCATGTTATTATCTATCCATCCGTGTCTTTAGTTGCAATTATGGAGCAGCCTAGCTTGAGCCAATCGGGCTCTACTTTTGCTTCATGGTGAATCTAGGCAGATCGTCAACTCGTTTGCGATTTTGCCGATGCTATTGTAGTTGATCCGTGCATGCTATGCCACTGTTCTTGCCATGTATAGCTAGAATTTTGTGCCTTCTTAATGGATGTATTCTTGCCTTGCCATGACTTGCACCGTAGTGAGTGCATCGAGCTCGTTTACATGCCTTCGTGGGTTATATTTCAGCATGTCTCAGTTTTCACTAAGTCTGAAAATTGTTTGTGTTTTAGCTATGTTCGTGTGCCCGTTAGTATATTTTGTGAACCCTTTTGGCCCCAGGTCACTTTGGGTCTTTTGTTAATATTGTTGAGTAGCTCCATGCCATGTTCTTACTTGTCTTAATTAGGTCATGTATCATGTTGTTTTGCTGCTCCGAAGAGGGCTTCGTGATCTGAAATTTCAGACAAGTGTTAATTTCACTAAGTCTGAAATCTGTTTTGCATTTGCGTTTTTGACATGCTTGTTTGAACCTCATAATAGATGAATTGGCCGTAGCTCAGTGCTAGACTTTTGTTAAGCATCTTGTGTGCATCCCTGCCATGTATTTTGTTGTCTTGTTTGGTTGCTGTAGCATGTTCACCTCATTGCATCTAGATGCCTACTTGCTGTAAATCGCAGACCGGTGTCATTTTTGAAACGCTTGCCATTTCCAAACCGTAACTTCGATTCCGGCGTTCTTTATATCGTTTTCAAGCGATTTCATCTCATATTTCCAGTGGCACCCTTGGAATTCCATGTTGAGGCCAGGCTCATGCATTTACTGTCATATCTTGCATTTTGCATCCCACATCGCATCCCGCATAGCATATCATCTTTGCATCGTGTTGGTTGAGTTTGCACGTGGTTGATTGTATCCTTGTTGCTTGTTTGTCTTGTTTGGCTAGAGCCGGGAGACGACTTCGCTAACGAGGAGCCCGTTGAGTTTGCTCTTGAGGATCCAGTCAACTCTGACAACTTTGCAGGCAAGATGATCATACCCTCGAAATCACTACTATCTTTGCTATGCTAGTTTGCTCGCTCTTTTGCTATGCCAATGCTACGATGCCTACCATTTGCTTGTCAGCCTCCCAATTGCCATGTCAAATCTCTAACCCACCTTGTCCTAGCAAACTGATTGGCTATGTTACCGCTTTGCTCAGCCCCTCTTATAGCGTTGCTAGTTGTAGGTGAAGATTGGAGGCCGTTCCTTGTTGGAACATCTTTTACTTACTTGTTGGGATATCATTACATTGCTAAGTTATCTTAATGCATCTATATACTTGGTAAAGGGTGGAAGGCTCGGCCTCTCGCCTAGTGTTTTGTTCCACTTTTGCCGCCCTAGTTTCCGTCATATCGGTGTTATGTTCCCGGATTTTGCGTTCCTTACGCGGTTGGGTTATAATGGGAACCCCTTGATAGTTCGCCTTGATTAAAGCTTTTCCAGCAATGCCCAACCTTGGTTTTACCATTTGCCACCTAGCCTTTTCTTTCCCTTGGGTTCTGCGGACTCAAGGGTCATCTTATTTTAACCCCCCCCCCCCCGGGCCAGTGCTCCCTCTGAGTGTTGGTCCGAACTGAGCTGCCTGCGGGGCCACCTCAGGGAAACTTGAGGGTTGGTTTTACTCGTAGCTAGTCTCATCTGAGTGTTCCCTGAGAACGAGATATGTGTAGCTCCTATCGGGATTTGTCGGCACATTCGGGCGGTGTTGCTGGTCTTGTTTTAACCTGTCGAATTGTCTTGAGTTACCGAGATACCGAGTCTGATCGGAACGTCTTGGGAGGAGGTCTATTCCTTCATTGACCGTGAGAGATTGTCATGGGCTAAGTTGGGACTCCCCTGCAGGGATTGAACTTTCGAAAGCCGTGCCCGCGGTTATGGGCAGATGGGAATTTGTTAATGTCCGGTTGTAGATAACTTGAACCTTAATTAATCAAAATGTATCAATTGAGTGTGTTGCCGTGATGGCCTCTTCTCAGCGGAGTCCGGGAAGTGGACACGGTCTTGGAGTAATGATTGCGCAGGTTGTTCTCTAGTTTCTAGCTCGTGCTTTGCCTCCACTTCTCGCTCTCTTTTGCGAATAAGTTAGCCACCATACTTGCTAGTCGCTTGGTGCAGCTCCACTCATATTTTTACCTTGCCTTACCTATAAGCTTGAATAGTCTTGATCGCGAGGGTGCGAGATTGCTGAGTCCCTTTGGCTCACAGATTACTATTACACCAGATGCAGGGCCCGATGATTCTACTCCAGGTGACGCATATGAGCTCAAGTGGGAGTTCGACGAAGACTCTCAGCGATACTATGTTTCTTTTCCCGACGATCAGTAGTGGTGCCCAGTTGGGGGTGATTGGGACCGTGTCGCATGTTGGGTTCTCTTTTATTTTGGCGCCGTAGTCGGGCCTTGAGTGTATGGATGTTGTACTGTTATTTATGTACTTGATTGACGTGGCGAGTGTAAGCCAAATATGTTATCTCCCCTTTATGATTCATATTACATGGGATGTTGTGAAGATTGCCTAACTTGCGACAAATGCCTTCAATGCGATTATGTCCCTAAGTCGTGCCTCGACACGTGGGAGCTATAGTCGCATCGAGGGTGTTACAAAAGGAAGAGATGAAGGGCTCGCCATGAAGACGAAACAAATGATCTAACACAGGGACACACAGGAGGCAAGTGAAAAGAGACGAACATAAAAGGGTGAACAAAACGACAAAGGTGAAGTGGGGGAGAGGAAAACGAGGGGCAAATGGCAAATAATGTAATGCAAGGGATAAGATTTTGTGATGGGTACTTGGTATGTCTTGACTTGAGCATAGATCTCCTCGGCAACAGCGCCAGAAATCCTTCTTGCTACCTCTTGAGCATGCGTTGGATTTCCCTTCAAGAGGAAAGGGTGATGCAGCAAAGTAGCGTCAGTATTTCCCTCAGTTTTGAGAACCAAGGTATCAATCCAGTAGGAGACTACATGCAAGTCGCCTAATACCTGCACAAACAATCAAGAACCTTGCAACCAACGCGATAAAGGGGTTGTCAATCCCTTCATGGCCACATGAAAAAGTGAGATCTGATAAACATAATAAGATAAATATTTTTGGTATTTTTTTTGTATAGATTGGAAAATAAAGATTGAAAAATAAATAGTAAACTAGAATTATAGATCGGAAAGTTATATGATGTAAAGTAGACCTGGGGGCCATAGGTTTCACTAGTGGCTTCTCTCATGATGGCATATATTACGGTGGTGAACAAATTACTGCCGAGCAATTGATAGAAAAGCGCATAGTTATGATGATATCTAGGCAATCATCATGAATATAGGCATCACGTCCGTGTCAAGTAGACCAAAATGATTCTGCATCTACTACTATTACTCCACACATCGACCGCTATCCAGCAAGCATCTAGAGTATTAAGTTCATAAGAACAGAGTAACACATTAGGCAAGATGACATGATGTAGAGGGATAAACTCAAGAAATATAATATAAACCCCATCTTTTTATCCTTGATGGCAACAATACAATACGTGCCTTGCTGCCCCTGCTGTCACTGGGAAAGGACACCGCAAGATTGAACCCAAAGCTAAGCACTTCTCCCATTGCAAGAAAGATAAATCTAGTAGGCCAAACTAAATCGATAATTCAAAGAGACTTGCAAAGATATCAAATCATGCATATAAGAATTCAGAGAAGAACCAAATAATATTCATAGATAATCAAATTCATAAACCCACAACTCATCGGATCTCGGCAAACACACCGCAAAAGAGTATTACATCGAATAGATCTCCAAGAACATCGAGGAGAACTTTGTATTGAGAACCAAAGAGAGAGAAGAAGCCATCTAGCTAATAACTATGGACCTGAAGGTCTGTGGTAAACTACTCACACATCATCGGAGAGGCTATGGTGCTGATGTAGAAGCCCTCCATGATCGAATCTCCCTCCGGCAGATCCCCGGAAAAGGCCCCAAGATGGGATCTCACAGGTACAGAAGGTTGCGGCAGTGGAAAAGTGGTTTCGTGGCTCCCATGGATGTTCTTAGGTTACATGGGTATATATAGGCGAAAGAAGTACGTCGGTGGAGCTCCATGGGGCCCACGAAGGTGGGGGCGCGCCTACCCCCTAGGCGCGCCCCTGCCTCGTGGAAGCTTCGCAGACTTCCAGACTTGTACTCCAAGTCTCCTGGGTTGCGTTTGTTCCAAGAAAGATCCTCACAAAGGTTTCGTTCAGTTTTGATTCCGTTTGATATTCCTTTTCTGCGAAACACTGAAATAGGCAAAAAATAGCAATTTGCATTGGGCCTTCGGTTAATAGGTTAGTCCCAAAAATAATATAAAAGTGCATATTAAAGCCCATTAAACATCCAAAACAGATAATATAATAGCATGTTACAATAAAAAATTATAGATATGTTGGAGACGTATCAAGTGGCGCCAGCGTTTTTGAGTCTGAAAGGCATAGTGTTGAAGCAGAAAGGCCCATATGGGGTAATGAATGCCGTTGCGGCCTGGTCGGACTCCTTTATCTTAATTTTATGGTATCTGGAGTATGCATCGAGGAAACATAGTGAGTCATGTCCTGTGGTTGCATCAATGACTTGGTCGATCCGGGGCAGTGGGAAGGGTTCTTTAGGGAAAGCCTTATTGAGGTCCTTGAAATCGACACAAAGGCGCCACAATTTATCCTTCTTCGGCACCATGACTAGGTTCGCTAGCCAGTCCAGATGTTTGATCTCTCTGATGAACTCGGCTTCAAGTAGTTTTGCTAGCTCCTCCCCCATAGCTTGTCGTTTGGGTTCAGAAAATCGCCGCAGCATTTGCTTGACTTGTTTGAACCCCTTTATTAAGTTGAGGCTATGATCGGCCAGTTTGCGTGGGATTCCTGGTATATCTGAAGGATGCCAGGAAAAAATGTCCCAATTTTCGCACAAGAATGCTCATAAGGCGACATCGACCGTCGGATCCAGCTGTGCTCCAATGGAGGCTGTCTTGTTAGGATCCGTCAGGTGTACAGATGAAATTTGACTATTTTGTCTGCTTGCTTGAAAGAAGTGGACTTGGGCCTCTTGTCGAGGATTACATCGTCTTTGTCCACTTTGGAATGCAGAATGGTTAGCTCCTCGATCGCGAGTGCCTCAGATAGTGCCTCGAGGGCCAAGGATGCAGTTTTGTCTTCAGTGCAGAGCGCTATGTTCAGATCACTGGAGACAGTGATAACTCTGTTGGGCCCTGGCATTTTGAGCTTCGTGTACCCGTAATGGGGTATGGCTTGAATGCGTGTGAATGCGTCTCGCCCAACAGGGCGTGAAATCCGCTATTGAAAGGTGCCACGTGGAAGAGCAACTCTTCGGACCTGTAGTTCTCCGGCGTGCCGAATACTACATCAAGTTTAATTTTCCCTGAACATCGCGCTTATCGACTGGGGATAATGCCTCGAAAGGAGGTACTGCTTTGTTCGATGCGACTTTTGTCCATTCGCATTTTATTGAGCGTGTCTTCGTAGATGAGGTTTAGTCAACTTCCGTCGTCCATGAGAACTTTGGTGAGTCGAAAGCCATCCCCTATTGGGTTTAAGACCAAGGCAGCTGGTGCTCGGACTGCTCGGGCCCTTGGTTCATCGTTGGCGGTAAAAGTTATTGTTGTACCGTTCCAAGAATTTACTACGGCTACTTGGTTAACTTCGGTGAGGTCGCGGAGTGCCCTTTTGCGCCGATTATTTGAAGAGAAGGTCTCGAAGACCGTGAAGACATTGAGATCGTCATCCTTCGAAGAGTACTTCTCCGGGGTAGTGTGGGTGAGGATGGCCTCACTGCTCTTAGCCACCTGCTAGAGCACCAAACATGCCCGAAGGCTATGCGTTGGTTCGGTATTCGGCGTCGTGTGTATCTGAGAGGGCTTGTCGAGCAATTCATCGAGGACAGTTTTATGTCCCATGAACGGCTTGATTTTCCTGTCAATAGGCTGACGATCGGGTGCCCGTAAGGGTGCATCCTTTTTTCCTATTGCGGGAGTCTTGGATTAAGGGGCCCACGGATGGTCGGGCTATGCGACATGGGCCAGACTGATGGGCCATGAAGATACGAGATAGAAGTCCTTTCCCCGTGTCCGGATGGGACTCTCCTTTTCGTGGATGGCAATCTTGGCATTCGGATGTGAAGATTCCTTTCTCTGTAAACCGACTCTGTACAACCCTAGGTCCCTCCGATGTCTATATAAACTGGAGGGTTTAGTCTGTAGAGGCAATCATAATCATACAGCATGGACATCTAGGGTTTAGCCATTACGATCTCGAGGTAGATCAACTATTGTAACCCCTATATTCATCAAAGTCAATCAAGTGGGAAGTAGGGTATTACCTCCATCAAGAGGGCCCGAACCTGGGTATACATTATGTCCCTTGTCTCTTGTTACCTTCGATACTCAGACGCACAGTTCGGGACCCCTGCCCGAGATCGGCCGGTTTTGACACCAACATTGGTGCTTTCATTGGGAGTTCCTCTGTATTGTCGATAGAAGGATCGATGGCTCGCATTGTCGTCAATGACAAAATCACCTCTGAAAGGGCCCTAGCTGCTAGGCAGATCCTCCATCTCCACAGTGTCACCATGGGCACCCGCCCGGCCATTAAGCCCAAGGCGGTCTCTCAGATCACCAAAAATCATCTTCGCATCGACCATAAAACCGTCTATAAGATGGATCTGGCAGATATCTCGTCTTTGAAGGAACTGCTAGATCGCATCGCCGCCCTAGGGGTTGCAATAAACTATGATCTGATTCGGCTTAAACCTGATCAGAGGGAAATCAGGTCCCCACCTGTCACCCACTTGCTAACAGTTGTGGAGGAGCAAGTTGAAGATACATCTCCTCATATGCTAAGAACAAACTACATTCAGATCTCCGAGCCCTGCGAGCCGGATACCCATCTTCGGGAAGAGAACTTTCGTCCTCCGAACATAGAACCAGGCATCAAGCCTAAAAATTCCCAGGACACTCCGGATCCTGGGCCCGTAACCTCAGAAATCTTTCAAATTCCGGATTCCACAGTGGGTCAGGGCTCGGATTTAAGCCCACGCACCCACCACAAGCAATACTCTCCAGGAAATTCTGGTCCCCCGAACATATGCAACTTAATGTATATATGGCAGCAACCTCGGGAAATGGTCCATCATTTTTGAGCTAGATTCCTACTTGTTAAAAACAAGATTAAAGATTGATGCGACGACAATGCGGTATCAATCTTTTCCCGCAACTGTATGGATGAAGGGATCCTCAATGCCCTCAACCGACGCCGCATACCGCACTTCGCAGATTTAGCACACATAGTATAGAAGTAATGCGCAATGGAAAGCGCCTGGAATGCCCAGACAGCTCGGTGGGAACCACCGTCCTTTAAGCCACCCACCGGTCGGGCAAAAAGGATGCACCCTCACTGGGCACCTGATCATCACTACATGGACAATAAAGTCAACCCCTTGACAGGACATAGAACTGTCCTTCATGAATGACTCGACAAGCCCTTTCAGATACACACAATGCTAACATCCGAACCAACACATAGCCTTCAGGCATGTTGGATACTGCAGGTGGCTAAGAGTGGTGAAGCCATCCTCACCAACACTACCCCAAACAAGTACTCCCCGGAGGATAATGATCTCAATGTGCTTACAGTTTTCGATACCTTTTCTTCAAACAATCGGCACAAAAGGGTGCTCCGCGACCTTGCCAAAGTCAACCAAGTAGCTGCAGTCAATCCTTGGAACAACATGGCGATAACCTTCAACGCTACTGACGAACCACGGGCCCGATCAGTCCGAGCACCAGCCGCTCTAGTTCTGAACCCAATTTTGGACGGCTTTCGGCTGACTAAAGTGCTCTTGGACGGTGGCAGCAGATTAAACCTCATTTATGAGGACACGCTCGACAAAATGCAAATGGACAAGAACCGCATCGAGCAGAGCAGTACAACCTTCCGATGCATTATTCCCAGTCGAGAAGCACGATGTTTGGGAAAAATTGAACTTGATGTAGTATTAGGCATGCCTGAGAACTACAGGTCCGAAGAGTTAATCTTCCAGGTGGCACCTTTCAACATCGGATATCATGCCCTGTTGGGGCGAAACGCATTCACACGCTTCCAAGCAATACTTCATTACGGGTACATGAAGCTCATAATGCCTAGGCGCAACGGAGTCATCACTATCTCTAGTGATCCGGACATAGCGCTCCGCGCCGAAAACAAAACCGCATCCCTAGTCCTCGAGGCACTAGCCGAACACCTAGCGGCCGAGGAACTCACCGCTCTGCGCCTCACAGTAGATAGAGACGACATAATTCTTGATAAAAGGCCTAAATCCACATCTTTCAAACCGACAGACAAAATAGTCAAATTCCAAGTCCACCCAATGGATCCTAATAAAACAGCAGCCATCGCGGCACAGCTGGATCCGACGGTCGATGCCGCTCTAAGAGCATTCCTGTATGAGAATTGGGACATCTTCGCCTGGCACCCTTCGGATATGCCAGGAATCCCACGCAGACTGGCTGAACATAGCCTCAACATAATAAAGGGGTTCAAGCCAGTCAAGCAGACGCTTCGGTGATTTTCCAAACCCAAGCGACAAGTTATGGGGGAGGAGCTAGCCAAACTACTTGAAGCCGGATTTATTCGAGAGATAAAACACCCGGATTGGCTAGCAAACCTGGTCATGGTGCCAAAGAAGGACAAATCATGGCGCCTTTGTGTCGATTTCAAAGACCTCAATAAAGCCTGCCCTAAGGACCGCTTCCCACTGCCTCGCATTGACAAGATCATCGATGCAACCGCAGGAAACGATTCATTATTTTTCCTCGATGCATACTACGGATACCATCAAATTAAGATGAAGGAATCCGATCAAGTCGCAACGGCATTCATTACCCCGTACGTGCCTTTCTTCTTCAACACAATGCCTTTCGGACTCAAAAACGCCAGTGCCAGCTACCAACGCATGATTCAAACATGCGTGGAAAAGCAAATTGGCAAGACGGTGGAGGCATACATAGATGATGTAGTCATCAAAACTGAACATGTTGAATCATTGGTGGACAACTTACATCTTACATTCGACAACCTTCGAACATATGACATACGACTCAATCCAGAAAAATGCGTTTTCGGCATTCCGGCCAGAAAGCTGCCCAGGTTCATCGTTTCCAACAGAGTAATCGAGGCAAACCCGGCCAACATCCGAGCCTTGTCATAGTTGGCAATTCCAACAGACCTAAAGCAAGTTCAAAAACTAGCTGGGTGCGTGGCAGCCTTGAGCCGCTTTATCTACAGATTAGGAGGGAAGGCGCTGCCGCTATATCACACTACTAGAAAAAGGGCTATAGATGATATGGCCACTAATGGCGCACCAGACATGTGGTGCGCCACTACTATATAGCAGTGTCGCACCATGAGTTGGTGCGCCATTAGTGTGATAGACACTAATGGCACACTAGATACATGGTGCGCCACTAGTAACAATTTTTTTTATTTTTCCAAAAATACTAATGGCGCACCAGGGCACAGTGTGCCATTACTAGTTTAACTAGTAATGGCGCACCTACCACACAGTGCGTCACTACTTTTTTTTGCAAAACTACTAATGGTGCACCTCAAGCTAGTGCGCCATTAGTAACCAGGGTTACTAATGGCGCATATGTGGGTTGTGCGCCATTAGTAACCTGGGTCCTGCTAGATATTTTGGACAGCCACACCTACACACTCACTTTCCCCACTCCATTCTCTCCACCTCCTCCTCCAAGCTTGTGTCAGCTTCCTCCTCCTCCTCACCTCATTTGCACCATAGATCATCCAATTAAGTGGTTAAATTACCGTTTTTTGATAGGTAAGTGAGGGGAAAGCTATCTTTATGTTGTAGATCTACTTTTTTCTCCCTCCAACAATGTGCACATGCACTTTTTATGGCCTAGCTAGATCTATGTTTGTTTGTGGTGTTGCATATATGTTTGTGTTTGCAGGTACCGGTATTTGAAAATGCGATAGTTGCCAATATTTTGCCGGAATGTTGATTCATTTCCGTTTCGGCGAGAATTTTGGCACTATGCATTCTTTTTGGTCCTATTTTTAAGGAAAGTCATGCCAAATTTTTTCTTGGTTCTAAAATATCATTTTTCTCTACCCCGCAGGCAACCATGGTCTGCATGATGACCGACGGCATCGTGAATAGGTTTTTGAGCTCCGCGAAGGCCGAGATGCTTCAAAAGAACGAGACGGAGATAAGATGTCCATGTCGAAGATGCAAGCTAAAGAGCCTTATTGAGGACCCGGATTCCGGGCAGGTGCGGGACCACCTGCTCTTGCGTGGTTTCATGGATGGCTATCGGTGGCAAGGTGATGAAGATGACTATGAAGTCGTCCATGGGGGCCGGGCAAGAAATGAGGAAGGGCAGTAAGAAAACCACCGCGGCGAGGGCGGGCGAGAAGACGAAGAATCTCCAGGACATGATCACGACGGTGATGCTGTAGACAGTCATCATGTAGAAGATACCGGACATTATGATGAGGAAGATCAAGACGAAGGGCATGATCATGAAGATGAAGATGCCGGAGCAGACAACGATGGAGGCTGGGTGCAGGACCCTCATATTCAAGAGCTGCTTCTCAAGCAGACGGATAACGCAAGAGTTGCCGCCCAAGAGAAAGCCAAGCTGGATCAACTGGAGATAGACGCAGTTACTCCATTGTATGAAGGATGCAGGCCCGAGGAGACCCGCCTGAAAGTAACGCTCATGGCTCTGGAGATGAAGGTAAAACAAAAAATTACCGATGCATGCTTCGACGAGAACATGTCATTCTGGCACGAACGTCTTCCCAAGGGGAATAAGTGCACAACCAGTTTCAAGGAGGCGAAGAAATCGTGTGTCCTCTGGATTTACCGCACGTGAAATACCATGTGTGCATGAACAATTGCATCATTTAACGGGACGAGCATGCGGAGTCTACCATAAGTCCAGTGTGCGGAGTCACTCGATACAAGAACAGGAAGAAAGCTCCTCGAAAAGTTATGTGGTACTTTCCGATCACTCCTCGTCTGCAGCGGTATTTCGGGGACCCTAAGCTAGCAAAGCTCCTGCGTTGGCACGCGGATAGGGAGGAGAAGAAGCGAGAAGATGACGGAAATGATCTGGAGATAAATAAAAAAGACAAGATGCTGAGTCACCCTAAGGATGCGAGCCAGTGGCAAGCGTTGAACTTCGAACACCCAGAATTTGGGAACGATCCAAGGAACATTGTGCTGGGCGCGAGCACCGATGGAGTCAATCCGTTTGGCATCCAGAGAAGCACATATAGCACCTGGCCTGTGTTTGTGTGGATGTACAACCTTCCCCCCTAGTTGTGCATGAAGAGGAAGTACATTCACATGAGTATGCTAATTGATGGGCCGAAACAACCAGGGAATGACACCAATCTGTATCTGGGGCTGCTGAAAGAGGAGCTAGACACACTGTGGAAAACAACAGCCAATACGTGGGACGCCGCAGAGAAAGAATATTTTCCTATGAGAGTCGCACTGCTCACGACGGTGCACGACTATCTCGGTTACGGATATCTCGCAGGGCAGGTGGTCCACGGATTTTCTGGATGCGTCAGGTGCATGGATGACACAACGTATTGCCATCTAGATAGAGATCCCAGGTCTTCGAAAACCGTGTTCATGGGACATCAAAGGTGGCTTCGCGACGATGACCCATGGAGAAAACGCAAGGATCTGTTCGATGGTGAAACCGAACCCCGAAGACGCCCGCGTACGAGGAGCGGCGAGGAAATAGATGAGCTGTTGAAAAATTGGAAAGATTGCCCACTGCCGGGAAAGAAGCAAAAGGCGCCAGAGCCGGGAAAGAAGCGAAAGGTGCCAGAGCCGCTGCTGAAGGTATGGAAAACGAGGTCTGTTTTCTGGGACTTGCCGTACTAGAGGATCCACTGTGTACCTCACAGCCTTGATGTCATGCATATCACGAAGAACGTGTGCAAGAGTCTGCTTGGTACCCTTCTCAACATGCCAGAGAGTTCCAAAGATGGGCCGAAAGCAAGGGCATACTCAAAATCAATGGGCATCAGGGAGGAGCTTCACACTAATGATGATGATGATGAGGCGAAGCAGGACACGGAAAGTCGTCGCAAAGGAAAAAAAGGCCAAGAAGACCGGAAATGACTACCCTCCCACATGCTTCACTCTAAGTCAGGAGGAGATCGAGCAGTTTTTCACCTTCCTCGTAGGAGTAAAACTTCCTTACGGTTATGCGAGGAAGATAAGCAGATACCTAGACCAAGTGAAGCAGAAGTTCAGCGGGATGAAGTCTCATGACTGTCACATGCTAATGACGCAGATACTTCCAGTTGCAATCCATGGGATCATGGACGCGCACGTCCGTGAAACGCTATTTGGCCTATGCAACTTTTTTGATGTCATCTATCGAAAGTCGGTTGGCGTGAGGCAACTCAGAAGGCTACAGGAAGAGATGGTGGTGATACTATGTGAGCTTGAGATGTACTTCCCGCCAGCATTCTTTGATGTTATGGTGCATCTGCTGGTCCATATCATGGAGGATATCATCCAACTCGGGCCGACGTTCCTGCACAACATGATGCCGTTTGAAAGGATGAATGGTGTCATCAAAGGATACGTTCGCAACATCTCACGTCCAGAGGGAAGCATAGCCAGGGGCTTTTTGACCGAAGAGTGCATCTCCTATTGCACGAATTATCTAGGCATCGAGAACCCCGTTGGTCTCGCCGTTAATAGGCACCTCGGCAGGCTCGCTGGATGGGGTCACCACGAGGGTCGCCGCAAAATGCATGTCGACTTCGAGGGTCGACTCGCCGACTTTGAAAGAGCACACCTAGTCGCACTACAACACATATACGTGGTCGATCCTTGGGTGGTAGAGCACAAAACCTTTATTGAGAAGACGTACAATGACCGAGGCCAACAGAGGACGGACGGAGATATAATCAAAGAGCAAAACTCATGTTTCACGCGTTGGTTCAAGCAGAAGCTTCTGTCGTACCCTTTACATGAGGATTCTTTAGCGGAAGAACAACTCATATTCTCCTTGTCACAGGGCGCCGAGCACAACCTGATGACCTATGAGGCGTACGGTATCAACGGCACATTCTACACCGAGGACAAGGACATGAAGAGTGATTGTTATCAGAACTCCAGTGTAACGATGGAATCCTACACCGGTAACGACAAGGACATATACTACGGAAGGATCGAGGAGATCTGGGAGCTGAGCTACGCTAGAGAGAAGGTCCCGATGTTCCGTGTCAGATGAGCCAAGAGCGTCCTAAAAGAAGACTGGTATTTCACCACCATGGTTATACCCGAAGCCAAATCCAAGACCGCGGGTGCAAACGTCAGCGCGAAAAATGAGCCATGGGTACTGGCTTCCCAAGGGGACCAATGCTTCTTCATTCCCGACCGGTCAAAGCCCAGTCATGTTGTGGTGAAGAGAGGCAAAAGGAAGATCATCGGAATGGATGGAGTCGCCGATGAGCAAGACTTCGACAAGTACGGCGACCCGAAGATGGAACATGGAGACGACGATGAAGTAGCAGCATGCACCACAAGAAGAAGCAAGACCGCCCTACCTAAAGGACGTCCGTTCCACAGAAGAACTCCATTTGCGAAAAAGAAGGGCAAGAAGATTGTGAACAGATAGCTAGCTAAGATCGATTGTATTTAAATTGTAGCCTTCATTTCTCGATTGTATTTCATGGGCACTTTTTGAAATCATGAATATTTTTAAATTTCATGGGCACTTTTTGAATTCATGAATATTTTTTCAAATTTGATGATATTTTTCATATTCAATATGAAAAAATATTGAATATTCATGAGGACACTCGATCTCGACCCCCCTCCATCTCGATCGATATCCCCCCTCGCCAGATCCCCCTCGCC
>NC_041384.1:82710418-82731017 GCF_002162155.2 Triticum dicoccoides
GACCCCCCGCACCCTCCCTCGCTCCACCGTCACAAATGAATGCAACTAAAAATCCAAAAAAAACAAATTTGATTATATTTTCAAATAACAAATTTGATGATATTTTTTAAAAATTATTACTATATTTATAAAAAATTATCACAATTTCATATTCATATTCATTTTCTAAAAAATTATTAGATGCAACAAAATATATTACTTATGGCGCACCGCTGGCTGGTGCGTGCTACCTCTTGAGCACTGCGTTGGATTTCCCCGAAGAGGAGAGGATGATGCAGCAAAGTAGCGTAAGTATTTCCCTCAGTTTTTGAGAACCAAGGTATCAATCCAGTAGGAGGCTACGCGCGAGTCCCTCGTACCTACACAAAAACAATAGCTCAACGCAACCAACGCGCTTAGGGATTGTTAATCCCTTCACGGTCACTTACGAAAGTGAGATCTGATAGAGATGATAAATAATATTTTTGGTATTTTTGGTATAGAGATGCAAAGTAAAAAAGTAAAAGCAAAGTAAAAGCAAAGCAATAATAAAGTGATGGAGATTGATATGATGAGAAAGAGACCCGGGGGCCATAGGTTTCACTAGTGGCTTCTCTCAAGAGCATAAGTATTCTACGGTGGGTGAACAAATTACTGTTGAGAAATTGACAGAATTGAGCATAATTATGAGAATATCTAGGTATGATCATGTATATAGGTATCACGTCCGAGACAAGTAGACCGACTCCTGCCTGCATCTACTACTATTACTCCACTCATCGACCGCTATCCAGCATGCATCTAGAGTATTAAGTTAAAAACAGAGTAACGCCTTAAGCAAGATGACATGATGTAGAGGGATAGTTTCATACAATATGATAAAAAACCCATCTTGTTATCCTCAATGGCAACAATACAATACATGCCTTGCTGCCCCTTCTGTCACTGGGAAATGACACCGTAAGATTGAACCCAAAGCTAAGCACTTCTCCCATGGCAAGAAAAACCAATCTAGTTGGCAAAACCAAACTGATAATTCGAAGAGACTTGCAAAGATAACCAATCATAGATAAAAGAATTCAGAATAGATTCGAATATTATTCATAGATAGACTTGATCATAAAACCACAATTCATCGGTCTCAACAAATACACCGCAAAAAGAAGATTACATCGAATAGATATCCATGAGAGAGGGGGAGAACATTGTATTGAGATCCAAAAAGAGAGAAGAAGCCATCTAGCTACTAACTATGGACCCGTAGGTCTGAAGTAAACTACTCACACTTCATCGGAGGGGCTTGGATGATGATGTAGAATCCCTCCTTGATCGATGCCCCCTCCGGCGAGCTCCGGAAAAGGCCCCAAGATGGGATCTCGTGGATACAGAAAGTTGCGGCGGTGGAATTAGGTTTTTGGCTCCATCCCCGATAGTTTGGGGGTACGTGGATATATATAGGAGGAAGAAGTACGTCAGTGGAGCTTTGAGGGGCCCACGAGGCAGGGGGCGCGCCCTAGGGGGGGCCTCCACCCTCGTGGTCGCCTCGTGGCTTTCTTGACGGAGGGTCCAAGTCTCCTGGATCTTATCTGATGAGAAAATCACGTTTCCGAAGGTTTCATTCCATTTGGACTCCGTTTGATATTCTGTTTCTTTGAAACACTGAAATAGGCAAAAAACACAATTCTGGGCTGGGCCTCCAGTTAATAGGTTAGTCCCAAAAATAATATAAAAGTGGAAATTAAAGCCTAATATAGTCCAAAACAGTAGATAATATAGCATGGAAAAACAAAAAATTATAGATACGTTGGCGACGTATCAAGCATCCCCAAGCTTAATTCCTGCTCGTCCTCGAGTAGGTAAATGATAAAAACAGAATTTTTGATGCGGAGTGCTACTTGGCATAATTTTAATGTAATTCTTCTTAATTGTGGTATGAATATTCAGATCTGAAAGATTCAAGACAAAAGTTCATATTGACATAAAAATGATAATACTTCAAGCATACTAACTAAGCAATTATGTCTTCTCAAAATAACATGGCCAAAGAAAGTTCATACCTACAAAATCATATAGTTTAGTCATGTTTCATTTTCGTCACACAAGAATGCTCTCATCATTCACAACCCCAATGACAAGCCAAGCAATTGTTTCATACTTTAGTAATCTCAAACATATAAACTTTCACGCAATATATGAGCTCGAGCCATGGACATAGCACTATGGGTGGAATAGAATATAACGAGGGGGTTATGTGGAGAAGACAAAAAAGGAGAAAGTCTCACATCAACGAGGCTAATCAATGGGCTATGGAGATGCGCACCGATTGATGTTAATGCAAGGAGTAGGGATTGCCATGCAACGGACGCACTAGAGATATAAATGTATGAAAGCTCAACAAAAGAAACTATTGGGTGTGCATCCAACTTGCTTGCTCACGAAGACCTAGGGCACTTGAGGAGGCCCAGTGTTGGAATATACAAGCGAAGTTCTATAATGAAAAATTCCCACTAGTATATGAAAGTGATAACATGAGAGACTCTCTACTATGAAGATCATGGTGCTACTTTGAAGCACAAGTGTGGTAAAAGGATAGTAACATTGTCCCTTCTCTCTTTTTCTCTCATTTTTGGGCCTTTTTTATGGCCTTTCTTTTTTTGGGCCATCTCTTTTTTATGGCCTTTCTCTTTTTTATTTATTTATTCCTCACTTGGGACAATTATCTAATAATGATGATCATCACACTTCTATTTATTTACAACTCAATGATTACAAGTCGATACTAGAACAAAGATGACTCTATATGAATGCCTCCGGCAGTGTACCGGATATGCAATGAACCAAGAGTGACATGTATGAAAGGATTATGAACAGTGGCTTTGCCACAAATACTATGTCAACTACATGATCATGCTAAGCAATATGACAATGATGAATGTGTCATGATGAACGGAATGATGGAAAGTTGCATGGCAATATATCTCGGAATGGCTATGCAAATGCCATAATAGGTAATTATGGTGGCTGTTTTGAGGAAGATATAAGGAGGTTTATGTGTGAAAGAGCGTATCATATCACGGGGTTTGGATGCACCGGCGAAGTTTGCGCCAACTCTCAATGTGAGAAAGGGCAATGCACGGTACCGAAGAGGTTAGCAAGGATGGAAGGGTGAGAGTGTGTATAATCCATGGACTCAACATTAGTCATAAAGAACTCACATAATTATTGCAAAAATCTAAAATTCATCAAAAACCTTGGTACTACGCGCATGCTCCTAGGGGGATAGATTGGTAGGCAAAGACCATCGCTCGTCCCCGACCGCCACTCATAAGGAAGACAATCAAATAACACCTCATGTTTCAAATTTGTTGCATAACGTTTACCATATGTGCATGCTACGGGACTTGCAAACTTCAACACAAGTATTTCTCAATTTCACAACTACTCAACTAGCATGACTTTGATATTATTACCTCCATATCTCAAAACAATCATCAAGCATCAAACTTTTCTTAGTATTCAACACACTCATACGAAAGTTTTATTATTAATCTTGCATACCAAGCATATTATGATTTTAAGAAAATTACCATGCTATTAAGACTCTCAAAATAATCTAAGTGAAGGATGAGAGATCAATAGTTTCTATAAAACAAATCCACCACCGTGGTCTAAAAGATATAAGTGAAGCACTAGAGCAAAACTATAAATCTCAAAAGATATAAGTGAAGCACATAGAGTATTCTGTCAAATTCCAAATCATGTATGGCTCTCTCAAAAGGTGTGTACAGCAAGGATGATTTTGGTAGACTAACAAGCAAAGACTCAAATCATAAAAGACGCTCCAAGCAAAACACATATCATGTGGTGAATAAAGATATAGCTCCAAGTAAAGTTACCGATAGAAGTTGACGAAAGAGGGGATGCCTTCCGGGGCATCCCCAAGCTTTAGCTTTTAGGCGTCCTTAGATTATCTTGGGGGTGCCATGGGCATCCCCAAGCTTAGGCTCTTGCCACTCCTTGTTCCATAATCCATCAAATCTTTACCGAAAACTTGAAAACTGCACAACACAAAACTTAAAGTAGAAAATCCCGTGAGCTCCGTTAGCGAAAGAAAACAAAAGAACACTTCAAGGTACTGTAATAAACTCATTATTTATTTACATTGGCGGTAAACATACTGTATTCCAACTTCTCTATGGATTATAAACTATTTTACTAGCCATAGATTCATCAAAATAAGCAATCAACACACGAAAAACAGAATCTGTCAAAAACAGCACAGTCTGTAGTAATCTGTAGCTAGCGCACGATCTGGAACCCCAAAAATTCTAAAATAAATTTCTGGACGTGAGAAATTTATCTATTAATCATATTCAAAAAGAATTAACTAAATATCACTTTCCAAATAAAAATGACAGCAGTTCTCGTGAGTGCTAAAGTTTCTGTTTTTTACAGCAAGTTCAACAAGACTTTCCCCAAGTCTTCCCAACGGTTCTACTTGGCACAAACACTAATTAATCACAAAAAACACAACCAAAACATAGGCTAGATAATTTATTTATTACTAAAAAGGAGCAAAAAGCAAGGAATAAAAATAAAATTGGGTTGCCTCCCAACAAGCGCTATCGTTTAACGCCCCTAGCTAGGCATAACAAGCAAGAATAGATCTAGGTATTGCCATATTTGGTAGGCAATTCTTTAATGAGGCATCTATCTCCCTTAGGAATTTCTTTATTTCTAGTTATTATCAAACTCTTAGGCACAAGATCGAAAAATTCATTTGTAGCAATTGGTTCCTTAATGATAGCAAAAAGATTGGGATGAATACTTATAGATTTAAGATCCGCAGTTTCCTTACTAGATGATTCACCCTTATTTTTAGGAACATACATAAGGTTGGCAATTTTAGTAGGAGGACTTGGAGTATTCTTTACGGAAGAAAAAGCGGTTCCCAAGTTTGTAATGATACCCTCAAGTTTATCAATTCTAGTGGAATCTAGATTTATTTTCTCATTAACTATGGGTTCCTTTTCCTTAATATTTTTCAAAGTCATTCCTACCCTAGATCCATATTGGGTAATTTGATTGTGGATCTTTTTATCTATAATTTCAATTAATTCAATGGTAGCAACTTTATTTGCAATAATTTCAAGTCTTTGCATAAGATGCTCCAAAGTTAACATAGTTCCATTAACCAAAAGAGGTGGTGAGCCAAATAAATCTAACATAGCATTGTAAGAATCAAATGTATGGCTACCCAAGAAATTCCCTCCGATAATGGTATCAAGGATATATCTATACCAAGGACTAGCACCTACATAAAAAATTGCGGAGAACAACTGAAGTAGATTGCTTCCTGGTAGATCTATTTTGAGCTTTGCAAATTCTATACCAAGCATCTTTTAGATTTTCTCCCTCCCTTTGTTTAAAATTTAGAACTTCATTCTCGGGAGAAAACGGAGAAGATATGAGACTAGACATGACAACAAGCGAGCTAACTAACACACAAGCAAACAAAAGGCAAATGGGCAGAAAGAGGCAAATAGAGAGGGACAGGGAGGATAGACAGAGAGGGCGAATAAACGGCAAGGGTGAATTGGGGGGAGAGGAAAATGAGAGGCAAATGGCAAATAATGTAATGCGAGAGATAGGGATTGTGATGGGTACTTGGTATGTTGAATTTTACGCAGACTCCCCGGCAACAGCGCCAGAAATGGCTCGTTGTCGGGAGTCAAATCTTGACTTGTGCGATCCTTCCCGGCAACGGCGCCAAAAATTCTTCTTGCTACCTCTTGAGCACTGCGTTCGATTTCCCCGAAGAGGAGAGGATGATGCAGCAAAGTAGCATAAGTATTTCCCTTGGTTTTTGAGAACCAAGTTATCAATCCAGTAGGAGGCTACGCGCGAGTCCCTTGTACCTACACAAAAATAATAGCTCAATGCAACCAACATGCTTAGGGGTTGTCAATCCCTTCACGGTCACTTACGAAAGTGAGATCTGATAGAGATGATAAATAATATTTTTGGTATTTTTGGTATAGAATGCAAAGTAAAAAGTAAAAGCAAAGTAAAAGCAAAGCAGTAATAAAGTGATGGAGATTGATATGATGAGAAAGAGACCCCGGGGCCATAGGTTTCACTAGTGGCTTCTCTCAAGAGCATAAGTATTCTACGATGGGTGAACAAATTACTGTTGAGCAATTGACAGAATTGAGCATAGTTATGAGAATATCTAGGTATGATCATGTATATAGGCATCACGTCCGAGACAAGTAGACCGACTCTTGCCTGCATCTACTACTATTACTCCACTCATCGAGCGCTATCCAGCATGCATCTAGAGTATTAAGTTAAAAACAGAGTAATGCCTTAAGCAAGATGACATGATGTAGAGGGATAGTTTCATGCAATATGATAAAAACCCCATCTTGTTATCCTCGATGGCAAAAATACAATACGTGCCTTGCTGCCCCTTCTGTCACTGGGAAAGGATACCGCAAGATCGAACCCAAAGCTAAGCACTTCTCCCATGGCAAGAAAAACCAATCTAGTAGGGCAAGCCAAACTGATAATTCGAAGAGACTTGCAAAGATAACCAATCATAAATAAAAGAATTCAGAGAAGATTCAAATATTATTCATAGATAGACTTGATCATAAACCCACAATTCATCGGTCTCAACAAACACACCACAAAAAGAAGATTACATCGAATAGATCTCCACGAGAGAGGGGGAGAACATTGTATTGAGATCCAAAAAGATAGAAGAAGCCATCTAGCTACTAACTATGGACCCGTAGGTCTGAAGTAAACTACTCACACTTTATAGGAGGGGCTTGGATGATGATGTAGAAGCCCTCCATGATCGATGCCCCCTCCGGCGGAGCTCCGAAACAGGACCCAAGATGGGATCTCGTGGATACAGAAAGTTGCGGCGGTGGAATTAGGTTTTTGGATTCGTCCCCGATCGTTTGGGGGTACGTGGATATATATAGGAGGAAGAAGTACGTTGGTGGAGCTTCGAGGGGCCCACGAGGCAGGGCGGCGCGCCCTCCACCCTCGTGGCCACCTTGTGGCTTTCTTGACGGAGGGTCCAAACCTCCTGGATCTTATCTGATGAGAAAATCACGCTTCCGAAGGTTTCATTCCGTTTGGACTCCGTTTGATATTCTGTTTCTCCAAAACACTGAAATAGGCAAAAAGCAGCAATTCTGGGCTGGGCCTCCGGTTAATAAGTTAGTCCAAAAAATAATATAAAGGTGGAAAATAAAGCCCAATATTGTCCAAAACAGTAGATAATATAGCATGGAACAATCAAAAATTATAGATACATTGGAGACGTATCATTGTGCCATTGCTATCGAAAAAAAGATTATTTATGGCGCACCGTCCTTGGGGTGCGCCGTTGTTATCAAAAAAACATTCTAATGGCGCACCGCCAAGGGTTGCGCCATTATTAATCTTCCCCCCTATAGCTAGTCGCCCGATCCCTTCGTCCCTCCCTTGCCAAATCCACTCCCCCCTCGCCACACCCTCACGCCCCCTCCTTCCGCCGCTCCGACGACCCCCGCGCCCCGCCTCGCCGTCTCGGTCCTCGCCGCCGACGGCCTGCCCCCCTCCTTCCCTGCACTCCTCAATCGCCCTCTCGATCCTCGCCGCCGACGGCCTGCCCCGCTGCTACGCCCACCACCACGACACAGCCAGGCTGCTCAAGGCCTCCAGCCGCACCGTCGAGCCGCGCAACTTCGGCATCGGCCTCGTCGCCGGCTTCCTCCTCGTCACCTGCGCATACTTCTCCACCGGCAAGTTCGACGCCATCCACATCGCACCCCTCGGTAAGCCACACCCCTCTCCTCCTCCTCCCCTCCCTCCGCACATCTATATTCGCCTCCCGCTTCGTCCCTTCCCTCGTCGGCCGCGGCTCGGATTGACCAATCTCGATGTGTGTGTTTGTGTGTGTAGTCAGCCCCTTGGAGACCCGGATTTGCTCGCCGGTGACCGCCACCGCCGCCACTCTTCTTCTTGTCTTCAGATTTGGGCGTGCCGGGGCTGGACGCGGCATCATTCAGGAAGGGGAGCAAGGCCTAGGTGCTGGACACCCCAGACAGCGAGGACCACACGACCACATCCCCCTCCTCCTCCTCCTCCTCCTCGGTGCAAGGTACTGCAAGCTTATATTGCAAGAAATCTTAAAATTCAACCTAAAATTTAGTTAAAGTGATCTGAATATAAAAACTCTTGGAGTAAAAATTGAGTCCAAAGTCAGTTAAAGTTTCAGTTTTAGAGTAACTTTCAGTTTCAATTTTGATGGAAAATCAGTATAAAAGTCAGTTTAGACTGCATTTAATCAGAAACTGTTGCATCATCATGCACACATGTATCCCCTACTTCATGGTCAAAGGCCAGCAGCATCTCTGTAGATTGCATATAAAGATTTCTTGAATACTGCTATTAATTACAAATAGAGCAATGTTGAAAATGAAACAAAAGGAATTAGAAAACTAGAAGATAGGCATTCTGTTGTAAGTAAGATAAGATAAAAAAAGTGTTTACTTTAAGTAATTACTTACAACAAGCATTGTGTAGGAAAATGTCATGCAGGCTGTAACTTGAACTTGAAGAACTCCTTAGATAGTTTTTTAGTCTCCTTATACAAAGCAAGCTGAAGTTTGAAACCTATTTCTCCTAAGCAAACACTAAAAAATTGCAGATAAGTAGACACTGAAAATTGCAGCCATGTCAAAGTGTCATTTCATTTGGGAGCAGTAACGAACAAGGTCCCCCCTTCACAAAGGAATACTACTTTAATGTTATTTCACTATGGCCTGTATATAGGGCCACTCGGATCACAGAACAAAACCAGATCGTAAAAAGCATGAATCAACGAGGCCTCACTTGACACATATATAGGCAGATTAGTAGAGTAGTACTAACCTTTGACCTCCTTTAGATGCAAGGAGTTAGGAGAATTGAGTGCTAATCTTCAGTCTACTTTAGCTAAGCTGTATATACACACCTACTAACTGCAGCTCATAAAATTACTACTTCCTAGCTTAGTAATTGTTTCTATTGTGCACAATCATTTTAGCTTATTTCTATACAGCAAGGGAGATTTGTTAAGATAATAGAATTAGCCTCCAACCATAAAGCAACAACAGCTGCCTTCCAAGTGTAATTGTGTAGTTGATTTGGTGAACTATAAGAAAAGGAAGTGAGTTGAATTGGAAAAAAAATGGAAGGTGAAATGAAAAGAACATTGCTCTATGTGAAAACTGTATGTGCAATCTACAAATGTGAAAAACTGTATGTGCTTTCATAGGTGTTGTGCTGTCAAAAACTGTATGTGCAATCTCCAGAACAATTATGCTTATATGAAAACTGTATGTGCAATCTCCAAATGTATCATCATAATGTAGGTGTTGTGTTGTGTGATTCTTCATGCTGAGAACTTCAGCTTTTTCAACTTGCTGGACTATATGTTCATTGGTACTACTTGTGATGTTGCTGCTATACTACTTGGGAATTTTGTCAACTTGTGATGCTACTGTTGTACCCCGAGAGGCCCTTGAGTGGGCCGGAATGTCGATTAACTTCCGTTCCGGCAAATTCGGGTACTCCATATGTCATATTTTCAGCAAAGGTCATGCTGAAATTTTCCGTGAATTTTAGCATGACTTTGCTAAAAATAGGACATATGGGGTACTTGCGACTAATGCATGGGCCGGGGTATCTTAGTACTTAATTAAGTAGGATCAACTGCCCCTTTATTCTTGCTGCATTAAACACATATGATGAATTCATGTGTGGACAGACGAAAAAGCAACTGCCATAGGTGGCAATAGAGCCAAGTGATTAGGCCCAACTTAGAAATTCTCCTTCCCTTTTCTTCATAGGGTATATTATTAGAAGATACCATATATATCAGTCAACCTAGGATGCCTCGGCATCGATAAACCCTAAATGATGAAAACTTAACTTAGCATTTAGGGTGCCTCAGCGTAGACAAACCCTAAATGATAAAACCTTGGCTTTCAGGGTGCCTCGGTGTCGATAAGAACCTAAATGATGAAAGCTTAGGCTTTTAGGGTGCCTCGGCGTCGACAAACCCTAAATGATAAAACCTTAGCTTTTAGGATGCCTCGGTGTCGACAAACCCAAAATGATGAGACCATGATAATTCCTCACAAACCCTAAATGATGAGAACTTGTTCCTTGACAATAACCAACTTTTTGACCAAACATTTTCCTATTTAGAGCGAAACATGGCCCACAACGATGAGGCCGGCGGTTCGGGTGGCAAGGCATTCTGGGAGCGGTCCCAGGAGATGGAGGAAGAACCTCACCGCTATGAGGACGCCACAGAAGACACCAATCCTGACTACACAACCCCTAGTGGCGTCGGGGATGACACCACTAATGGTGCCGCCGAGGATGCCACCACTGATGATGGTAGCGCACGCACAGATGGCAACCAACTGAAGAGGCAATGGAAGGATCGGCGCCCGAACGTGCTCTGCACCGTCAAGGAGGAATTTACTGAAGTGAACTCAAACGGGCATCCAACGGCACCCAAACAAATAGTCAAGGGGTACTCGGTTTAGCTTGGGTGCATTCTCCGGAGCACCATCTCGATCAACACTGAGAACCTAAGGCATAAGGACCGAGGGAATTTGCGCAACCTCCTCTTCACGAAGCTGCATGAACGATACAAGTTCCCCGCTGAATTTGAAAACACACGCCTCTCAGGGAATAAAGTGAACAGTGCCGCCCTCACGACGATGAGCACGGCCCTGTCTACTTGGAGAAGCGCGGTGAAGAGAATGATTGACAAAGGTGATAGTTATGAGAAGATCAAGGCGAAAAATCCTTCAATCAATGAAGATGACTACAAGGAGTTCAAGATCAGGTGCGAGAGCAGCGCAACCTCCGAATCAAGTCAGTGGGGGAAAGAAATGCAGGAGTTAAACTTAGGGGAACACAAACTCGGTCCCGGCGGTTACAGAGTGGCGGAGCCTATATGGGACAAGGAGGACGCGGAGTGTGCCGAGCAAGGCCTAGAAATATCGTGACAAGCAGACCAGGAACTATGTCAGGGCCTGGTACAAGGAGGACCCGGTAACAAAGGATCTTACCACGGATCCGAAGACCAGGGTGCTTGACCTTGTTCTGGTAAGGAATACACCCCCGCGTAATTAGCTCCATATGGTTGCATTCTAATTAATGAAGCCAAATTTCTAAATGGTTCGTCTTCCTTTCGCAGGAGACTGAAAGCAGTAGCGCAGGGTCGTCTCAGAGCACCCCTTGGGACATCACTCTAAATAGGGCGTTGAACGTAATGAAAAACAAGGATGAGCTCAGTAAGCCGTCATCAGCTGGTCGTGTGGCCGGCAAAGGCTTGTCCACAAAATGGTCGTCATACTATAACGCTGATGGGCGAAAGGAGAGAAAGACCAGCTCGGAAAGCCAGTCGCACGAGGTTCAAGAACTCAAGGCACAAGTGGCACGGATTCCGGAGATTGTCCAAGAGCAAGTGTAACAACAACTGGGATCGACGCTCACCGCCATTGTGCCTACCTTGATTCAGGGGCTCACGACATGGATTGCGGGCGGCCAACAGGGGCCACCCCCGGTTCCCAGCTTCACGACCAGCAACTCCCACAACATGCAGGCGACGCCATTGGTGTCTCCGGAGGAGGCGGTATTTGTGTCTCCGATGCCGGCACGGGCATTGGAGCTTAATGCACCCGGGTGTATGCCGGCCGGCACCTCGGTAGCAAGCGGCCCCTCCGTCAGTTGCACACCCGCCGTTGGCGGTGCCTCGACATTAGCCGAGCTTGACGCCATCATGGTAACTAATTAAGCCTCTCGGCCAATGACTTCATCTCCTTGCCTTTGACTGGGCATCCCTGACGCCCTACATGTTTTCGCAGGGCGCCGCCGATGTTCCATGCACTCTCCTGCACTTCATGGGAGGCGAGTTGATTGATGTCGCCAAGGGCATAATCATTCAACCGGGCAACCCCGTGTTCCACGGTAATCCGATGACACCCATCGTGTCTAGGGTTGAACTGGTTCAGGTGCTGCTAGGCTTCGACGAGTTGTTACCTCCAATTCGACCCGCTGGGGCCGACGAAGATGATGTGATGACCCTCAGCGCCTGCGTAAGCTGGCCCCTGCTTTGGCTGAAGAGCCAAATTCATTTGGGGTCGAGGGACACCACCCCACAGACAACACCGCCAGTCGTGCCGGCACCAAGCCATGGCAAGACTGCCGCAACGCTACCGGACATGCCGGACATCCCTATGGCACAGGATCCGGACATGCATATGGCACAGGATCCGGACGACAACGACAATGACGATAGTACATTTACCAACGTCGATAAGTACTTTGTCGAACATGGGTACGGTGACGAATTCTTCGTGCCTCCTTCTCAAGAACCCAACCCTGAAAAAGACGACCGCAATCATGCTGGTACTGCGGAGAAACCAAATTGCAACAGGCGTCGTCTGGCATTCAGTTCTCAGGAGACGCCTCCAGCTGCCGCCTTCATCGAGCCTCAGATAGCCAAGGTGCCAAATATTATCAGCCCCAACACACTCAAGAAGGCGGTCTGTGAGCAGAACTCGATCCCATTACAGCAGAAGAAGAAGGGATGGAAAAGAAAGAGTAACAAGGGTGCCAGCCAGCCAGCACCGAGTATGATCCGTGCTGAGGACGGTCCACCTTCACCTAAGGATATCTCAAGAAGGGTGCATGTGGCGGGTAGGCCGATGCTATCGACTAATCTGCTCAATGCTGCACCCGATGCTATGCGGAGTCTGCATGACAGTGTTCTTTCTTTGGAGAAGCAGCGTCTCTCCGAGAATGATGTGGCATACCCGGTTTTCGTGGCCAAGGTGCCAGAGGGCAAGGGCTTTGTGGATAACGCCATCGGGGGTACGATCGTCCTGCGGTTTGATGACATCTTCACTATGTTTAACCTTCATCCGCTGCACTACACATTCGTTCGGCTATTTTTGCTGAGTATGGAGATGCGGATCATTAGAGACAAGACCCCGGACATCGTGATAGTCGACCCCTTCTACATGTGTGCCAAGATCTGGGGCAGCGCTGGGGACTGGCAAGTCGCGAGTTCTTACCTCGAAGGCGTCATTCTAGCAAACCCAGATAAGGGTAACTTCCTCGTGCCTTACTTTCCCGAGTAAGTCATCCCCTCACCGCCCCGTAACATATGATTTCCTAGATTTTGATCGTTCTTTTTTTCTAACATTCCGTGTTTTGTGCAGTGACACACATTGCACACTCATCCTCTTAAGCCCGAAATATTCCATGGCCATGTATTTCGACTCGGACCGTCAGCCGAAGAAAGACTACACAAATATCAAGAAAGTTCTTGATGATGTTCTCCCCGGCTACGCCATATCTAGAGGCACCTTCACCAGGCCAGTTCGTAGGTACGGCAAGCACGTGTTCACCCACAATACGATGTTTTGCTGCGTCAAGCATCCGCCTGGCGGTCAGAAGCATGCCTACTATGCCCTCCATCACATGCGGGCGATCGTACGGGACCATAATTACCTTCTGCTACCAAATAATCTCAAAGATTGGGCCGCGAGCTTGTCGGCAATCCAGGACGCGGACATCAGACAAGAATTCTTTTGCATCCAGTCGGAGTTTGCGGAAATCATACATCAAGATGTCCTTCATACCTCGGGGCAGTTCAACGTCAGGTATCAACCGTCCAACAGTGAGATAGACACAACGCTACAAATGCAGGCTGACAACGCCCGCGATTTCATGACCATCATGAGAGACGGCGGCTTCATCCATGCTCCGGTCCCTTGAGTCGAGTTGAAAGTAGTGATGCTATGTGTAGTTCTGAAACATCGATTGGCTCACGTTGTAATTAAACTTTAATAAACTTGTATGTCTCTTTGGTTTGGACAATCGTTCAACTTAGATGTAATCGAAGCTATTTATTAGTAGGACCATGAATCATGCTATTAATGTCTTGCTTTTCTATTCCGATCCTTTTGTTGCATACTTATATATTTCTTATGTATTGTTTGTGAATTGCTACTAACGTTTTGTTTGGCTAGTGCATAGAGATTTCGTCGTATGTCATGTACAAGGGTAAGGTTCCTGGAGTCTACGACGACTGGGAGGAGTGTCGGAGACAGGTTCACAGTTTCAGCGGTAACCGTTACAAAGGGTACACCACTAGGGCAGAGGCGGAATCTAGATACGTGCGCTATCTAGCAGCAGAGAGGAGGGAGCGTTGGAGGAACCGGATGAAGACCAGTTTCATCGCGATGATGCTCATCATGATGACCGCAGCTCTCTTCTATGTGATGGTAGTTTAGATGATCGATATCGACTTGTAGTGTGAAGACAAACTCACTACTCGCGGTCTCGAGACTTGTAATGTTCTATCTTTGTTCGATCTTTTGAATTCAGAGACTAATATGATGAATTATATTCGGAGACTAATCTTCTATTGTATTCGATGAATCTGTTGTTGCTGTGTGGTGCTGTCTATATTCTGTCCAACAATATATTTTGTAACCTGTGAAAATATCAGAAAAGAAAAAAAATCTCTAATATTCATACTAGTGGCGCACCACTCAGAACACTAATGACGCACTGCAAAAAGGACTCTAATGGCGCATCATGCACTAGTGCGTCATTAGTATGCCAAAGCACATGGGTAAATATGGCCCCCTGCGAGGCATACTAATGGCGCACCATGGGCTATACTAATGGCGCACTGCGTGGTGCGCCATTAGTATACCAGATACTAATGGCGCACCAGTGGTGCGCCATTAGTAAAAAAATTCTAATGGCGTGGTGCTAGTGGCGCACCTGTAGTGCGGCATTAGTAGGCAAAACAGGTGCGCCACTAGTAGGCCTTTTCCTAGTAGTGTCGCCTGCTTCGACATACCGACCACTTTGAGTGGACGGATGCAGCGACAGCCATGTTGGAAGAAATAAATGATATTCTAGCAAACAACCCAGTCCTTGCCACGCCTAACATCACCGAACCCATGCTACTATACATATCTGCAACTCACCAGGTGGTGACCGTAGTGCTCGTCGTTGAATGAGAGGAAGAGGGGCATAAATTCCCACTCCAACAACCTGTATACTACATATCAGCGGTTCTCACACCATGTAAATCCCGATACCCGCACTCTCAAAAGATAGCATATGAGGTTTTCATGACATCTCGGAAGCTGAGACACTAGTTTCAATAGTGTGCTCGATCACGATGGTCTCCGAGGTACCACTCAATGATATCATAAATAATCAAGACGCCACTAGTCGCATTACAAAATGGGCCATCGAGGTCCTACCATTCGAAATAACATACAAACCACACCTGGCTATTAAATCCCAGGTGTTGGCCGACTTCGTCGTCGAATGGATAGAAGACGAACTCCCCAAAGAATATGGTACATACTCCAACTGGGTGATGTACTTTGACGGCTCTAAAATGTTAGCCAGATTGGGGGCTGGTGTCATCCTAACATCCCATATAGGGGACACAGATGTTACCTATTGCAAATCATGTACACGGACTCCAATAACGCAGCCGAATATGAGGCCCTACTGCACGGTCTCTGGATGGCTGTTTCTATGGGCATACAACACCACGAGGTGCGGGGGGATTCAAACCTTGCAATATCCCAAATAAAGGAGAATTCGATTCAAAAGATCCAAAGATGGCAGGTTACCGCAATGTTGTGCTCAAAATATCAGCTCATTTCGAGGAGCTCGAGTTTCATCACGTGGTCCGAGAAAGTAAACAAGCAGTGGACATCCTTGCTCGAATGGGCGCTAAACGCGACCCCGTCCCGCCTAACACCTTCATGGAAAGTCTCCTCAAGCCATCTGTGCTATGGCAGGACGAGAGCGGAAATACCAGTCTGCTGCCGATCACACCCCCGCCCATGCAATCATCGGGGGCTCAGGCACAAAACCAACACCTTCCGCCCATGTAATCATGGTGGTGATCGCCCCATGGACCGAACCCTTCCTGGCCTACCTTAATAGGTGGGAGCTCCCTTAGGACCAGAATAAGGCTCGTTGCATCGTTCGACATTTGAAAGCCTACAAGGTTCATGAAGGAGAGCTCTACAAGAAAAGCACTACTGAAGTCCTTCAAAGATGTATCTCCGAAGAGGAGGGACAAAAGCTCTTGGCCGAAATACATGCTGGTCTTGGCGACCATCAAGCCGCAGCTCGGCCCCCCTGTAAGTAAGGTCTTCTATACATGTTTATTTTGGCCTACAGCCCAAGCAGACGTGCAAGACCTCGTACAACGTTGTGTCGGATGCCAGCCTTTTGCTAATCAAATCCATATGCCACCCACTGCCCTAAAAACAATCCCCATTACTTGGTCTTTCACGGTCTAGGGGCTGGACATGGTCGGACCCCTTAAAGGGGGAAGCCATAAGAAAAAATATTTGCTGCTTATGGTAGATAAATTCACTAAGTGGATAGAGGCCAAACCAGTTAAAATGGATGAAGCCGGACCGGTGATAGACTTTATATCTGGTCTCGTACACCGTTATGGTGTCCCACACAGTATTATTACTGACAATGGCTCTAACTTTACAGCAGACGAGGAGAAAAATTGTTGTGCTAATCTAGGTATCAAACTCGATTATGCCTCCGTGTATCACCACCAAACAAATGGTCAAGTGGAACGTGCCAATGGCCTGATAATGAGAGGAATTAAACCCAGACTAGTGTAATCCTCAAATTTGTCAGATAAACATTGGGTCGAGGAGCTCGACTCCGTACTCTGGGGACTGTGGACCACACCCAATCGCACGGCCGGATACACACCGTTCTTCATGGTGTACGGCGCAGAGGCTGTCCTGCCCGGCGATATTATTCATGACTCACCTCGAGTGCGCATGTACGAGGAGAGAGAGGCCGAGCTCGATCGGCAAGACAACTTAGATGGCCTGGAGGAGGAGCGCGATGTCGCAAAGGCTTGTTCCGCATTCTACCAACAACAAGCTCGAAGATACCAAAGCAGAGAAGTGCGGGCTAAGACTTATAATGTCAATGACCTCATTCTACGCCTAACAGAGAAGAAAATGGACAACATCAAGCCCAAATGGGAGGGTCCCTTCATTATAGATGAAGTTCTCACTGGAGGAGCCTATCACGTTCGCAACGCATCGGACAATAGCCGAACCCATGGAATGCTGCCAGACTCCGAAGATTATACGCCAAAGTCCAGACACATTGTTCGTTACCTTTTTCTCCTTTGTTCATTTTTTCCTTTTTCTTTTTTCCTTACAACTACTAGGATGTGTTTGGATAAGCCACACACTTGAGGGGTATACATCCTTAAATGTACACGACCCACCATAATTGGGGGCTTCGTCTCAAAGAAGCTTATTATCATTTCGAGAAAAAAGCTCAGCATATATACGTGTGTTGTTTGCTCATATACGTCTTGTCTTCGCCATTATATGCACCTCTATGACTTAAGTTTTTGCCAAGCTGGGTTGCCTCACTCCTGTGCTTATGCCCTACGTTCCCGCTCGTTCGGCTAAGGCATAAAGGAAGCACCTATGCGATTGTTAAAACCGGGTCATCTGGACATGTACCTCAGACGGGTGAAGCCAAAAGCTAGTGTTCTTAAGGGAATAATTGGTCGGCGGACAAAAGATGAACTGCCTTTGCAGCAATATGTTTACCTAATATTAAAAGACGGAAGTTTTCATAGTTCTCTCACTACCGGAATCGCACCCTATGCTGACGGCCAGGGCCGTCGGCATAGCCCTGAATGGCCGTCGGGACAGGCCTATGCCGACGGCACCCGTCGGCATAGGGCCGTCGGCAACATATCCGTCGGCGTAGCCAGGAATGTCGTCGGCATAGGCCCTATCCCGACGGTGTCCGTACATCTATGCCGACGGCCCCGGCCGTCGGCAACGTTATCGCCTAACGGCGGCCGCCGTCAAGTGCTGACCAATGCTTGGTTGCCATGTGGCAGGTCTGTGCCGACGGTCTAGCCGTCGGCATAGCTGTCGGCTTAGGTTGAAACTATGCCGACGGCTAGACCGTCGGCATAGACCTGCCACGTGGTAGCCACTGGGAGCTCCTGGAGCAGGCCTATGCCGACGGCTTAGCCGTCGGCTTAGTTTGAAACTATGCCGACGGCTAGGCCGTCGGCATAGACCTGCCACGTGGCAGCCACTGGGAGCTCACAGCAGCTCTATGCCGACGGCCTAGCCGTCGGCATAGTTTCTGTCTGTTTTTTTTCTTTTTTCTGTTTTGTTTCAGCTCAATTCATTTGAATATATACAACACACAACAAATATATGCATCACATAACAGCTGGCCCAGCAGCATCACAGAACAAATTCATCATCACACATCATAAGAAGCATCGCAAAGCATAAACATATAAGTATCATCACCACCAAGAATAAGAATCTCACAAACAACAATAAGAAACATCACAAGCATATAAGTATCATCACCACCAAGACCGCCACAATGTGACCCAAAGGCTTAAGCACCAGGACGTCGAGCACCACGGAGGTCGTCACCGCCAAGACCGCCGAAGCCCAGGTCGTCACTACTAGCGGCAGCGCTACCGCCAAGACCGCCTCTTCCTCCGCCTCCGCCTCCGTGGATCGGAGTGGTCGGGCTCCGTGTCTCCGGAGTGCTGCGAAGACCACCGCCAACGGTAGATCCACCTGTTCCCTGGATGTTGAAAAGACATATGCACGGGATATATGACTGTGTTGAAAGGCATGACATGCTTTGGGTGAATAGATTGGGGATGAACTAACCGGCGAGGGGCCAGCGTTCTGTGCCACAAACTCCTCAAAGCTCATCAGCACTGGTTGTGCTGGAGGGCATTGTGCTGGAGGGAACTGAGGACACCTGTCGGCCGCCATATCCTGAAAAGCCTGCTGCATCTGGCTATCCCTCTGCACTTGGTGTTCATAAAGCCCCTGATGCCACGCCATGGTCTCCTGGCGTGTGTACTCCATGTAGGCCTACGGTATGACATGATGGAACTCATAAAACTACTAAATGCGGAAAATGAAGTGAGAAATGAAGATAAGAGGGAAAATACTTACAGATTGTTGCTCCTGAAAGAGGTACTGTGTACTAGTCACTGGCTGGCTCGTGCGCTGGCTCAGGCTCGGGTCGATCCGACGAAGCTGTGTGTAGGAGATACTAGGAGTGATCACAGCATCGAGAACCGCCTCCCGACCGTGCTCCTTGGGCCCCATCCTCACCACCGCCATGTCGTCCAAAGGCGCCGCAATGGGGTCAGGTGTGTCAGGATGTAACTCCAGATACGCTTCGGAGTAGGCCTTCTTCCTCCCTGCGGTCTTCTTGCCGTAGTACTTGGGCTCGCCAGGCTTGGGGTCCTTCCACGTATGGGCAATCTCCCACGCCTGCATGTGTGAGAGCGGCCGCTTCAGTTTCTCCTCCTGCACCACCAAACAGAGGTTAGTCATACATAAGAAAGTGATGGTAAATAGAAGAAGAAGAATGTTTAATGGGGTTAGTCATACATTAACTGCCTTGTGGAGATAGTGGTTTCGGTTTCCCTGAGCATGTACTCCCTCCGTCCCTCGGTTAGCCTTATTTTTGGTTCTCATAGCCACCCAGGCTCCAGCCTCATCACACCAAAGATCCACCAATGCTGCCCAGGACTCGTCTTTTCCATAACACCAATTTGGACACACCTACATAATAAAAGCATAATGGCATGTAGGTGTGTCCAAATTGGTGTTATGGAAGCATAAAGCATAAAGCATAATGTACCACAAGGTGATGAAAGCATAATGAAAGCATAATATATGAAAGCATAATGAAAAATCTTTTATACTTACCGCCAAGAACTCGGGCCTCTCCAAGGTAATGCCCATCCTTCGCGCTTCTTCCTTGGTCATCTTCAAACCAAGATAGTCGTGGTAGTATGTGGAGATGGCCACATAGCGCACCTCGTACTGCATCTGGCGGGCCTTCTTCTTGCATTGGCGCAGCACGATCTGGTCCGCTCTAGCCCTGTGCTCCGGAAGAACTCGATAGAATTTCTACAATCATGCATGAAACAAGAACGGGAGAAGCCATGAGTTAAATCATTCATGAAACTAGAATGGACTTGTGTTTCTGAAGAGAACTCACCCAGAAAGTAGTGATCACGGCCTTGGCATGGGTCTCATGGTCCGCGTGGTGGGCCGCTTCCCAGTGGTCCCAGCTCGTGGCCAAAACCCGACGGTCCGGCTACCTGACTCGATCAGGACAGTACAACCCCGGCCAATATAACTTCAGCAAGACGGTGATGAGGCCGTTGGGAATACGGACCCCTTTAGAATATATCCAGTTGCTGCAAAAGAATGAACTATTAGCATGTGACAAGAAAAATAAATAACAACCGGAATAAGCATGTGACAAGCAACATAATGAACCACTTACTCTTTTCCCGTGGGCTCAATGAGCCACTTCTGCTCCTCAGTAGCAGGAACCTGCTTTGGTAGCTTTGCATTGTCACGCAGCCACCCCTTCGTGTCAACCCCCTTCCCGTCACCACCATCATCCCCGCCACCACCCTCCTCCTCGCCTGCCT
>NC_041384.1:82731423-82736763 GCF_002162155.2 Triticum dicoccoides
GTGTACCTCACTAGAGGAGGGTACCTCACTAGAGGAGGGCCTCGAAGACAACACCCCTAAGTCGGTGAGGGTGCGCTCTTTCTGGCCGCGACCCCCTGTAGTGGCTCTCCCCCCAGCACCTCGTCCTCTAGATGCTCTCGCCCCGCCCCATCCTCCTCTAGGGGCACCTCTCCCTCGACCTCCCTGTGAGGAGTCATCGCCAAGTAACCGAGGGGGAGGATTACGTGCTCGACCACTCCGACTAGGCAGGCCGACGACCTTGCGTAGGAAACCCACGCCGTCGGCCTTCCCCTTGCCCATGTTCCACGAACCTGCATTGAAAAGAGAAAAAGCAATTAGTAAATTAATGAAATGAAGGAAAAGGCATGATAATAAACACATTAATAAAAATGCATAAAAAGGCATATTCCTAAACTATAGAAAAAAAACTTGAAACGTACATCTGCTAGAACCCATATGAATCATCACTGTTGTAACCTCTTTCTCGATCCGTCTCATCATCACTATCAATCATATCATCTTCGTTGTCCGACGGAGGTGGAGGCTCTTCCTCGTCGCCAGCGTCTTCGTTTAACTTTTCTAGCATAAGTATGTCATTTTCATTGACAATGGTCTCACCATCATTCCGTGCATCGTCGACATTTGGGTCCACATCATCATCACCCAATGGTCTAGCGTCATCGTTTCTAACCACATCATCATCATCATCATCAGGTTGCTCTTGATAGAACACTCCCTCGTATGTCATGGGGTTAATGTTGTAGTAATCGTCTTCATTCGGGTCTGGTAGCTTACCAGGTGGCGACACCTTGAACACAACTTCCCAACCCTTTAGATACACTTTCTGGCATGGGTAAGGCAGATAATATACTTGTGTAGCTTGGGTAGCCGCAATGAAGAGATCGGCTCCGGCATAGACGGTTGATGGTTTAACTTCGACCAAACCAATGGAAGGCGTATGTTTTACCCCCTCCCGTGGATCGAACCATCGGCATTTGAACACAGGCAGACTTACGGTCTCACGCCCCTGGCGGAATTTAACCTCGTCTATATTTTGTACCCTTCCGTAATAGTCTACTGAATTTTGACCGGGGGTGTACACTCCAGTATTTATAGTTTTAGGATCGGGGCGGCTGTTTTGGTGCTCCTCTGTATGGAAGCGATACCCATTCACATCATACTTTTTACATGTCATGACGGCAGGGTCAAAACCCATGGAAACCCATCTCAATTCATCATCCATAGATATGTTCAGATCTTTTCCCTACAAGTATAATGGAAATTGTTGCGTGCATTAGTTCGGTTAACTAAGAAATGTTGAAGTAGGTATTTAATAGGGGAGTGTGGAAAATTACTTTCTCCATGAACCAAGCAACAAAAATTTTACGTCCAGGGTTTCCATGATGGAGAAGAGTAAGTGCCTCCGCCTCAGTAGGAGGATTCACTCCCATCCATTCCTCTTGAACGAAATCACTAAAAAAAGATAAGCGGTGTTAGACCGGGACTAAGTGAACATGAAACATGATAATGTGGAAGACATAAAGGAATGGTGTAGTGGTATTACCTCATCCACACTTCCTCAACTTCCTTGATGTTGTGCAAGATATAGAACATGAGGTCCTCCCACTCTTGTCGTGGCATGTTATAAGATTTCGAGCCCCCAGCCCTCCCACCTTGCGCGTTGAATAGATCGAGTCTGGGTTGATACTTGGGCTCTTCTATATTGTATCGAGGCACCTTGTTATGCAGATGGGGAACGTGGTCTGGATAGTATGATGTCCTGAGGTCTGACACCTCCTCTAGGATAACTGCCTCAGCTATGGAAGCTTCAATCTTAGCTTTGTTTCCACATTTCCGTCGGAGATGCTTGTTCTGCCTCTCAGGGCCATACTGCCAGCGATTTTGCACAGGGCCCCCCAACAATACCTCGTTCGCGAGGTGCAGAATGAGATGTGTCATCGGAGTAAAGAAGCCTGGCGGAAAGATCTTCTCTAGCTTGACTATCAACTCCGGTGCCTTCTTATGCAATTTTTCAATCACCTCTTTACTTACTTCTTTAGCACAGAGCGTGCGGAAGAAATGGCTAAGCTCGGCAAGCACTCGCCAGACATGCTCGGGGACATAGCCTCGAACCATCACCGGCATTATCCGCTCAATCCATACATGGTAGTCATGACTCTTCAGGCCGGTCACTTTGCCCGTTGAAAGATTGACTCCCTTACTTATATTCGATGCATAACCATCAGTGAACTTCAAAATTTGTTTCAGCCAGATAAGTACTTCTTTTTTTTCTAGCGGTTTAAGGACAAAGTCAGCATCTGGCTTGAACCAGTTTTTTCGACCGCCTGTGGGAGGCTTCATGTTCAGGCGTGGTCTATCACAAATTCTCTGTTGATCGGCTCTAGCTTTTACGTTATCCTTCGTCTTATCAGGAATGTTGAGGATCGTGTGGAAAAGGGACTCTGCCACATTCTTTTCGGTGTGCATCACATCAATATTGTAAGGAAGTTTGAGGTCCTTGAAATAGGGAAGCTGCGAGAAGGGGGTAATGTGCGTCCAGTTGTGCGTCTCACCATATCCCTCGAAGCCTTTGGCTTTGGCTTTGCCTTTGCCTTTGACTTTAGGCTTGAGAGCTTTTAGCTGAGCAAGAACATCTGCCCCCGAAAATGTTGGAATCTCGGTTACTTCATGAACAACCCGGCCTTTCGTGAAGTTCTTCTTGTCTTCCCTGTCTGGATGGTCTGGAGGGAGGAACTGTCGATGTAGGTCAAAGGCTACATACTTGCCACCCTTACTCAACCAAATCATTCGCAGAGCCTGCATGCACACTGGGCATGGCATCTTACCACTTGTACACCATCCGCAGAATAGAGCATAGCCGGGAAAGTCATGCATGCAATAGTGCAACCAAACTTTCATCAAGAAATTTCTCTGCAAATCCCGGTCGTATGTCAACCTCGGAAAGTACCAAGAATGGTGCAAAGCATCCACAAGCGGCTGCATAAACACACCCAATTGCTTCCCCGGGTAGTCAGGCCCCGGAATGATGAGCGACAAGAACATGGTCTTCCGTTGCATTAGGGCACCGGGAGGAAGATTGAGCGGAATTACAAACACAGGCCAGCAGCTGTATGGATTGGACGACATACCATATGGATTCAACCCATCACCTGATATGTCTATTCTGACATTCCCAGCCTCGGCTGCTTCCTCGGGGTATTCTTCATCGAATGACTTCCATGCTTCCCCTCCCGATGGATGTATGATTTTTTTTGGATTGTACCTTATACCTTCCTTGTGTCACTTCATCATTTTGGCAGACTCCTTCGTGATGAAAAGGCGCTGCAGTCTTTTTATAAAATCAAGATACCGAAGAACCTTAACGGGGGTGGTTAGCTGCTTTTTCTCACCATCCTCACCGACCACCTCAATGTACCGAGACGAACCGCACTTCCTACAGTACTTGTCATCCGCATACTCGTGACTAAACAAAAGGCAATTCTTAGGGCAAACAACTATTTTCTCATAATCCATAAAGAGTGCCTTCATGATTTTCTTTGTATCGTACATGCTTTTCGGCAGTTCATGACCCTCAGGGAGGCTGTTAGCCCATACTCCCAGGAATGCTTTGAAGCATTTCTGGCTACAGCCGTACTCAGCCTTCACTGCAATCAGTTGCGAGATGGCATCCAGCTGAGATATTTTCGCACCCGCATAAAGAGGTTTCTTCGACGAGGCCAAGACCTCCAAGAAGGCCTTTGCGGTTGCCTCTGGCTCCTCCGGTTCATTCTCTGAAGGTGTCGCATTTGCCGTTTCTACAACAATGACATCATCTAGCATGTCCCTGACCCCATCGTCCTCATATCCATCGATGCGTTGTCGCATCACCTCCTCTCTACCACGGTCCTGCTCGGCTATGTTTATCGGCGGCATGTCAAAGTTTGGCATATATCCGTGTGTGCGAAGGTGCTCACTCATGTCCATCTGATTTCTACGGTGACGTCTGGCACATCTCGCACAGGGGCATGGTGGGATAATTCTCATTGGACGACGGAATATCTCCTTCAAATACACATCGGTTTTCGCGATCCACTCTGATGTTACTCGATTCCGACGGATAAAACCACTGTACATCCACTGATTATCTGCCATCCTCTGCTTTTTTGCAAGCCACACAACCTAATTAAGGATTCACTTAAATTAATCACATCAAATTTTCAGTTTCTACCGCGTTGAATCCACCTACATCTCTAATAGGTAAAGATGGGTCCTAATCCCACCCGAGGATGTGTAGATTGAGTAAGTTCTCCATTCTACCCCATTCTGAGAAAAATTTCAGCAGCACCTCCCCGCTGTTCTCCAGATACACGTCTCGGCAAATAGCCGAGAGAATGTGCTCCGGAGAACAATGGGGAGGCGCCACCGAAATCCTGCCTCAGAATGGGGTAGAACATGGAGAACATACCCAATCTACACATCCTCGGGCTGTCCATGGAAAACGCTGGACAATCCAAAAGAGCTGCGGTGATAAATATGCAATTGAATGCATATTTATCAATGCAACCCTTTCGTACGGGAGACACCTAGGTTACGCCACTTGACTTGAGAATGAAATCTAGTGATATGAAAAATTGGAGGAGATGGACTTGTAGCTCACCCTCGGCTGTAGAGGAAGTAGTCGAACAGCAGAGGGATGCTCAGGGGGACCAACGCGCCGGACAACGGTCACTCCAATGAAATGCTAAACCACAAAGCCTGCAAATTCCATCGCGATAAAAAATTAGAACATCACAACTCATAGAGCATATTTAAAACATTTAAACATGCATTCATTTATTTTTGCATCATGTAGGCAAAAAAACTAACAACATTAACAATATATTCATCATCGTCATCACATATTCATCATCATCATTATCACCTATACGTCTAACCAAAATTTTTTACTACCTATATTCATCATCGTCATCACATATTCATCATCGTCATCACATATTCATCATCGCCATCACATATTCATCATCGTCACCAAATTTTTTTCAAGGTATGCAACATATAGCATCTCATCTAACCAAATTTTTTTACTACCTATCTCACTATCTATCTAGCTATCTACCTATCTAACTATCTATCTAACTATGTATCTAACTATCTAAATACCTATCTAACTATCTATATCTAACTAGCTACAAAATTACTAAAAAAACACTAAAAACTTCAAAAAAATCACCTTCGAGAGGGCCGGCCGGAGTTGGGGCGGGGAGGCGCGGGGCGGCCGACACGAGGTCGGGGCAGGGAGCCGCGGGGTCGGGGCGGGGAGGCACGGGGTCGGGGCGAGGC
>NC_041384.1:82737427-82738933 GCF_002162155.2 Triticum dicoccoides
GCGTGCTGAGGGCGGGCGGCGGAGGTGGTGGGCGGCGGCCCGGGTGTGGGTCGGGGAGGAAGAGGGAGATGGCGAATGGGTGGTGCGGGGCCGAACCGCAAGGGGATAAGGCCGGCCCTATGCCGACGGCCTGGCCGTCGGCATAGGCCCGCCACTTTGCCACATCATCGATCCGTGGACATGTGCGTTTCTATACCGACGGCAAGGCCGTCGGCATAGATAGGAGGCCTATGCCGACGGCTATGCCGTAGGCATAGATGGCAACTGCTTTTTAAAAAAAAATAGTCCCACCTCGCCGAGGGAAAAGCAATTTGACCTGTTTAAATAGTTCACTAATCCATACGTTATAAGCTCCGGCATTCATTAGACTTACATGAAGAAAATGGACAGTTGCTGTGAACTTTTCAGTGCTCGGTATTAGACGTTCTGCGGTAACGATGCCATCGCCGTCCGTGAGGGGGGGCCACGCCCTGGAGACGCGTCCCGCCTCTTCGGACATGCCACCACACCACCCCGCATGTATGAGGGCCCGGTGCGACGCTCCGGTGGCATTGCTACCCCCCCCCCCAGTGCCCCCGTCCCGCCTAACCCTGTAGTGTTTGACCACGGGATCTACCCCTTTGACTTTGCACGGACAGGCTTTGACCAGTGGACCTCCCCACCCGGTTGTGTTAGGTCAGCCCATAGGAACACTTTGGAGCAACATCCGGGCCAGACCCACAGCAAGATCCCCTCCATGTAGGCCCCACGCGTCCGTTTCCCCCCTCCAGGTGCCGGCGGCAGCGCCGTCTGTGAGGGGGGCACACCCCGGACACGCGTGCCGGGCGTTTGCAACCGCCACAACACTTCCAGACTTGTGAGAGGCCGCCGGCGCAAGATTTGGCGGCATGCTAGCCCCCGGAAGTACCAGCCACAACCGTAGACGCGCGAAGGGAAATCCGCGTAGAGGGAATTTTTCGGATACTTCTCCATCACCAAAAATTATGAAAAAATACCATCGTTCCTATAGCACATGTGCCCACATCGTGCAAAAAAAAATCATGATTTTATCGCGCTCCGAGTATTTAGTAATATTGACGCCGCATCATTACCGCAAAACGTCTACTACCGTGTCATCGCCGTCCATGAGGGGGGGCCACGCCCCGGAGACCCAACCCAACACTAGATTCCCGCTGGTTCCACCGCACCCACACCATCCCCCCCCCCTCTAAGTGACGGCTGCTCTGCCTTCCGTGGATGGGGGCCACACCACGGAGCCCCAAGACGGGCGTCTACACATGCCAGAACACTTTCACACATGCATCGGGACCCGTGCAATGTTTCGGTGGCATAGCTATACCCCTAAGGCCACCCCGAATCCCAGTTGACCAGTAGATCTAGCCCTTTGACTTTCTTCGGACGGGCTTTGACCGATGGACTCTTCCACCTGGTTGCGATAGGTCAGCCCATAGCAACATCCCCGAACACGATCTGGACCCAACCCAACACTAGATTCCCTCCGGTTCC
>NC_041384.1:82740034-82796863 GCF_002162155.2 Triticum dicoccoides
GGTTCCACCGCACCCGCACCATCCCCCCTCTAAGTGACGGCTGCTCTGCCTTCCGTGGAGGGGGGCCACACCGTGGAGCCCCAAGACGGGCGTCTACACATGCCAGAACACTTTCACACATGCATCGGGACCCGTGCGATGTTTCGGTGGCATAGCTATACCCTGAAGGCCACCGCGAATCCTAGTTGACCAGTAGATCTAGCCCTTTGACTTTCGTCGGACGGGCTTTGACCGGTGGACTCTTCCACCTGGTTGCGATAGGTCAGCCCATAGGAACACTTTGGTGCAACATCTGGGCTGACCTTAGACAACCGGGTGGATACGTCTACTGCTCAAAGCCTGTCTGTGCAAAGTCAAAGGGGTAGATCCCGTGGTCAAACGCTACAGGGTTTGGCGGGACGGGGGCCCTAGGGGGGTAGCAATGCCACCGGAGCGTCGCACCGGGACCTCATACAAGCCGCGTGCCGAGTTCCTATGCCTGCCACCATGCTTATATAACCGTAGGAGGGCCACCGCAACACCTGGCGGCATTGCTACCCCCCAGGTACCCCGTCCCGTCTAACCCTGACACAGACGACCGCCGGGTCTATCCCTTTGACTTTCGCTGGACGTAGTTTGACCGGTGGACCTTTTCACCTTGTTGTCATAGCCCAGCCATAGGTACACCCCCCAACACAGTCCCGGCACAACCCACCCCAAGATTCCCTCTGCGTCGGCCCGACGTGGCCGTCCCCCCCCCCCGGGGCACGGCGACATCGACGCCCGTGAGGGGGGAGGGGGCACACCCCGGAGCCGCGTGCCTGCGCCTGCCAATGTTTCCACAACCGTAGGAGGGCCCACCCTAACACCTGGCGGCATTGCTACCCCCCACAGGTACGCGGCCCGTCCCGTCTAACCTCTCCGTGACACGACGGAAGAAGGCCCATGTGGGGGGCAATCGATATATGTTTTCTCTACATTTAAGTTAATGAAATTAGTATTGGAAAAAAATAAAAAATAATAAGAGAAAATACAAAAAATATAAAAATATTATTAGAAATCTATGCCTACGGCCTAGCCGCCGGCATAGCTACGGCCACGGAACGGTAGAGCCCTGGATCGATGAGGTGGCGTAGGGCGGGGATCAATGACGTGGCAACAACCGTGGGCCAGGCCTATGCCGACGGCCTAGCCGTCGGCATAAAAATGCCACCCCACGGGACCGGCGAACGACGCGGATCGATGATGTGGCGGCGCGGCGGATCGATGACGTCGGCGTAGCTATGCCGACGGCCACCGTTAGCCCGTCGGCGTAGCCTGACGCAGTCAAACTGCCGTCGCCGCACGGGTAGACGGGCCCACGCGATATGCCGACGGCCTGCTCTTTGCCGACGTCCCCCGTCGGTATATTCGAAGAAACGCCGACGGCTTATCTATGCCGACGGCCCCCGTCGGCATAGATGGTTATACGCCGACGGCCTTTCTACGCCGACGGCTTTAGTTGTGCCGTCGGGGTAAGCCCATATATGCCGACGGGGGCCGTCGGCATAGATATGCCCGTCGGCAACTGCCTAAATTCTGGTAGTGTCTATACGTCAGGACAATATATACATTGATTTTCTGTTATCGATAAAGATTGACGCCTGAGATTTAAAAGAAAGATTTTTCTATATGTATACATTATTCCTTTATTCTATACTTATTCTATACCTATAATCGTTAATTGGGCCTCGGCCTGCTGGAGAAACGCACGGGCTGACCAAAACATAAGACTACCACGAGCATGAAGTCCTGAGTGCATACGTCCTCCTCAAGTACGTGTTTGTCTTGTCTCAAGAAAAAACGTAGTACGTGTTATGTTAGACTAAAGAAAACTCACGTACATGTGATGCCTAATTTCAAATTTCACCATCAGTCGATACCCTGTCTTTCTGTTTTTTTGGACAAGGCATGTCTCTCTCTAGGAGATACGTCCGTCGCACGTACGTGCGATCGACCCCCACCGCCGCCGGTGCCGTCTCGACAGCGGGCGCAAGTCTCTCCGGTTGACTTAGCTGTCCGTTCGTGCTCCTAGCTCGACGATTCTTCAGCCGACCACCGTCCGTCCATGCCGGCCCTAGAGTATGACATAAGAAGCGCTCCACCGCGACGACCACCGCCCGTGCCTCCCATTCACGCCACTGGTCGCCGGCCTTGTGCTTCATCACCCTGCACCGCCGCCCCAAACTCCGTGAGCTACTTGCCTTGGGAGTGTTTGGTCTGCGCTGATAAGCTCGGCCAGGACGTCGTCGAGTTCAACGTTGATGAATTCATCTAGCATAGACCCCTTTCTCCTCCTGAAGAAGAAACACGGTGCCATGTAATTGATTCGCCTAGTTGGGCTTTCTTAAATCTAGCATAAGGAGCATGTTAGATTTCTACCAGAGATAACATCTTGTTTACTAATCCAAAGGAAAGGATCTTCTCCAAAGAAAAATAAAAATCATTTACCTGATTTCTCACACAATTAACGGAATCTACCAAAACAGCTTAACCAAACAGATATAGCACGAGGAGGAGATGATTCAGATAGAGCTGCAGTTGATGTGCTCCTGTGTGTGAATTGATGCACTGCTATATTAAAGGTAAGAATGTAAGATGCCCATGACGTTGGCATCGGCACACTGATTATAGAGCCATTGCCGTGGTAATTGACTGGTTGTTCATCCTTGAATACCAACAACGTTTCCTGTGAGCAACCATGAACCTCGGATTCAGATGGTGTAAGCTCTTCATTCGCTCACCAAAATGATTCGGATTTTGTGTCAAGATTTTCCAAGTTCCGAGGTTTGCGATCACAGTTATGGTCGGGATTGCATTGCACCATCGATCAGACCAAGGGAACTGACGCTGGTACGTTGGTTGCATCTCTTACTATATTGTGATGATGACAGAGTCATGTTAAATCCGTCATAGCTGCACTTCTTCGTTGCAGGTGGCAATCAGGCTCTGACTCCATCCTCTGAATCCATTGTGACGGATCAACCATGTTTAGTTGGATGCAACATATTGCCACTCTTATCATCTTTCAATAGCATATATGGGTGCATCTGTCTATTCCTCTTTTTTCTTTTCTCAATGCTCAGCTCCCCTATATGATGCTTGTAATGAGCTAGATTGGCAGATGTTGCACATTCTGGATTTGGTGGCAGAGGTGCATGTCGGGGCTTGCCGTGGATAAATGTGTGTCGTGCACCAACGCCGTGGCCTGCACCATACCCAGCGAAAGCCATGGAGCCCGTGGGAAAGATGCAAAACTAGATGGAACCCTCAACTTGAAGATGTGGACTTCAATGTTGCTCCTGGTTTGTATTTGATTCCGCTGGATAATGCTCTATTGCCGTTGTGGCCTCCCTATGACGCCTTCCCAGCTATCGTCTTCTTCCCTGAAGCTACATGATAAAGTTTCAAATTATTAACTAAATTTTTGCCAATGGCTATGTATTAGTACTTTGTGTTGGTATTTGTCATCAAACAAACATTAGTACAGTTTGTAGTCAACCAAGCACAACTTATATGATACCAGATTCAAATTGTTAACTAAAATTTTGCCAATGGCAATGTATTAGTACTTTGTTTTCTGAAGAACCAAAAGTAGGAGCTCTGCCAAAATATTGTTAAGAAGAGTGAATGGGGTATTTACTATGTAGAACTGTGGTTATAACTATCCAAATTTTATACATAGATTTTTCTTTTCGTATTTATAAGATAGCATCTCCTATAAGTTATAGTATAGATGGAATTCCTGCTGACATACATTTCTATAAGATTGAGAAAATGGTACTACTACTTAAAAACCTTACACCAAAGGTAGTATACAAAGTCAATGCCACTTCAATGATATTGCCGAGTGCCGAGAGCATCCATCACCATGATCATGGGAGAGCAGGTTAGGCATGTTATCACCAAAATGATTTTTATTGTCTCTTTCTTTGTAATACGGGTCATATGTTTGACATAATGCCTAGCCATGGTGTTATGTGCAAGTCATTATTGAGGGTGCATGGACCGAATTGCAGATCAATATCTAACACTATGTTCCAGGTCTAGGAGACCAGGGTATCCAGATCAACCTCTTCGAGGTAATTTTCAGGTGCCTAAAATGTTGTCGCTAACACATGTTTGTTATGCCATTTTTTTCTTCTAAAATTACGCCCTTTACATATTGTTTTGGTGCACATGAGAAAAGGCCAGGGTATTCCGTTTAGTTGACACCGACAACCAAATAACTCTAGCACTAAGTATATGTTTGGACTGATTGAAGGAAAGTATTACATATCTTTTCTACTTAATAATCAATATGCGCTTTTCAGAACTGATGTGAGATATTTCCAGCAATAGCTCTTTGCTATTCATTTGTGTGTATGAAGTTATTTTCCCTTTTCACTTGGTCACCACCTTGTAACTTTATAATTACAGCGATTATGGTGAAAATGTCTTAGAAGCTAAGAGCAATCCTAATTGGACATGTTCAGTTTGTCATGGCATTTGCAATTGCAGTATTCACTGCACAACAGTTTCCCATCAAAAGTAAGATACGATGAGGTAGAACTAGATGGATTGGGAGTTGCACTTTGTAGTGCACCATGACATAGGTAAATAACACATAAACTTTCTAATTTATTTTGTGCCCGTTGCAATGCACGGGCCTTTTTGCTAGTAAACTACTAAAATACAAAGACTCATGTGATTCTTTCGCATCACGGCTTAGTCATGCATAAACGCGTGCGACCCAGGGAGAGGAACCCTTAACAGAACTATTCTTTCTAGAAAATGTTTCTTATGTTAAACAGTAATATAACATAACTCCCCGAATACAGTTTGTCCGTTCAAGCATTATGACCGGATCGCTTGGTTTCTAAATATACTTGGTGTTTCCCACAGGTATAGTATTCAGAAACGCTCCACCCTTGGGTTTCGTAGTTTGAAAGCAGAAAGTCTACCACGATAATCTTTTACAATTCGGCCGAAGATAAGCTTTGCCGAGAAAGTGTATCATCACATAAAATTACACGCCTACTCTTTATCTATGCCATCTATCAGGCTGTCTAGTTTACAGTCCTGCTGTGAAAATTTGGCGGCTATCTTTACTTGGTCGTACACTAAGCTAACCAGAATTTCTTGTCCTTCTGGTCCCCGAGGTCCGACCCGGGCCATATGGTTCGGATCAAGTCCGGTATACCACGTTTTCACCATGGCCCAGGCCTCCCGTGCACCTTCTCGACATGCCAATGCCTTCCATAGCTCAAAACGAAGACGAGCTCCCTTGAATAACTCTGCAAGCTCCCCCATCATTCCTGGAGGAGAATCGGATGGCCATAAAGCCTTCGCCATATTCCTCATGGCTTTCCGAGCTCGCTCGTGCAATTTGGATAGCTCTTGCAGCACGTCGCCTTGGAATCCGGACACTTCTCCTTCGGGCCACCCAGTTCACAAACCTACAGGAACAAATCTCATAATTTTTTTTCCATCAGGGGATCTTATGAAAGTTAGGTTCAGGGACATACTAAATATGTCGCCTTTAAGCTTTTGGTTCTCCTTCAAGGCATCCGACAGTTGGGCTCTTACGTCCTTCAGCTCCTCGGCTTGCCTGATGTTGGCATCATGTAGTTTATTATTCTCATCCCTGGTCCGTGTCAGTATACGTTGACTAGTGGCTTCTTGCCTTTCGGCATACTGTTTATCCACCTGCGCAGCCTTCAACCTGTCCTCCAGCTAATCCGACGATCCTGCAGCCGTAAAACAAAATAGTGTATATTTGAAAAACATTGTTGGCGCAGAATCATATTTTCCGGACGGTGATGGACCTTACCATTCGGTGCCTTCTTGGAATTCTCCAGTTCGGCGATGACAGCGGTAAGCTTAGTCCGACATTCTTCAAGCTCCTTGGATAGCATGTCATTTTTCTGCACGAGTACCTGATAATACAACGATCCTTAAATCAGTTTGGGCCAAACGGTTTCAAGTCTCGGGGGCTACTAGCACAAGAGTCTTGCACCTACAAAAAGCTCTTACCCGCATATCCTTTGAAAGCTGGTGTGTGGCTGTAACGCCCCAAGACCGGAGCTTCAAATGCCTTCCAGGGTTTCCGGGTTTCGTCGTGTGATTTGTTTGGTTCTTTGCATTCATCATTGCATCATGTGCATTGCATCATGTCATCATGCCATCATGTCATTTCTTTTCTTAACTCAACTAAATAAATGGCATGGATCTTTGATCCATTTAAACCGAGGGAATTCACCTGGTGACTTCTCTTTATAACATACCCTCCCGATAGTAGGGAGCTATATTAAATATTCCATTTGTTGGAATTCACCTTAACACACTTGCAAAATCCCAATGCCTTTGTTATCACAACTTTTGGCCTCTAACTTTGCTATATATCCTTTCTCTATTTTTCCAGAGCTCCACCAAGAATCCGAACATTTTTGGACATTCTTTCACCCACTTCCTATTCAAATCATTTGAATTTAAATCAAATGAGTTTGAATTTAAATCTTTCTATCATGGCCTTTTCTATTTTCTCGGAACAAGCATATTTTTGCGAGTCCGGGAAAATATTCGCGTGCACAAATCCTTCCTCTAATCTTTTCTTTTCTCTCCTTTCTTTCTTTGCGGTTTTCTGTTCTCTAGAGGTTTTTTTAAAAAGAACTTAAGGGAGAAGAGAGACCCAGGCCTCTCTAGGGCCCATCCACTTCTGGCCCAAACCTTCCCTAGGCGCAGCCTTCCCTCACCCTGGGCCGGCCTCCTGAAGGCCCAGTCACACTCCCCCCCATAACCCTAGCGAGCCCCTCTCCCTCGTCTCCACCCCGCCGCCAGGAGAGCGTGCACTGCTCCCCTTCTCTCGTTCGCCTCCTCCTCTCTCGGTCTCTTCCTCCCCTCGTTCCAGCGAACGCCGCCACACACGCATAGGGTTGCACCCTCGATCCCCCACTCTCCCTCGTCTCCCCACTCCTCCTCGACGTCGGCACGCCCGCAGCTGCCATGGGTCCCGATCCCATCTACACCTCCTCCTCCCTCTCGCTCCTCTGCACGACCCAGTCCCCTGCTCTCTTCCACCATCGCCAGGAGGCCGCCGCATCGCGGTTGATGCCGAATGCCAGTCCCTCGACGCCGGCCTCTCCTCCCTCCCCCGCCACCACCGAATGGCCATCTCCACATGTGCCCTTCGCCCGCAAGGCCATGGCCAGGCCACCCCGGCCAGTCTCCTACCACGAGTTCCGCCAGGACCACGTCGCCACTCCGGCCAGACTCCTCACCCGTGCCCTCAAGTTCCTCGCTGTACAAGATGCTCCGCTTTGCCGATCCTGGAACTCCCCTGCAAGCTCTCGCCGTCGCGCCGAGTCCCTGCTGCCGCCGCTGCTTCGTTTCTGCACGAGGACGAGCCTCTGCCTTTGCCTCCCGCCGAGTTCGGGTGGCCCCTGTTCAAGCCGCCAAGACCACTTCGTGGTTTTCATCAAGTTCGGCCACCGCTGAACCTAGGGCTTTTTGCCTTGCTTGGATAGGCAAGACCTTTCGGTATATTGTAGGTTGCATGCCACAATGACTTTGGATTCGACACAAATGTGCCAAGTTCCACTACCGTCGCTCGGTTTCGACAAGACAAGGTGTATCGCGACGCCCGAAGACCCTGGATGCACCAAGTTCCTTTTCGGACATGTACAACTACCATCCCGTGCAGGACGCCAAGTACCTCTCCGAAAAAACGAACATGTACCACTGCGTCTGGAGGCATCGGATCCATCAAATCCAACAACGAATGTGTATAACTATCGGCGACCCCGAAGGACTACGAAACGTGAACCTCTACTTCCCCTCCAAAACGTGTCCCACTACCATCGCCGAGATCGCGAGAATCTCTATCGTCGACCCTAGAGCATGCGAGAACGACTACTTCCATTACCTCCGTCGCGAGAACGCCTACTTCCCTCTACGAACGAGAACCGTCCCCTTTGCACGCTCCGAAGGTATAACCTCGAGACGACGCCCGTGGACCGAATGCATGTGTTGTATGAGATGCATGATTGGTTGTTGTATTCGCCCGTGAACCTTAGTTGTCCCTCCTCGTTGCCATGTCGTCGACACGTGGGAACCCGGTAACCGGGACCAACCCACCGTTCTTCGCATGACACGCTCCCGTCACACTTGTTCTTTTCCACTGGCACCTCAATCGAGTTACCGGAACCGGAATGTTGCCGTGGCACCATTTCCGTTGTCGTTGCCGTGGCACCCCTTTCGTTTCCGCCACGATGACTAATGCCTCATATCTTATCATGTCAACGTTTTCATAAATATTGCATAAAACATGCTCATGTCATCCGCATCATGATAACAACAATTAAAATGTTTAAAATTGTTGTTGCATTAAATTACTAAGGCATATGGGGATTTACCAGATTCGTTATTTGGTATATCCGGCCCCATTTAAATTGTTTAGATAGTATAGTTTTGTTATGCTCCACCTCTTGCCATGTTAACCAACATTTAATATTGTTGAGAACATAAATGAGAGAGAACTAAATAATTGATGTGGTGTTCCGTCAATATGCAACTCGTTGCATATTGAGCTCCACTTAACTTGTAGTTTTGTTTGTGCCCTTTGCCATGCCATGCATATTTAAACCGGACATGCATCATACTTGTTTGCACATCGTGCCATGCTTATGTGATGGTTGTTTACTATGTTGTTTGCTTCTTTCCGGTGTTGCTTCTTCAGGTTAGTTCCGATAACGTCGCATTTGTGAGGATCCGTTCGACTTCGCCCGCTTGTCTTCTTCATGGACTTGTTCTTCTTCCTTGCGGGATCTCAGGCAAGATGACCATACCCTCGAAATCACTTCTATCTTTGCTTGCTAGTTGCTCGCTCTTTTGCTATGCCTATGTTGCGATACCTATCACTTGCTTATCATGCCTCCCATATTGTTAAGCCAAGCCTCTAACCACCTTGTCCTAGCAAACCGTTGTTTGGCTATGTTACCGCTTGCTTAGCCCCTCTTATAGCGTTGTTAGTTGCAGGTGAAGATTGGAGCTTGTTCCATGTTGGAACATGGATATTTTGTTGGGATATCACAATATCTCTTATTTATTTAATGCATCTATATACTTGGTAAAGGGTGGAAGGCTCGGCCTTATGCCTGGTGTTGTGTTCCACTCTTGTCGCCCTAGTTTCCGTCATATCGATGTTATGTTCCCGGATTTTGCGTTCCTTACGCGGTTGGGTTATAATGGGAACCCCTTGACAGTTCACCTTGAATAAAACTCCTCTAGCAATGCCCAACCTTGGTTTTACCATTTGCCACCTAGCCTTTTCTTTCCCTTGGGTTCTGCAGACTCAAGGGTCATCATTATTTTAACCCCCCCCGGGCCAGTGCTCCTCTGAGTGTTGGTCCAACCTGTCAGCCGCCGGTGGCCACCAGGGGCAACTCTGGGCTGGCCTACCGGAAGTTTGGACAATCTGAGTTTGCCCTGAGAACGAGATATGTGCAGCTCCTATCGGGATTTGTCGGCACATTCGGGCGGTGTTGCTGGACTTGTTTTACCATTGTCGAGGATGTCTTGTAACCTGGATGCCGAGCCTGATCGGATTGTCTTGGGAGAAGGAATATCCTTCGTTGACCGTGAGAGCTTGTGATGGGCTAAGTTGGGACACCCCTGCAGGGATTGAACTTTCGAAAGTCGTGCCCGCAGTTATGGGCAGATGGGAATTTGTTAATGTCCGGTTGTAGAAAACCTGAAGTTTATCTTAATTAAAATACATCAACCGTGTGTGTAACCATGATGGTCTCTTCTCGGCGGGGTCCAGGAAGTGAACACGGTGTTGGAGTAATGTTTGACGTAGGTTGTTCTAGGATCACTTCTTGATCATAGTTTCTCGATCGTGCTTTGCCTTCTCTTCGCGCTCTCTTTTGCGTATGTTAGCCACCATATATGCTAGTCGCTTGCTGCAGCTCCACATCATACCTTTACCTTACCCATAAGCTTAAACAGTCTTGATCGCGAGGGAGTGAGATTGTTGAGTCCCCGTGACTCACAGATACCTCCAAAACCAGTTTGCAGGTACCGATGTTACCGAGCAGGTGACGCAACCAAGATCAAGGAGGAGCTCGATGGAGTTCGTGTTCGTTTTGTTGTTCCGTTCCCAGTTGATCAGTAGTGGAGCCTAGTTGGGATGATCGGGGATCTGTGTAGCTTTTGGGGTAGTCTTCTTTTATTTTGGTTCCGTAGTCGGACCTTGATTGTATCTGGATGATGTAATATTTTATTCATGTATTGTGTGAAGTGGCGATTGTAAGCCAACTATGTATCTCTTTCCCTTATGTATTACATGGGTTGTGTGAAGATTACCTCACTTGCGATATTGCTTTCAATGCGGTTATGCCTCTAAGTCGTGCTTCGACACGTGGGAGATATAGCCGCATCGAGGGCGTAACAGTGGCTCCAGCAATCCCATCCCGAGCAGCTCAGATATATGCATCCGCAGAGTTTAGGGCATGGAATGCCTCTACGGTAAAACTGGGATCGCGCATGGCCTCTTTCCTCCGCCGATGATTCATCGCGCTCTCCACCTCGGAATTGGTGACGGATACATCATTCGAATCCTCTTGGAGATGACAATCCGATATTTTACCCGTATCAACCCCACTGCTTATGGCAGGGTTCGGGGCCAGATTGGTCGATGCATGGTCGGTGAGGTCCCCTGATGTAATCCGGCGTATGCTCTTCCTACAAAATGGCCCAACGGAAAATGTCACAATTCGGTCTCACTACAAAAAAAAATGAACTTCCATGATGATACATGTTTGTCATAGTAGGTCGCTTTTTTGTCATGCATGTACATCCATGACAAATTTATGACAGAATCAAGATAGTCATACCTGTGCTGTCGTAGAAGTGTTCCAAGACATTACCAAAATTATCATCACGGAAGTGTCCACTTCCATGACGATAAATCGCGCGTCACAGAAGTGCTTTCGTCAAGGGTGACCGACACATGGCATCCACCATAACGGAATGCCGTTAAGCTATCGGGTCGGGTTTTGGATCCGATAACCCGTTAACAGCCCCGACCAATGGGGATTTTCCACGTGCAAAATCATCATTGGCTAGAGGAAACACGTGTCGGCTCATCGTCGGGACAGATGTCATCTACTCACTGGACAGAAGGCGCCTATGATACGTCGACATGTGGCACGGCCCAACAAGTTTAAATGGGCCGGCCTAACTAAAGGCCCACAAGATTTTGCGGACCATAATGGGCCGACCCAACTAAAGGCCTAAGAGATTTTGCGGGCCATAATGGGCTGGCACAAATAAAGGCCCACAAGATTTTGCGGGCCATAATGGGCCGGGCTAGGTAATGGCCCACAAGATTTTTGTGTGCCATAATGGGCCGGCCCACAAGATTCTTGCGGGTCATAATGGGCTGGCCCAGCTAAAGGCCCACAAGATTTCGCTGACATTAATGGGCCGGCCCAGCTATAGGCCCACAAGATTTTGAGGACCCTAGTAGGCCGGCCCATTAACTGGCTGCCATGTTTTGGGCCAAATGCCAGCCCATATTTGATCCGGTCCATTAATGGCCTGCCACGCTCCGGGCCTAATAATGGCCCATATGAGATCCAACCCGTTAAAAGCCTACCACGTTCTGGGCCAAATTACGGCCCAGATCAGGTCCGACCCTTTAAGAGGCTTTGGGCTCAATTATGGCCCATATCAGATTCGGCCCGTCAGCTGGACACTATGCTTTTGGGCCCACTTGCTAAAGGCCCACTTAGTAATTCGGCCTGATATTAGTTTTGGCCTGTTAAGAGTCTGTTTAACATTTCGACCCTATATTAATTTTGGCCTGTTAAAAGCCTGTCATATAGTTGGGCCTATCTACGGCCCGGTTTGCATCCGGCCTGCTCGCAGCCGATATCTGATTGGGCCAAACAAGGACCCAGACAATTTTGGCCTGTTAAAAGCCCGTGATTTGATTCACACAATCATGGGCCGGGGTTCATTTCGGGCTGCTGCGTAACTAGTAGGAATTAAGAACAAACCTACTCTATACAATAAAGAAATTACGGCATAGTAACTAAGAATGAACCTAGACTACACAATAAAGGATGTAAGGTATATTACATCCACTGGGCATCAAAGTTTGCCACCAGTGATCATAAAGCGCAATGAAGAAGCAGATTACAAAAACTAGGCACCATTGCAGCGTAACAAAATAATACTGAATCGAGACCACTTCCAAGACAGTTCAAGAAAGGTTAGCCTTGCGGGGGAACTGCTGCGCAAGCTGCTGAGCAAGGCTGTGAGGCCGGCCTAGCATGTCGTTCATAGCTTCCAGGTGTAGCTGTTTAGCGATGAGGTTCTCATTGGTGTTCTCTGCAATCTTTCTTAGAGACAGGACTTCAAGTCGAAGTTGAGTTGCAGAATGCCTTTTTGCTAGAACTTGGGACTGAAGAAGTCGAACTGATTCAGACAACAAATTTTGTGAGCTTGTCTGACTGTTAGTCTCAAGTAACTTGAACACTGCATCAAGACAAGACTTTGGGGTTGTCTCGCTATCTTCAAGATGTTTTGCCTTCTTTGCTGCAATATATGTTGGGTTTGTCTCACAGCCTTCAGCAGACTTGTGCATGCCATCAGGCATATCACCCTAAAACAAATCAGAGAGATGACAGGTTTGGCACGTGTATAAACAAAGATGATAACTGTTCTGTCAATTCTATCCAATTTCAAATTAGAAAATAAAGAGTATGCTCATAATATCAATAGCATAATTTGGCATTGTTCATAATGCGGGGAGCTTCACCACACTACTGGATTACCATGTCAACATAACAAGCATAGATGAAGGGCAAAGAAAATCATTGTATCTATTTTGGATAATGTGCATGGCATGTTGTTGATATCATCAACCACATCAGTAAGATAAAACAGGAGATGATAAGGTGCAAACGTGGGCTGCTTCACCACACACTGGATTATAGATCCACAAAAACAAGCATACATATAGGGAGTATTAAGTAATGTGCATGGTATGAATAAGGAATTTTGTTTTACAAGTAAAACATAGAACTTACGGTACTTACAAACATGCATTTTAGTAGAAACAACAAACTAAACAGCAGTAAACGATAGGGAGTATGAGCAAATTAAACAGCAGTTCAGGATAAAGGCTTTAGAAGGACTGACTTACATTAACAGTTAACACCGGCTTTATAATGCCCTTCTCCATGGCAAGGGAAGGATAACTCAAGAATTTCATCACAGAATCTTCTTCATAAGCATTGCCTGTACTCTACATTTTGTAGAGAGTAATTATAGATATGATAATACTGGAAGGGATGGAGGATAATGAAGATAAGATGCAGATTGATGCTACATAATCAACAACCAATCCCTGGAAGTACAAGCGTTATAGGACAAAATGTACTGACAAGAGCAATGGGCTACACTTCTGCACTGGCATTGTCCGTGTATTCTACTTGTTGGTAAGATTAAATATAGATCTGATCTTTTTTAGTAAATGGTGGGCGAGGGAGATAAGATGCAGAATGCTACAAAATGAACCAATCCCTCTTCCCATAATACAAGAGTGTTTTGAACACTGGTGTACTGTACAAACATTCTTATATTATGGGACAGAGGGAGTAGCTGTTAATGTAAGTACAGTGATAGACCATGTTCAGTCCTTACAAGAGAACTGTAGAGCTAAACCTCTTCAAAAGCATTGGGTTGATTCTAAATTTATGTAAGACTCCATACAGATCTTATAATGTCCACCAAATGGATGATTACGAGGCTAACATGTGCAGTGATGCTACATAATCAAACAACTATGAAAGTAAGTATGGTCATACAGGGCAAGAGGTACTCACAAGAGTAATGCAGTGTGCAGTATAGTTGCGAGATTCTGTGGTCCCTTGAGAACGAATGTTCTTCTGCTAACAGTTTTCGTACAAGTGAGACATTAAGGAAAATGCAGAAATGTAGTTCAAATTGTGATGTGGTATCCTAGACAGTACCTTACGCTGTAGCCGATACCAATGTGTAACAAGATTATTCCAGTCACCGTCGGATAAATGTAGCACCGGAGACTTTACAGAAATTTCGTTTAGAGGCTTGCCATCGAAGTGCGCTTACCTCAGGTAGGAACGATACTTCATCAATGAGTGCTTGAAAAGAGCAACCAACCCTTGCTCGTCATCACAATCCAGTTTGCGCCTCGCCTATTTAAAAGAATGAAATTTTGTGTCCTCTATCAGCAGAAACATATGCAGTAATGACCATGAATAACATTAGTACATTACTTACGCATAAGTTGCGGAGGAAGACTGGAAATTGTTTTGTGTCTACGGTATAATCTTTCCATGAAGGAAAGATGCGCACAAAGTTCCTGACAACAACATAAGCTTCATCTTCTAAACTGGGAAGAAAGGGAATAGGGGTCCGATTTGCTGCAATTGGGGCTCTCTCTGGTTCGAAAAGCGTTTTGGCAACTGGATTTGGTGTACTCTTTGCTGGAATGGGGGTTTTGCGTGTTACAGCCGGTGCTATGTCAACTGGCATAATCATACTGTTTGCTGCAGTTGGGGTCTGCTGAGTTGGGGCATCAGAAATGACCAGTGTAGTAGGGCTAGAGTCTGCTAGAGTTGGGGTATTTTGTGGGTCAGGTGATATTGCAACTACACCTAATGGGCTATTTGATTTATCAGGTGCCACTACCTTTTCCAAATACTTTGCTTGTGCTCCTCCACGAGCAGCAATCGCCCTCTTCCTTTTGAACGTCTGATACACAAGAACAACATTTGAATGGATAAATATGATATGATGACAGATGGAATATGTACTGAAAATGGATAGGCAGGGCGTATTCACATACACGATGTGTAAACTAAGCTAATGGCAGTTCAACAAAGTAGAAGCAATGCAAAGCATCAGCTGCAAGATATGTGCGAGCAATGTAACCTTGGAAAGTTAGAGCAAGTACCTTGATGGGTGAATAAGATAGGGCATCTTCCTCTGACTCCTCCACTAGGGAGCTACATTGAGTTAGGTCTCCCTCTAGCTCAAAATGACTGTTAGGATCATATTCTGAGCATGAATCTATAGGTGGAGAGTGTTTGCATTGCATTGCATCGAGACTTGATTTCAGTCCCTTAATGCCAAGTTTGATAACCATGGCATTGTTCTGCTTTATTCTTTTCATGCGCGCAAGCTCATAATCATTATGATGCTGTTCAGAATCTGAGATTCATGAAAACCTAAAAAGTAGTCAGATTATCTATGGAATGCATTGTGGTTTCAACTCGGAGAGTGTCTCCCTATAAACCCCGGCATATGCAAAGTTCACCTCCCCAACCGTGCTGACCAGACCACACACAGAGATACACACCCAAGCGGTGAACATGCATTTTCGAAACTAATTTAGGAACATTTAGCTGACCAATTAAACAACTCAGTTTTAATAATATTAGATTCGTATTTGAACAACTAAGCTTGTTTAGATTGATGGGTGGAGCAGTGTTATTATGACACGAAGCATGTATTCTGATCGTATAGTGATCATAAAAGGGGGAAACTCTAAGCATATATTTTTTAGCAAAAGAGGGTTTCCCCTCTGATTTTAAAGAAACCACCACGGAACCAAGATGATCAATTAAACCCTAAGCACGATCAATTAAACCGTATTATGCCTGTGCCATGGACGATTTGAAGCTGCAAACCGGACAAAGGATAATCCATTTTTTGCTTCAAACTAAGAACTAAATTCTAAGAGCTGAAAAGAAAGTAGAGTAACCAAGTTAAGATCTATTTTCTAGTTGATATCAAAAAGTTGAGGAGATATGAAGTACCACCTCTCTTGCGGCGCCGTGTAGGCATCGGGGGTGCGATGGCTGTTGGTGGTGTTGAAGTAGATCTGCGATGGTAGACGGGTGCATCGGGGGATAAGTCTCGTTGCGGTGGAAGAGAAGGTCGTGTGAGCGGCCCTGGCAAAGAGGACGACAGCGCCGATGAAGCAAGAGGACACGATGCAAGGCTATTGGTCCGTCGACGTGGATGAGAAATGTCCATCTCTAGCAGTGGACGACGCTGTCTTGGTAGGCGCTCCGGCATGGTGGAGGACGGTGGCGATGGATGTGGTGGAGGACGATGGCGATGGATGGGGTGGCGGACGGAGGCTGGTGTGGGAATGGGGTGTTCTAGCGCGGACGGTGTATGAATGGGAAAATGGAGGGGGAGGTACGGGGAACCATGTTTTTGGGACGCGCCTGTCTAAAATATGGGAAAGTTACGAATTATCCCGCGTTTCAAATTTGGACATCTCGTCGGTTGGGGATAGGACGGTAATCTCGCATCTCCCAAATATTTGCCGGTAACTATTTCGGGCGAGGAGAGGGTGTCTTGCCGCCCACGGTTGACGCCCACGGTGTATGAACGGGGCTGACAGGTAGGGCGGTTGTGTCACGTCTGATGGAAGTTACACATCTGCCCCTATTTAAAATATTAGCCTACATCTATTTCGGACGAGGAGAGGGTGTTTTGCCGCCCACCGTGTATGAATGGGGAATGGAGGGAGAAACAAAGGTCTTTCAGACGAGCTTGAATCAAATGACTTTTACCGCCCATGTTTGACCCCCACCGTGTCGGAATGGGTCAGAGGCAATTGTGTCACGTCTAATTGAAGTTACTAACCTACCCCTATTTAGAGCAGTGGAAATCGGGCCGATGGATTGTCCGTGTAATGGGTAGATAGTAATTTCCATCTTCCAAACACTTGGCTTCGGGCAGCCGATGTGGGAGTGGACATTTTGCTGTTTCTTTCAAATTTTGGGACAATAAGCATCCACGTTTACCCTGGGAACTAAATTCGAATCCATTTTGTATTCCTATATGAATCTTTATAAATCATTCTATGTGTTTTTATATATCTTCAAAAGGACGACAAAGATGTATTCCACTGTCATATATGAATATCGTTTACAAATGCCGATACTCAAATTCAGAAACTAGAATCCAGTTTAAGGTGAATTCGAATATTTGGAACACTTCATGTACAACTCAAATGTCACACGCAGCATAATGTGTACTCCCATTTAGATATGTACACAAGCGATGTATCAAGATTCAAATACCGAGTCAATCAACCAAGAATGTACGGAACTAACAGACATATAAACACTTCTAGAGTATATGGATCAATAATATCAACTAACATACATAAGCCAGGCCACTGTACTTTTTTTGGCTACAACAACATCCTTTTTTTAGGTAGCATCTTGGCCCTTTCCGATGCGTGCCACTTATGGTCCATCTATACTACTATTGCTGAATGCACATTCAGCCAATTGGCATATTTGTAGGTCTGGCACAACAATCCAAATGAAATGTCTCCGAGTCTTATCAATTAATACAGACTTGTGCTCAAATAAAATTACAAGCAAAAAAACAAAACAAAAAAACAATCACTACATGATCTCTAAAACAAATGGTTTGATTGATTACATGAACAGACAACACAAAGGTTATTCAACTATGGAAAGAACATTTCACCTATGATTTACCAAGTAGGAATTTCATTTCCTTTTTTCCTTCAGGACCTTAACAATCTGGTCAGTCTGAGCTTGCTTCGTCTTGAAATCCACCAAATATTTAATGGTTGTCTTGAGTACTGCTTGTGATTGTGTTGTTTGCTTCCTCAATATGTCAACTTCATCTCTAAGTGCAGAAGCAGAATCTCTTTCTACCACTAGTTTAGCCTCTAGTGCATCAGCAGTTGGCAATTCATAATGCACGATTGGGCCGGTGCCACTGCTGTGGGATGATGCAACGTCCATGGGGACCTCGCTCTTTGATGTTGGGCTAACCTGTTTTGCCATTAAAGTTCCGATTGGATTCAGAAAAGTTGAAGTTAGCAAAACATCTCAACTGGGACTTATAATAGCAAACCAGTTAAACAAACAAGGAATTAAATTGTTTCAATTGGATGTTGAAAAGTAGTTATTAACATCATTGTAACCCGCTGTTGCAGCAGCAAAGCAGTTAACCAAACAAGTAGATATTTAAGTTAAGGCAAATACGTAATTCTTAACAGTAAGTATCAAACACATAGATAGGCGCAGTCTACAATATGATTAACAGGCTGTGCCATTATGTAATCAGTAGCAAACTAAATTAAGCCAAGCAACATAATTTAACAATTTTGCAATAAGTGGCTAACTAAAATTCCGAGAAGCAGGTAACTGAACTTACGCTAGTTCTTTATACAGGCACACTACAACTTCTTTTTCGCTTACAAGGTTGTACGAATGAGTCCATGGCATCAATTGCTTGGATACGCAGTGCCAATACTTCTTGCTTCCCACACTGCATGGGTAAGTCGAATGGTTAATCTGGTAAGATGGTGCGTCCTTGATATGTTATATGATCACGTGTAGTCAGACTAGTTGTAGCCAAACACATCACACTAGCTATTACTGTATATTTCATGCGATTACTTTTGGCATATCGAGATCTAAGCAATCTACAATAGGATGAAAAGACTGGCATCCTTCACATTATTGGCGAACTCAGTTCATAGAAACAAGCAATTCAACCATTCTGTGGGTAAATCAAAAGCGCCACTGAAATATTTTTCACTATCCAATCATACACACAAAAAGGGGCAACGCCACCATAGGGGCTGGTATGGGCGGCCGCCTCAGGTGGCTGGAAAGTGTGCACCTAGTTTGAGTCGTCCAGGTTGGCCCACGCTAGTTTTGTTCATCCCAACGCACAAGCAGGCAATGTAAAAAATGAAGAAAAATGTTTCAATTTGGATGGGCCAATAACATAAGTGCAAGGCAGGCCCAATAGCAGGCTCGTGACCCAAACGAGCGCCTCCCATATCGCTCCAGCCTCCAGTCTGGTTCGCTCCTAACCTAGCCGCCACTGGACAGACCGACACAGCACTTCCTCGCGCCCTCGTTGGAGGGCGGTCGCCGGGCTTCAAGCGAACGAAAGGACAAGAAGATGAAGATCCAACCCTGGGTGTAGCCTCCGTGGGAGGCAGCGGCGGCAGCATGGGCATGACATCGAGCTTGCGCAAACAGACAGTCACAGCTTGCAAGAGTAGCATGCGCAATGAGCAGGTACATGACATCCCTGATTATATCTAATTCAACTCTTCAATTTCTGGCCAATAGTTAAACCTGACGGTGTTGTAAAACTGCTTATATGTAGGGTATCTATGAGAAAATGAAACCAATTTCTACTTATTTTATAACTCCCCCAATCAATACTGAACTGATTGAATCTGATGTATCTAATCAAGTTTCCGGTGCAAACATACAAGCTCATGTTGTTCTTGAGCCTGAAGTGTCTAATGAACAAACTGCTAACGAAGGATTTGATGCAAACATTTTACATGCTCCTATGATGAACATATAGTGTCTAATGAGGGATCTAATGCAAGCATTTTGAAAGCTCACTAAAGGACTTAGTGTCTAATGATGATCTACTATGTTGAGAGAGACAGAGATTTGCAGGCATTGACGATAAGCAAATTATAGTGCATTTTCATAGCTTGAGGAAACGTTGAGGCCATCTACTAGAAAGTCCCCGTATCATGACAACATAACATAAATACTTTTCTAATATGTTGTTTGAAACTATTGGCATACTTGTGCATGATAGATATATTGATATGCAGTTTGCGCACTGGTTATACGTGCAATTACACTTTGATATTTTTAGCCAAAGAACGAATAATTCAAGCAGGTACAGACCATGTTTGTAGTCCTTGTACACCATGTTGCATTTTGTGTTTTTTGGTGCTTGCATCATTTGGTGTTTATAATCTGAACTACTTTGGATCGTTAGCTGGTTTTCAAAGTGCATGTAGCTTCACATTTCTCAAGTTATGTTGATTTCCGGAGTGCAAGTGCCTTCGTATTTTTTAAGTTAAATGTTTGCCCCTGGTAACTTGAATTCATGGATCAGCCACTACACACAAATCATGCATGAATGCCAGTACGAATTAAATGAAATACAGGGACTTACGCTAGCTCGTTCTACAGGCTCACTGCAGCTCTGCTTGCGCTTCGGATGTTCCATGTACATGTCCATGTTACCACTTGCTTGTATGTGCAGGAGTTGTGCTCCTTGCATCCCCCTCTGCATTTTTGACACGGCGAATGGTTGATCAAATAAGAGGAATCGACCTTGATGTTGTACCGGAAGACAGATACTTACAAGGTTATACGGGTGTGCAGGATGTGTACCAGATCCCGTAGCGCCGTCATGCTTCGCTAAAATATGGATTTGCTTGTTTCAGATGATATCTCCTATCGGTGGGAACGACATCTATGGGATCACAAGAATCCCTACTACAGTTGTGGGGCGCAGGGTCGTGAGAAGAGCGGATTAAACAGATAGCACACGGTTCGTTTATCCAGGTTCGGGCCGCGAGGATGCGTAAAACCCTACTCCTCCTTTGGTGGATTGTATATCTGTATTCTTGAGATAGCTATGGGAGCGGTCAACGAGAAGAGCACGCTCAACAACGCCTTGGTGGAGGCGCAAGGAGCGGTCATCAGCAGGGCTGGGGAGCTTCCGAAGCGCAAAACTCCGTCAGAGACCTCAAGCTGAAGCTGGTGGATCTCGAGAAGATGCTGTCGGAGAGCAGGGCTCGGGAGGAGACCTTGACCAGGAGCCTGAAGGAAACTGGTGGAAGAGGAGGAGCCGGATGACGAGTATGTTCTTCGTTCCTTACTGTCATTTCCATTTCCTCGAATTGGGCCGCTTGTCTTGATCCATTTTTGCTTCCATAGGGAGACAGAGACGTTGGCCCAGAGGGTGAAGAGGGCGAGGACCTTGGCGAGCAGCCAGCCCCCGGATGGGGCTTCAAAGACACCACTGGTGGTGCTGAGCAGCCTAGACAGTAGCCCCCGGCGCAGCCCCCAGCGCAAGTTCGTCACCCTCTTCTTACTCGACATGTGGTAGGTGCTCGATGCTATGATGTTGACCTTGTCGGGTTTGCAGGAGGGGAGCGGCAGCAGGAGGAGCCACAGAGGGCTACTCCTAACACACCATCCCCATCGACTATGCCGCCGCGGGGGGCGTCCCCGGCAAGGGCATCAGGCACGGAGCCCACACCCATGGAGGAAGAGGGCAACTTGGGCGCTGGTGGCTCTACCACGGCGCCAAATGCTGGTGGAGAGGGGACTTCTGCTTCACAGCCTGGCACTGGTGAGTCGCCTATCCTTCGTCTCTGTTTTTCCTTATTCTTTTCTTGGCTTCATTGCTCCCGTTGCTGCCCAGGCCCTCGTTCAACAGGTATGGAGGACGTGGATACCATTGCTGGGAACATTGCTAAGGAAGCCGCCAAGGATGCTGCCGAGGACACCGCGGCGGGGGCCGCCAAGGCGACCGGCGAGGCTTCTGCCGAGGGCGCCAGCGGTGGACCTGCCGGTGAGGCCGGCAAGGCCTCCACCGAGGAAGAGGTGGTGGGGGACCAGCCTCCCTCCTCCTCAACCACGGGCTCCGGCAGATATCTGAAGGTGGGCGACGATCTCTTCGTTCACCGCCCAGGGGCGTCAAGCCGGGCGCCCACTGAAGGGGAAGTTTTCGACGGCGAGGTGCTTGCCGCCACCGGGCTCGAGGTGGTTGATGAGCTGGGCGTTGGTGGTGACGGTTCTCCAGAAGAGCAGCTTTTCCGTGCCATGGGGGCCAATTTTTGGAAGCTCCAAGTGCTCTACCGTGCTCGCCTGGACAAGGTCAAGTCCAGGATGGCAACGGTGGACAACATGGAGGTGGACTTCAAGGTGCGCGTTGCCGAGACGCAGACCTAGTTCCACCAGGCTCGCAAGGAGCCGAGGGCCTTTCAGGAGGAATTGGCCGAGCGCGATGTGGAGCTCACCATGAAGATGGCCGACATCGAGAAGGCCCAGGAAAAGGCGGCGAACTTGGCTGCAGCGGCCGAGGCCGCCCGGAACCAACATCAAGCCACCTTGGATTCCCAGGAAGAGGACCTCACCGCGCGTGAGGCGAAGCTCGCCGCAGCACTCCGTGGCAGGGATGAGGAGCTCGAGGCCCTTGTCGCATGGCGGACTCGCGAGCTGGAGCAGAGGCACAAGGAGGCACTCGATGCCCAGGCTCTGGCCCATGCCAGCAAGGTAAGTGAGTTGGAGGTGGAGCAGGACGAGTTGAAGGAGCAGGCCCTCAAGCTATCCAACGAGAAGAGCACGCTCAACAGCGCCTTGGTGGAGGCGCAAGGAGCAGTCATCAGCAGGGCCGGGGAGCTCTCCGAAGCGCAAAACTCCGTCAGAGACATCAAGCTGAAGCTGGAGGATCTCGAGAAGATGCTGTCGGAGAGCAGGGCTCGGGAGGACACCTTGACCAGCACCAGGATTATGTGGCAGGCGAGAACAGATGGATCAGCCGTCTGGAGGAGGTCGCCGGCAGGGTCACCTCGCAGTTGGCCACCATGGGGATGCCACACATGAGGTACGCCCCTAAGCGCAGCGGGACCGTCAACACCAAGTTGACCCTATTCTTCGAGGGCGTCCTCGGAGCCTTGGCTTATCTTCACTCCAACAGGATGGCCACGCTGGCCGAGGAGGCCCGGCGACTTTGCCGGAGGGTCGTGACCAAGGTCCTCACCAAGACGGCGTACTGGAATCCCGATCTTGACTTCGCGGCTGCGATGAAGAGCTTGCCGGATGGTGCTGACCTCACGGTGCTCAAGGAGCGCATCAAGCCCATGACGGACTGCATCGACGAAATCAAGAGGGTGGAAGGCCAGCGTCGGGATTAGGCATCCTGTTCTTCTTCGCCGCTGCGGGTTCCCGACCAAGACAAATTTTATCTTTAGTTAGAACCACAGCTATGATGTGATGTAATATAACTTTGAAGTACTCTTAATTTTCATGCATGTTATTTCTCCGTTCAATTCCTACGTGCCCTACGTCGATCGGGAAGGCTTGCCGGCGTGGAAGCCCCTAGCAGCGTTTTGGGGACAGATCCCCATGGCCAGCCGGGTCTGCGTGTTGCCGGACGAGCCACCTTTCCGTTCTGAACGCGGCCGCTCGAACTGTCGAGTTTGACTCGAGTCAGAATCGGGGGCGTTGCTGATCGCGGAAGGCTACTCTGCCATTCTCGACGCAGCCGCTTGAGCTGTTGAGCGGACTCGAAACAGGGCAAGGGCGTTGCCGATCGTGGTAGAGCCCCCTGGCGTGCAGGTTTCTCATACAAAGCAAATATCTCCGGGGGGAATAACCTCAAATAAGAAGGGTAGCATAAATAAGGGTTTGGTGCAACTTAGCTTCTATTTGCGATCGCTCGAGTGTCGATCTTCTAGCCTCCTTTCTTGTTCAAGGGTCACGAAGATGAAGGAGTGCCGGGCTAACTGCTAGATCCGATTCTCACAACTACGTCCCCTACCTGGCGCGCCAAAGATGTCGGTGGGAACGACAACTATGGGATCACAAGAATCCCTACTACGGTTGTGGGGCACGGGGTCGTGAGAAGAGCGGATCAAACAGATAGCACACGGTTCGTTTATCCAGGTTCAGGCCGCGAGGATGCGTAAAACCCTACTCCTCCTTTGGTGGATTGTATATCTGTATTCTTGAGCTAGCTATGGGGCGTGAGGAGCTCGAAAAAGCCGAATCCTTCTACTGGTCGCCTCGGGCCTCCTTTTATAGGAAAAGGGGTAGCCACAGTGGCACACAGGAGGTGGAAAGGGAACAGTGATGCGAGGTGATCCCTTGCATTACATGACAAGGCGCATTTAATGCGTCTTGCCCAGGTGTCCTTGCTTTATCGGGGACGGGGCAGAGCCCTGTCTCGTCCATCGCCGCTCCCTCTCGTGTTGACACGCGCCCTGTCTAGCGGCGCCCGCGGTGCCATGTAGGCAGGCAGGCAGCTGAGGTGTCGCAGTGGTAGGTCTCCACGAAGATCTACATGCCGCCACGCAGGTGCCTGCCCAGCTGGTTGGGTCGGCAGCTGCATGCGAACGGTGGTGGAGGTTTGACTGGCATGGGCCTGATGGTGGCCTTATGGGTGTTCTTGGCAAGGGCCTTGCCGGGCCCCCGGCAAGGTGTTGGAAATATGCCCTAGAGGCAATAATAAATTGATTATTATTATATTTCCTTGTTCATGATAATCGTTTATTATCCATGCTAGAATTGTATTGATAGGAAACTCAGATACATGTGTGGATACATAGACAACACCATGTCCCTAGTAAGCCTCTAGTTGACTAGCTCGTTAATCAATAGATGGTTACGGTTTCCTGACCATGGACATTGGATGTCGTTGATAACGGGATCACATCATTAGGAGAATGATGTGATGGACAAGACCCAATCCTAAGCCTAGCACAAGATCATGTAGTTCGTATGCTAAAGCTTTTCTAATGTCAAGTATCATTTCCTTAGACCATGAGATTGTGCAACTCCCGGATACCGTAGGAGTGCTTTGGGTGTGCCAAACGTCACAACGTAACTGGGTGGCTATAAAGGTACATTACGGGTATCTCTGAAAGTGTCTGTTGGGTTGGCACGAATCGAGATTGGGATTTTGTCACTCCGTGTAAACGGACAGGTATCTCTGGGCCCACTCGGTAGGACATCATCATAATGTGCACAATGTGACCAAGGGGTTGATCACGGGATGATGTGTTACGGAACGAGTAAAGAGACTTGCCGGTAACGAGATTGAACAAGGTATCGGTATACCGACGATCGAATCTCGGGCAAGTACCATACCGCTAGACAAAGGGAATTGTATACGGGATTGATTGAGTCCTTGACATCGTGGTTCATCCGATGAGATCATCGTGGAACATGTGGGAGCCAACATGGGTATCCAGATCCCGCTGTTGGTTATTGACCGGAGAACATCTCGGTCATGACTACATGTCTCCCGAACCCGTAGGGTCTACACACTTAAGGTTCGATGACGCTAGGGTTATAAAGGAAGTTTGTATGTGGTTACCGAATGTTGTTCGGAGTCCTGGATGAGATCCCGGACGTCACGAGGAGTTCCGGAATGGTCAGGAGGTAAAGATTTATATATAGGAAGTCCTGTTTCGGCCATCGGGACAAGTTTCGGGGTCATCGGTATTGTACCGGGACCACCGGAAGGGTCCCGGGGGCCCACCGGGTGGGGCCACCTGCCCCGGGGGGCCACATGGGCTGTAGGGGGTGCGCCTTGGCCTACATGGGCCAAGGGCACCAGCCCCTAGAGGCCCATGCGCCAAGATATAGGAAAAAGGGGAGAGTCCTAAAGGGGGAAGGCACCTCCGAGGTGCCTTGGGGAGGATGGACTCCTCCCCCCTCCTTAGCCGCACCCCTTCCTTGGAGGAGGGGGCAAGGCTGCGCCTCCCCCATCTCCCCTGCCCCTATATATAGTGGAGGGGAGGGAGGGCATCCATACCTGAGCCCCTGGCGCCTCCGTCCCTCCCGTGACACCTCCTCCTCTCCCGTAGGTGCTTGGCGAAGCCCTGCAGGATTGCCACGCTCCTCCATCACCACCACGCCGTTGTGCTGCTGCTGGATGGAGTCTTCCTCAACCTCTCCCTCTCTCCTTGCTGGATCAAGGCGTGGGAGACATCGTCGAGCTGTACATGTGTTGAACGCGGAGGTGCCGTCCGTTCGGCACTAGGATCATCGGTGATCTGAATTACGACGAGTACGACTCCATCAACCCCGTTCACTTGAACGCTTCCGCTTAGCGATCTACAAGGGTATGTAGATGCACTCTCCTTTCTACTCGTTGCTGGTCTCTCCATAGATAGATCTTGGTGATACGTAGGAAAAATTTTGAATTTCTGCTACGTTCCCCAATAGTGGCATCATGAGCTAGGTCTATTGCGTAGATTCTTTGCACGAGTAGAACACAAAGTAGTTGTGGGCGTCGATATTGTTCAATATGCTTGCCGTTACTAGTCTTATCTTGATTCGGCGGCATCGTGGGATGAAGCGGCCCGGACCAACCTTACACGTACGCTTACGTGAGACCGGTTCCACCGACAAACATGCACTAGTTGCATAAGGTGGCTGGCGGGTGTCTGTCTCTCCCACTTTAGTCGGATCGGATTCGATGAAAAGGGTCCTTATGAAGGGTAAATAGCAATTGGCATATCATGTTGTGGTTCATGCGTAGGTAAGAAACGTTCTTGCTAGAAACCCATAGCAGCCACGTAAAACATGCAAACAACAATTAGAGGACGTCTAACTTGTTTTTGCAGGGTATGCTATGTGATGTGATATGGCCAAAAGGATGTGATGAATGATATATGTGATGTATGAGATTGATCATGTTCTTGTAATAGGAATCACGACTTGCATGTCGATGAGTATGACAACCGGTAGGAGCCATAGGAGTTGTCTTTATTTATTTGTGACATGCGTGTCAACTTAAACGTCATGTAATTACTTTACTTTATTGCTAACCGTTAGCCATAGTAGTAGAAGTAATAGTTGGCGAGGCAACTTCATGAAGACACGATGATGGAGATCATGGTGTCATGCCGGTGACGATGATGATCATGGAGCCCCGAAGATGGAGATCAAAAGGAGCAAAGTGATGATGGCCATATCATGTCACTATTTGATTGCATGTGATGTTTATCATGTTTATACATCTTATTTGCTTAGAACGACGGTAGTAAATAAGATGATCCCTTACAACAATTTGAAGAAGTGTTCTCCCCTAACTGTGCACCGTTGCGACAGTTCGCTGTTTCAAAACATCACGTGATGATCGGGTGTTTTATTCAGACGTTCAAATACAGCGGGTGTTGACGAGCCTAGCATGTACAGACATGGCCTCGGAACACACGCGAAACACTTAGGGTTAACTTGACGAGCCTAGCATGTACAGACATGGCCTCGGAACACGGAGACCGAAAGGTCGAGCATGAGTCGTATAGAAGATACGATCAACATGAAGATGTTCACCGATGATGACTGGTCCGTCTCACGTGATGATCGGACACGGCCTAGTTTGACTCGGATCATGTAATCACTTAGATGACTAGAGGGATGTCTATCTGAGTGGGAGTTCATAAGATGAACTTAATTATCCTGAACATAGTCAAAAGGTTTTTGCAAATTATGTCGTAGCTCACGCTATAGTTCTACTGTTTAGATATGTTCCTAGAGAAAAATTAGTTGAAAGTTGATAGTAGCAATTATGCGGACTAGGTCCGTAAACTGAGGATTGTCCTCATTGCTTCATAGAAGGCTTATGTCCTTAATGCACCGCTCAGTGTGCTGAACCTCGAACGTTGTCTGTGGTTGTTGCGAACATCTGACATACACGTTTTGATAACTACGTGATAGTTCAGTTAAACGGTTTAGAGTTGAGGCACCAAAGACGTTTTTGAAACATCGCGAAACATATGAGATGTTTTGAGGGCTGAAATTGGGATTTCAGGCTCGTGCCCATGTCAAGAGGTATAAGACCTCCGATGACCTTCTTAACCTGCAAACTAAGGAGAAAAGCTCAATTGTTGAGCTTGTGCTCAGATTGTCTGAGTACAACAATCATTTGAATCGAGTGGGAGTTGACCTTCCAGATAAGACAGTGATGGTTCTCCAAAGTCATTGCCACCAAGCTGTTAGAGCTTCGTGATGAACTATAACATATCAGGGATAGATATGATGATCCTTGAGGTATTCGCGATGTTTGACACCGCGAAAGTAGAAATCAAGAAGGAGCATCAATTGTTGATGGTTGGTGGAACCACTAGTTTCAAGAAGGGCAAGGGCAAGAAGGGATACTTCATGAAACGGCAAATTAGCTGCTGCTCTAGTGAAGAAACCCAAGGTAAAACCCAAACCCGAGACTAAGTGCTTCTGTAATAAGGGGAACAACCACTAGAGCAGAATTACCCTAGATACTTGGTAGATAAGAAGGCTGGCAAGGTCGATAGAAGTATATTGGATATACATTGTGTTAGTGTGTACTTTGCTAGTACTCCTAGTAGCACCAGGGTATTAGATACCGGTTCGGTTGCTAAGTGTTAGTAACTCGAAATAAAAGCTACGAAATAAACGGAGACTAGCTAAAGGTGAGCTGACGATATGTGTTGGAAGTTTTTCCAAGCTTGATATGATCAAGCATCGCACGCTCCCTCTACCAAAGAGATTGGTGTTAAACCTAAATAATTGTTATTTGGTGTTTGCGTTGAGCATAGACATGATTGGATTACGTCTATCGCAATACGGTTATTCATTTAAGGAGAATAATGGTTACTCTGTTTATTTGAATAATACCTTCAATGGTCTTACACCTAAAATGAATGGTTTATTAAATCTCGATCGTAGTGATACACATTTTCATTCCAAAAGATATAAGATAGTAATGATAGTACCACTTACTTGTGGCACTGCCATGTAAGTCATAATGGTATAAAACGCATGAAGAAGCTCCATGTTGATGGATCTTTGGGCTCACTCGTTTTTGAAAAGTTTGAGACATGCGAACCATGTCTATTGGTGTATACGCATGAAGAAACTCCTGCAGATGGATCGTTTGGACTCACTTGATTATGAATCACTTGAGATATGCAAATCATACCACATGGGCGAGATGACTGAAAAGCCTCGTTTTCAGTAAGATGGAACAAGATAGCAACTTGTTGGAAGTAACACATTTTGATGTGTGCAGTCCAATGAGTGCTGAGGCGTGTAGTGGACATCGTTATGTTCTTACTTCACAGATGGTTTGAGTAGATGTTGAGTACATTTACTTGATGAATCACGAGTCTGAATTATTGAAAGGTTCAAGTAATTTCAGGGTGAAGTTGAAAGATCGTCGTGACAAGAGGATAAAAGATCTATGATATGATCATAGAGATGAATATCTGAATTACGAGTTTGGCACAGAATTAAGACATTGTGGAAATTGTTTCACAACTAATACAGCCTGGAACACCGTAGTGTGATGGTGTGTCCGAACATCATAACTGCACCCTATTGGATATGATGCATACCATGATGTCTCTTATCGAATTACCATGATAGTTTATGGGTTAGGCATTAAAGACAACCACATTCGCTTTAAATAGGGGACCACGTAATTCCGATGAGATGACACCGTATGAACTATGGTTTAGAGAAACCAAAGCTGTCATTTCTTAGAAGTTTGGGGCTGCGATGCTTATGTGAAAAAGTTTCAGGTTGATAAGCTCGAACCCAAAGCGGATAAAATGCATCTTCATAGGACACCCAAAACAGTTGGGTATACCTCCTGTCTCAGATTCAAAAGCAATAAGGGATTGTTTCTAGAATCGGGTCCTTTCTCGAGGAAAAGTTTCTCTCGAAAGAATTGAGTGGGAGGATGGTGGAGACTTGATGAGGTTATTGAACCGTCACTTCAACAAGTGTGTAGCAGGGCACAAGAAGTTGTTCCTGTGGCACCTACACCAATTGAAGTGGAAGCTTATGATAGTGATCATGAAGTTTCGGATCAAGTCACTACCGAACCTCGTAGGGTGACAAGGATACGTACTACTTCAGAGTGGCACAGTAATCCTGTCTTGAAGGTCATGTTGCTAGACAACAATGAACCTACGAGCTATGGAGAAGCGATGGTGGGCCCGGATTCCGATAAATGGCTCGAGGCCATAAAACCCGAGAGAGGATCCATGTATGAAAACAAAGTGTAGACTTCGGAAGAACTACTTGATGGTCGTAAGGCTGTTAGGTACATATGGATTTTGAAAGGAAGACAGACAATGATGGTAAGTGTCACCATTGAGAAAGCTCGACTTGTCGTTAAGATGTTTTTCGACAAGTTCAAGGAGTTGACTACGATGAGACTTTCTCACTCGTAGCGATGCTAAGAGTCTGTTGGAATTATATTAGCAATTACTGCATTATTTATGAAATCTTGCAGATAGGATGTCAAAACATTGTTTCCTCGACGATTCTTGAGGAAAGGTTGTATGTGATACAACCGGAAGGTTTTGTCTATCCTGAAATATGCTAATAAGTATGCAAAGCTCCAGCAATCCTTCTGAGGACTGGAGTGAGCATCTTGGAGTTGGAATGTATGCTTTGATGATGATCAAAGATTTTGGGTGTATACAAAGTTTATGAGAAACTTGTATTTCCAAAGAAGTGAGTGGGAACACTATAGAATTTCTGATGAGTATATGTTGTTGACATATTAATGATCAGAAATGACGTAGAATTTCTGGAAAGCATATAGGGTTATTTGGAAAGTGTTTTCAATGGAAAACCTGGATTAAGCTACTTGAACATTGAGCATCAAGATCTATAAGGATAGATCAAAACGCTTAATAGTACTTTCAAATGAGCACATGCCTTGACGTGATCTTGAAGGTGTTCAAGATGGATCAGTCAAAGAAGGAGTTCTTGCCTGAGTTGTAAGGTATGAAGTTAAGACTTAAAGCTCGACCATGGCAGAATAGAGAGAAAGGAACGAAGGTCGTCCCCTATGCTTAAGACATAGGCTCTACAGTATGCTATGCTGTGTACCGCACCTGAAGTGTGCTTTACCATGAGTCAGTCAAGGGGTACAAGAGTGATCCAAGAATGGATCACAGGACAGCGGTCAAAGTTATCCTTAGTAACTAGTGGACTAAGGAATTTTCTCAATTATGGAGGTGGTAAAAGAGTTCATCGTAAAGGGTTACGTCGATGCAAGCTTAACACCTATCCGGATAGCTCTGAGTAGAGATACCGGATACGTATAATGGAGCAACAATTTAGAATAGCTCCAAGGAGAACAGTTATTTGGAATAGCTCCAAATAGAGCGTGGTAGCTGCATCTAGGAGATGACATAGAGATTTGTAAAGCACACACGGATCTGAAAGGTTCAGACCCGTTGACTATAACCTCTCTCACAAGCATAACATGATCAAACCCAGAACTCTTCGAGTGTTAATCACATGGTAATGTGAACTAGATTATTGACTCTAGTAAACTCTTCGGGTGTTAGTCACATGGGGATGTGACCTTGAGTGTTAATCACATATCGATGTGAACTAGATTATTAACTCTAGTGCAAGTGGGAGACTGTTGGAAATATGCCCTAGAGGCAATAATAAATTGATTATTATTATATTTCCTTGTTCATGATAATCGTTTATTATCCATGCTAGAATTGTATTGATAGGAAACTCAGATACATGTGTGGATACATAGACAACACCATGTCCCTAGTAAGCCTCTAGTTGACTAGCTCGTTAATCAATAGATGGTTACGGTTTCCTGACCATGGACATTGGATGTCGTTGATAACGGGATCACATCATTAGGAGAATGATGTGATGGACAAGACCCAATCCTAAGCCTAGCACAAGATCATGTAGTTCGTATGCTAAAGCTTTTCTAATGTCAAGTATCATTTCCTTAGACCATGAGATTGTGCAACTCCCGGATACCGTAGGAGTGCTTTGGGTGTGCCAAACGTCACAACGTAACTGGGTGGCTATAAAGGTACATTACGGGTATCTCTGAAAGTGTCTGTTGGGTTGGCACGAATCGAGATTGGGATTTTGTCACTCCGTGTAAACGGACAGGTATCTCTGGGCCCACTCGGTAGGACATCATCATAATGTGCACAATGTGACCAAGGGGTTGATCACGGGATGATGTGTTACGGAACGAGTAAAGAGACTTGCCGGTAACGAGATTGAACAAGGTATCGGTATACCGACGATCGAATCTCGGGCAAGTACCATACCGCTAGACAAAGGGAATTGTATACGGGATTGATTGAGTCCTTGACATCGTGGTTCATCCGATGAGATCATCGTGGAACATGTGGGAGCCAACATGGGTATCCAGATCCCGCTGTTGGTTATTGACCGGAGAACATCTCGGTCATGACTACATGTCTCCCGAACCCGTAGGGTCTACACACTTAAGGTTCGATGACGCTAGGGTTATAAAGGAAGTTTGTATGTGGTTACCGAATGTTGTTCGGAGTCCCGGATGAGATCCCGGACGTCACGAGGAGTTCCGGAATGGTCCGGAGGTAAAGATTTATATATAGGAAGTCCTGTTTCGGCCATCGGGACAAGTTTCGGGATCATCGGTATTGTACCGGGACCACCAGAAGGGTCCCGGGGGCCCACCGGGTGGGGCCACCTGCCCCGGGGGGCCACATGGGCTGTAGGGGGTGCGCCTTGTCCTACATGGGCCAAGGGCACCAGCCCCTAGAGGCCCATGCGCCAAGATATAGGAAAAAGGGGAGAGTCCTAAAAGGGGAAGGCACCTCCGAGGTGCCTTGGGGAGGATGGACTCTCCCCCCCTCTTAGCCGCACCCCTTCCTTGGAGGAAGGGGCAAGGCTGCGCCTCCCCCCTCTCCCCTGCCCCTATATATAGTGGAGGGGAGGGAGGGCATCCATACCTGAGCCCTTGGCGCCTCCCTCCCTCCCGTGACACCTCCTCCTCTCCCGTAGGTGCTTGGCGAAGCCCTGCAGGATTGCCACGCTCCACCATCACCACCACGCCGTTGTGCTGCTGCTGGATGGAGTCTTCCTCAACCTCTCCCTCTCTCCTTGCTGGATCAAGGCATGGGAGACATCGTCGAGCTGTACGTGTGTTGAACGCGGAGGTGCCGTCCGTTCGGCACTAGGATCATCGGTGATCTGAATCACGACGAGTACGACTCCATCAACCCCGTTCACTTGAACGCTTCCGCTTAGCGATCTACAAGGGTATGTAGATACACTCTCCTTTCTACTCGTTGCTGGTCTCTCCATAGATAGATCTTGGTGATTCGTAAGAAATTTTTTGAATTTCTGCTACGTTCCCCAACAGTGGCATCATGAGCTAGGTCTATTGCGTAGATTCTTTGCACGAGTAGAACACAAAGTAGTTGTGGGCGTCGATATTGTTCAATATGCTTGCCGTTACTAGTCTTATCTTGATTCGGCGGCATCGTGGGATGAAGCGGCCCGGACCAACCTTACACGTACGCTTACGTGAGACCGGTTCCACCGACAAACATGCACTAGTTGCATAAGGTGGCTGGCGGGTGTCTGTCTCTCCCACTTTAGTCGGATCGGATTCGATGAAAAGGGTCCTTATGAAGGGTAAATAGCAATTGGCATATCACATTGTGGTTCATGCGTAGGTAAGAAACGTTCTTGCTAGAAACCCATAGCAGCCACGTAAAACATGCAAACAACAATTAGAGGACGTCTAACTTGTTTTTGCAGGGTATGCTATGTGATGTGATATGGCCAAAAAGGATGTGATGAATGATATATGTGATGTATGAGATTGATCATATTCTTGTAATAGGAATCACGACTTGCATGTCGATGAGTATGACAACCGGCAGGAGCCATAGGAGTTGTCTTTATTTATTTGTGACCTGCGTGTCAACTTAAACGTCATGTAATTACTTTACTTTATTGCTAACCGTTAGCCATAGTAGTAGAAGTAATAGTTGGCGAGGCAACTTCATGAAGACACGATGATGGAGATCATGATGATGGAGATCATGGTGTCATGCCGGTGACGATGATGATCATGGAGCCCCGAAGATGGAGATCAAAAGGAGCAATATGATATTGGCCATATCATGTCACTATTTGATTGCATGTGATGTTTATCATGTTTTTGCATCTTATTTGCTTAGAACGACGGTAGTAAATAAGATGATCCCTTACAACAATTTCAAGAAGTGTTCTCCCCTAACTGTGCACTGTTGCGACAGTTTGCTGTTTCAAAACATCACGTGATGATCGGGTGTTTTATTCAGACGTTCAAATACAACGGGTGTTGACGAGCCTAGCATGTACAGACATGGCCTCGGAACACACGCGAAACACTTAGGGTTAACTTGACGAGCCTAGCATGTACAGACATGGCCTCGGAACACGGAGACCGAAAGGTCGAGCATGAGTCGTATAGAAGATACGATCAACATGAAGATGTTCACCGATGATGACTAGTCCGTCTCACGTGATGATCGGACAAGGCCTAGTTTGACTCGGATCATGTAATCACTTAGATGACTAGAGGGATGTCTATCTGAGTGGGAGTTCATAAGATGAACTTAATTATCCTGAACATAGTCAAAAGGTTTTTGCAAATTATGTCGTAGCTCACGCTATAGTTCTACTGTTTAGATATGTTCCTAGAGAAAAATTAGTTGAAAGTTGATAGTAGCAATTATGCGGACTAGGTCCGTAAACAGAGGATTGTCCTCATTGCTTCATAGAAGGCTTATGTCCTTAATGCACCGCTCAGTATGCTGAACCTCGAACGTTGTCTGTGGTTGTTGCGAACATCTGACATACACGTTTTGATAACTACGTGATAGTTCAGTTAAACGGTTTAGAGTTGAGTCACCAAAGACGTTTTTGAAACATCGCGAAACATATGAGATGTTTTGAGGGCTGAAATTGGGATTTCAGGCTCGTGCCCATGTCAAGAGGTATAAGACCTCCGATGACTTTCTTAACCTGCAAACTAAGGAGAAAAGCTCAATTGTTGAGCTTGTGCTCAGATTGTCTGAGTACGACAATCATTTGAATCGAGTGGGAGTTGATCTTCCAGATAAGACAGTGATGGTTCTCCAAAGTCATTGCCACCAAGCTGTTAGAGCTTCGTGATGAACTATAACATATCAGGGATAGATATGATGATCCTTGAGGTATTCGCGATGTTTGACACCGCGAAAGTAGAATTCAAGAAGGAGCATCAATTGTTGATGGTTGGTGAAACCACTAGTTTCAAGAAGGGCAAGGGCAAGAAGGGATACTTCATGAAACGGCAAATCAGCTGCTGCTCTAGTGAAGAAACCCAAGGTAAAACCCAAACCCGGGACTAAGTGCTTCTGTAATAAGGGGAACAACCACTAGAGCAGAATTACCCTAGATACTTGGTAGATAAGAAGGCTGGCAAGGTCGATAGAAGTATATTAGATATACATTGTGTTAATGTGTACTTTGCTAGTACTCCTAGTAGCACCAGGGTATTAGATACCGGTTCGGTTGCTAAGTGTTAGTAACTCGAAACAAAAGGCTACGGAATAAACGGAGACTAGCTAAAGGTGAGCTGACGATATGTGTTGGAAGTTTTTTCCAAGCTTGATATGATCAAGCATCGCACGCTCCCTCTACCAAAGAGATTGGTGTTAAACCTAAATAATTGTTATTTGGTGTTTGCGTTGAGCATAGACATGATTGGATTACGTCTATCGCAATACGGTTATTCATTTAAGGAGAATAATGGTTACTCTGTTTATTTGAATAATACCTTCAATGGTCTTACACCTAAAATGAATGGTTTATTAAATCTCGATCGTAGTGATACACATGTTCATGCCAAAAGATAGTAATGATAGCACCACCTACTTGTGGCACTGCCACGTAAGTCATATCGGTATAAAACGCATGAAGAAGCTCCATATTGATGGATCTTTGGGCTCACTCGTTTTTGAAAAGTTTGAGACATGCGAACCATGTCTATTGGTGTATATGCATGAAGAAACTCCATGCAAATGGACCGTTTTGACTCACTTGATTTTGAATCACTTGGGACATGCAAATCATACCACATGGGCAAGATGACTGAAAAGCCTCGTTTTCAGTAAGATGGAACAAGATAGCAACTTGTTGGAAGTAACACATTTTGATGTGTGCAGTCCAATGAGTGCTGAGGCATGCAGTGAATATCGTTATGTTCTTACTTCACAGATGATTCGAGTAGATGTTGAGTATATTTACTTGATGAATCACGAGTCTGAATTATTGAAAGGTTCAAGTAATTTCAGGGTGAAGTTGAAAGATCGTCGTGACAAGAGGATAAAATATCTATGATATGATCATAGAGATGAATATCTGAATTACGAGTTTGGCACAGAATTAAGGCATTGTGGAAATTGTTTCACAACTAATACAGCCTGGAACACCATAGTGTGATGGTGTGTCCGAACATCATAACTGCACCCTATTGGATATGATGCATACCATGATGTCTCTTATCAAATTACCACGATAGTTTATGGGTTAGGCATTAGAGACAACCACATTCACTTTAAATAGGGCACCACGTAATTCCGATGATATGACACCGTATGAACTATGGTTTAGAGAAACCTAAACTGTCATTTCTTAAAAGTTTGGGGCTGCGACGCTTATGTGGAAAAGTTTCAGGCTGATAAGCTCGAACCCAAAGCGGATAAAATGCATCTTCATAGGACACCCAAAACAGTTGGGTATACCTCCTGTCTTAGATCCGAAAGCAATAAGGGATTGTTTCTAGAATCGGGTCCTTTCACGAGGAAAAGTTTCTCTTGAAAGAATTGAGTGGGAGGATGGTGGAGACTTGATGAGGTTATTGAACCGTCTCTTCAACTAGTGTGTGACAGGGCACAGGGAGTTGTTCCTGTGGCACCTACACCAATTGAAGTGGAAGCTTATGATAGTGATCATGAAACTTCAGATCAAGTCACTACCAAACCTCGTGGGAGGACAAGGATGCATACTACTTCAAAGTGGTACGTAACCCTGTCTTGGAAGTCATGTTGCTAGACAACGATGAACCTACGAGCTATGGAGAAGCGATGGTGGGCCTGGATTCCGATAAATGGCTCGAGGCCATATAATCCGAGAGAGGATCCATGTATGAAAACAAAGTGTAGACTTTGGCAGAACGACTCGATGGTCGTAAGGCTGTTGAGTGCAGATGGATTTTAAAAGGAAGACGGACAATGATGGTAAATGTCACCATTAAGAAAGCTCGACTTGTCGTTAAGATGTTTTTCGACAAGTTCAAGGAGTTGACTACGATGAGACTTTCTCACTCGTAGCGATGCTAAGAGTCTGTTGGAATTATATTAGCAATTACTGCATTATTTATGAAATCTTGCAGATAGGATGTCAAAACATTGTTTCCTCGACGATTCTTGAAGAAAGGTTGTATGTGATACAACCGGAAGGTTTTGTCTATCCTGAAATATGCTAATAAGTATGCAAAGCTCCAGCAATCCTTCTGAGGACTGGAGTGAGCATCTCGGAGTTGGAATGTGTGCTTTGATGATGATCAAAGATTTTGGGTGTATACAAAGTTTATGAGAAACTTGTATTTCCAAAGAAGTGAGTGGGAGCACTATAGAATTTCTGATGAGTATATGTTGTTGACATATTAATGATCAGAAATGACGTAGAATTTCTGGAAAGCATATAGGGTTATTTGGAAAGTGTTTTCAATGGAAAAGCCTGGATTAAGCTACTTGAACATTGAGCATCAAGATCTATAAGGATAGATCAAAACGCTTAATAGTACTTTCAAATGAGCACATGCCTTGACGTGATCTTGAAGGTGTTCAAGATGGATCAGTCAAAGAAGGAGTTCTTGCCTGAGTTGTAAGGTATGAAGTTAAGACTTAAAGCTCGACCATGGCAGAATAGAGAGAAAGGAACGAAGGTCGTCCTCTATGCTTAAGACATAGGCTCTACAGTATGCTATGCTGTGTACCGCACCTGAAGTGTGCATTACCATGAGTCAGTCAAGGGGTACAAGAGTGATCCAAGAATGGATCACAGGACAGCGGTCAAAGTTATCCTTAGTAACTAGTGGACTAAGGAATTTTCTCAATTATGGAGGTGGTAAAAGAGTTCGTCGTAAAGGGTTACGTTGATGCAAGCTTAACACCTATCCGGATAGCTCTGAGTAGAGATACCGGATACGTATAATGGAGCAACAATTTAGAATAGCTCCAAGTAGAACAGTTATTTGGAATAGCTCCAAATAGAACGTGGTAGCTGCATCTAGGAGATGACATAGAGATTTGTAAAGCACACACGGATCTGAAAGGTTCAGACCCGTTGACTATAACCTCTCTCACAAGCATAACATGATCAAACCCAGAACTCATCGAGTGTTAATCACATGGTAAATGTGAACTAGATTATTGACTCTAGTAAACTCTTTGGGTGTTAGTCACATGGGGATGTGACCTTGAGTGTTAATCACATATCGATGTGAACTAGATTATTGACTCTAGTGCAAGTGGGAGACTGTTGGAAATATGCCCTAGAGGCAATAATAAATTGATTATTATTATATTTCCTTGTTCATAATAATCGTTTATTATCCATGCTAGAATTGTATTGATAGGAAACTCAGATACATGTGTGGATACATAGACAACACCATGTCCCTAGTAAGCCTCTAGTTGACTAGCTCGTTAATCAATAGATGGTTACGGTTTCCTGACCATGGACATTGGATGTCGTTGATAACGGGATCACATCATTAGGAGAATGATGTGATGGACAAGACCCAATCCTAAGCCTAGCACAAGATCATGTAGTTCGTATGCTAAAGCTTTTCTAATGTCAAGTATCATTTCCTTAGACCATGAGATTGTGCAACTCCCGGATACCGTAGGAGTGCTTTGGGTGTGCCAAACGTCACAACGTAACTGGGTGGCTATAAAGGTACATTACGGGTATCTCTGAAAGTGTCTGTTGGGTTGGCACGAATCGAGATTGGGATTTTGTCACTCCGTGTAAACGGAGAGGTATCTCTGGGCCCACTCGGTAGGACATCATCATAATGTGCACAATGTGACCAAGGGGTTGATCACGGGATGATGTGTTACGGAACGAGTAAAGAGACTTGCCGGTAATGAGATTGAACAAGGTATCGGTATACCGACGATCGAATCTCGGGCAAGTACCATACCGCTAGACAAAGGGAATTGTATACGGGATTGATTGAGTCCTTGACATCGTGGTTCATCCGATGAGATCATCGTGGAACATGTGGGAGCCAACATGGGTATCCAGATCCCGCTGTCGGTTATTGACCGGAGAACATCTCGGTCATGACTACATGTCTCCCGAACCCGTAGGGTCTACACACTTAAGGTTCGATGACGCTAGGGTTATAAAGGAAGTTTGTATGTGGTTACCGAATGTTGTTCGGAGTCCTGGATGAGATCCCGTACGTCACGAGGAGTTCCGGAATGGTCCGGAGGTAAAGATTTATATATAGGAAGTCCTGTTTCGGCCATCGGGACAAGTTTCGGGGTCATCGGTATTGTACCGGGACCACCGGAAGGGTCCCGGGGGCCCACCGGGTGGGGCCACCTGCCCCGGGGGGCCACATGGGCTGTAGGGGGTGCGCCTTGGCCTACATGGGCCAAGGGCACCAGCCCCTAGAGGCCCATGCGCCAAGATATAGGAAAAAGGGGAGAGTCCTAAAGGGGGAAGGCACCTCCGAGGTGCCTTGGGGAGGATGGACTCCTCCCCCCTCCTTAGCCGCACCCCTTCCTTGGAGGAGGGGGCAAGGCTGCGCCTCCCCCCTCTCCCCTGCCCCTATATATAGTGGAGGGGAGGGAGGGCATCCAGACCTGAGCCCCTGGCGCCTCCCTCCCTCCCGTGACACCTCCTCCTCTCCCGTAGGTGCTTGGCGAAGCCCTGCAGGATTGCCACGCTCCTCCATCACCACCACGCCGTTGTGCTGCTGCTGGATGGAGTCTTCCTCAACCTCTCCCTCTCTCCTTGCTGGATCAAGGCGTGGGAGACATCGTCGAGCTGTACGTGTGTTGAACGCGGAGGTGCCGTCCGTTCGGCACTAGGATCATCGGTGATCTGAATCACGACGAGTACGACTCCATCAACCCCGTTCACTTGAACGCTTCCGCTTAGCGATCTACAAGGGTATGTAGATGCACTCTCCTTTCTACTCGTTGCTGGTCTCTCCATAGATAGATCTTGGTGATACGTAGGAAAATTTTTGAATTTCTGCTACGTTCCCCAACACAAGGGTCTTGCCGTGGCGCCTGCTGTCATCCCCGGCAAGGCTCTTGCCGGGGGCCTTGTGGTCCTCCTTGGCTGGGATCCCACCAAGGATCATCGTCTTCTAAAGGGTGTATCTGATCTTGAATGCCTTCACAAAGATCTGCATGCCACCACGGGGATGTCTCCCGATTCCTTGCCCCATGGGGGCAGTGGACTCAAGGGTGACTCACTCCATAGGTGTGGGGCGAGCTGCCAAGGCAAGGGTCTTGCCGGGTTTGCTAGAACCGCCTCCCGGCAAGGATCTTGCCAGGGGGTCCGCTCCGTCCCCTTTGCTCTTTATGGTCTTGGTCTTGGCATGTTCTGCTTCTCCTGAGCTTTGGCCTTACCTTGGCTCACGACCCTTGCCTTGCTCAGTGTGGTGGTGCCTGTGGCTCAGACTGCCCATGCACAGTTATAGGGGTACAAAAAGCGTACCCCTCTTTTTGTACACCGACATATCCAGAAGAAATAAGAGTTAAGGTCAGAGTTGCATAGGTGTGTAAGCTAAGAGAGCAGTGAAAGGATATCCAAACATCGTCGGAACAGTGCACAAGGGAGTGATGTGTGGATACCTAGTTCGGGCCGGCGTTTGGGCATGCTCTCCTAGCTAGAGTGCGGGTCACTTCAGAGCCGTTGAGGGTGATGCGCTGGCGTTGGCTGGCCGCGCACGGATGCAGATCTTGAGTGGCAGCGGAGCGCTACGATGCGGTGGAAGAGACCGTTGGTGAAGCCCCAACGGCCTCGGGGGGCGAAGGTGCGACGATGTGCTCGGTGAAGTAGCCCCGGTGAGCTGGGAGACGGCGTCGGTGAAGCGCACCAGATGCGGTGGAACTCGGTGTCTGTGAGGCACATCGGTTGCGGCAGCCGATGTTGTCGGTGGACCACCCGGTGCGGTGGACGAGGGCGTAGATGAGGTAGCTCCGGTGCGGTGGTGAAGTGCGACCGTCGTCTTCGTCGTCGTCCGGCACAGAGGTGGAGGGCGGTGGGGAAAGAGACGAGACGAGGGGCGATTCGAGGGTTGGCGGCGAATTAGGGATTTGAGCAATCTGGGCGTGGAAGGTGATGGTGGAGAAGAGAGATTTTGCAGGGCTGGAATTGGGGCCGCCAGATATTTCAATCCGAAACGTGGAAGCGCGAACTTATATTGTCGTCGTTCTTTTTTTTGGGGGGAGGGAGTGGGTTGCTGGGTGCTACGCGTCCGTCCGACTGTCGGGACCCGATTCTAAGTCACACTGATCTAGCCTGTAACACCTCATATCACTTTGCCCCCTCACACACGATATTCCCACGGGTGTCGCCTTACCATGGCCCGGGACCATTTGTGCCTTTTGGCTCACGTATATGATAGTGTCGCTACCATCCATATGACAGAGAACCCGGGCCGACATGGCTAGTCGTGAGCCCAAAGCGGCACTAAACTATGGGGACAGGCATACATGATTCACATTGAGCATGTCGGTCAGCAGCGTGTGAATCTGGGCTGTAGGACTAGGCTAACAGGACTCCGGGGAACCCGGGCTGTAGCAGGCTAGGCAGGACTTCGGAGGTCACCGCGTGACATTTCCCTGAAGGGACAGACACAGGAATGAAATGAAACACATGCCGGCAAGTCAAGTGTCCTGAGCAGTAGTGCTGAGCTAGCAGGAGCCCGGTGAACCGGGCTATAGCGGACTACTATGGCTCAAAGAAGCACTAGACTACATTTCCCCATAAGAGAGGCTGCCAAGGATAAACAACTAGATTGTCGGATCCCACACATAGCAATACACGTCACACATACGCATAACATGCAAGTATGTGATGTACAACATGGCATCACAACATAACGCAAACTCATATAGATAAAGGCCAGGAAGAGCCACATAACATTAATACAAACAGGGGTCACATGACCCATCATTCAGAGCATACAAGCAACGGAAGCATTACATGTCTGAGTACAGACAACTACAAAAGAAAAAGGCTGAGAAGCCTGACTATCTACAAGACCCTCCCAAGGGTACAAGATCGTAGCTGAGGTAACAAGCTACTCATCGAAGTCCAAGAGGTACTACTAGTGAGACAGATGTCTCACCTGCAAAACATAAATAAAGCAAACGTGAGTACAAAGGTACTCAGCAAGACTTACATCAGATCCTATCATACATGCATTTGTATCAGGAAGGTAAAGTGGGGTTTAGTTGCAGCAAGCCAGCTTTGACTCAGTGGCTATCCTGTTCTACGACAACGAGACACTTCTTTGAGGTGAGGCAGCGCACACGAGTCCACTAATCACCACATCAATACACAACTATGGATTCATCCTCGTCTCCTTACGAGAAGGACACCCATAGCACTCACAATGTCTTGAGCATTTTAGAGTATCCATTTCAAGTTGTCTATGTACCACGTAAGCATCCAAGAAGTCCATAACCGAGGACACGGCTATTAGAATAGATCATGATAACCCTGCAGGGGTGTACTTCTTCACACATGCTCTCACCACTTATCGCCGTTTACACGACGTGTACTCGGAAACCTTCATGCGGAAGCCCAGCGAGGGTGTCGGCTACTACCTAACTAACCACACAAGTCTCTCATCCAGGTTTATCACCTATTCGGGTTCCATCCGCAAGGAGATCCGGCTGGGGTGTCGCTCACAGCCCCAAATGATGCCCACCATCCGGGTGCCACCTGGTACACCATGCCACTGTGCCTAGTCTGTCCCAAGCCCACCTAGCCGGGTGCCACTTGGTAGACTACTAACACTACCAACAAACACCAGAAACTATTTGCAACTCCTGGACAGAGATCAAGGTGGCTAATAAGTCGAGAGAGCTTGGAGCGCCCGGAGCCCAATGTGTGGTAGTAATGAGTCATTGGACAACTTACAAAGAACTCAGTTCTTAAGGACGGTTCCAGTGAGACAACCCACCATGTACTCTTACATGGCCTCTCACCGCTACCTTTACCAAATCGTGTTCACACGCTTAAATCTCAGCACCAGAACATATCGTACCACTCCAATTCATTCCCAATGAATCAGACCTGACACAACTCTAGGCAATAGCAGGCATGGCATGGCAAGAACACAACATGGCTCAATCAACTCCTACACATGCTAGTGGGTTTTAACTATTTACTGTGGCAATGACAGGTCATGTAGAGGAATTGGTTCAACTACCGCAACATAAAGTAGCAGTTGAATTGTTGTTGTCCTAATGCAATAAATGAGAGCAGGAGCGAGAGAGTAGGATTGTATCGAAATGAACATGGGGGGTTTGCTTTCCTGGTAGATCAACAGGGGCGGCATTGCTCCTCAGATAGGTACTCTAGATCGGTCTCCGGAGCAGGACCTATCGAGAAGGAACGGTGTCGGCAATCAAACACAAGCATATGCAACAATATGATGCATGATCATGGCATGAGTATGTGATGTTTGTTTGAGTTAATGCATCTAACATTCATTTGCATGAAGTCCATTGGAACCAAAGTTCCAAATGTAACTCCAAAATAAGCCTTTATAAATGCCATTCATGTGTTTCCTCATATACAACATTTATAAGGTGGTTTTTCATGCATGAAAATGGTACAGATGGATAGATTGATTTTTTCTGATAATTTTTCATATATAAATTATTTCAATCTGAGCTACGGTTGAATTTCTATGAATTTTTGAAGTTTATATCATTTTCTGGAATTTCCTAATTTATTTTAATACCAGAAAATGATATATTGCATCAGCACAGCATCATGCTTACGTCACCAGGTCGATGGTGCTGACCAAATCAAACCTGACGTGTGGGGTCCACACGTCAGTGACTTAGTTAGTTAACAGGGGGGTTTATTTGTCTAATTACGGTTAGTGGGCGCCGGGCCCACTGGTCGGTGACTAACTAGCTAACTAACCTAGGTTAATTAGTGTTAAACTAATACTAACTAAAAATGTCAGGGGGTGGCCCACGCGTCAGTGACACAAGGGGGAGGGTCAAACCCCGGTCAATGGGTCAAACCCGCCGGACCGGTCCATAGCTCATCGACGGCGACGACAGAGACGGCGGAGGGCTTCGAAAAAACTCTACAAGGCACCGTTTTACTCGTGGTTTGCGGCTACGGCCAGCTGGCAATGCGGCACATCTAATGGAGCGAACGGGAGGAGCTGGGGTGGCCTGAGCCGACGACGGCGAGCTCTTTTGCGGCCACCAGAGTTCGGGCGTCGGTGGTCTTGCTGCTGCGGCATGCTAGCGGGCGAGCGGATGCACTAGCGATAACCGCGGCCTGGCCCCTTGGCCCAAACAAATGTCGTACCGCCTCTCCCTGTTGGGCCAAGGGGCCAGGCCGCGGTAACCCAGGTACTCTTTTCCTTTTTGTTTTCTTTTCTAATTTTTTGACATTTGTTTGGTTTAACAAAAATACTAAACCATTTTATTTTCTTATGCCAATTTTTGCAGGGGCTAGTGGTATTATTCCAAAGCTCCTCAACTACTGGCATAATTTTTGGACAAAATTATATATATATATATATAATATATATCCAAAGCAAATAATTACTGCATTAATTCCAAATGCCCAAAATAAATACTTATGAGCTCCTCAAAATGTTGGTTTGATTTTTATCTCTGTCCAATATTTTCAGATAGCAACATGAGCATTTTCTTAGATCTTTTTGGAGAATTTTTTTTATTTGGGTCATTTCCAAAATGATTCTAAGGGTTTCACAAATCCCCATTTCAAATTTCAATGAAATTTAAACATGATGCAAACATGAAGGCTAGCCTAGGTCATACCAGAACTAGGGATGTGACAACTCGCCCCCACTCGAAAGAATCTCGTCCCGAGATTCAGGGGTCGGTGGAAAGAAAGTGGGGTACTCAAGTCAAAGACGATCTTCACGCTCCCAGGTTGCTTCTCTCTCGGAATGATGAGACCACTGAACCTTGAGAAACTTGATGTTATGACGTCGGGTGACATGCTCTGCTTGATCAAGGATGCAAACAGGGTACTCTCGATAAGTGAGGTTATCTTGAAGATCAAATGTTTCGTGGTCCACTCCACAGATGGGATCCGAGAAGCAACGCCTGAGTTGAGAGACGTGGAAGACATCATGAACTCGAGAAAGATGCTGGGGTAGTTCCAACTGGTAGGCAACCTCTCCTCGTTTAGCGAGAATGAGAAAGGGACCAATATAACAAGGAGCCAACTTGCCCTTGATACCGAAATGATGGGTACCTGTTGGTGTACTAGAATAGGGGTACCCTAGTACCCCGAACTTGTGCACGGGCAGTTGCAGCACCCCGCGGCAAAGGTTTGCCGGGCAAACGCCAAGATCCCCCAAGGTTCCCTTGGAGCCATCCAAGAACAAAGTATTTAAGCTAAGGAGACAAGACCCCGGCAAGAGGAGCTTGCCGGGAAGGCCAACCAAGGTGCTCCAAGGAACTTGCCGCGACGCGCCACACGCTCCGGCAAGGCAACAAGGCCCCGGCAAGAGGAGCTTGCCGGGAAGACTAAACAAGGTACACCGAGGCCCGGTGAGCGACAGGCTTCTGGACCCGGCGAGATAACAACAGCGGCAAGGCGCTTGCTGCGGCAGGCGGCCACTCTGCTCCCACGCTCCAGCGCATCCACCAACGTGTCTCTCTGGGGGCCTCTCCGGGTGCGCGTGGCGGGAGGCTGTGCAGCCAGCGGTGCACAGTGGCTAGCGGAGCTGACAAGATCTCCATCATGGCGAACGGTGGCGCCCCTAACGGTCCTTTTCTGCACTGTTCGGGCGACTCAAATGGGCATTTAATGCCCTTGTCCCCTGCCGTCAGGGTTAGGTAGGGTGTACTGTACAAGCAACTGTATCAACTACCTCGCTTTTTATGTTTTTACCCTCCTCTGCGTTGCCACCTGTCGGTGACTCCTTTAGCGTATAAAAGGAGGCCCATGCGCAACGTAGGGAGGGTTCAGACAGTTTGCTTCGATTCATTCGTAGCCCAGAAAACATCACACTCTCTCGCTCGAGAGCAAGAACACCAGATAATACAACCAGACAGCAGCAGTAGGAGTGTTATCTCTCCGGAGAGCTCCGAAGCTGGGTAAACTGCTCGTGTGCCTCGCCTCGATCTGCTCTTCGTGCGACCTCCGCCCCTCGCCGAACCGAAAGGGGCCCGGTCCGCCGGCCCCATTGGTGTTCGTGGATCAGTTTTCCCCGACATCTTTGGCGCGCCAGGTAGGGGGTGTTGAGATTGTGTGAACCAGATCTGGCGTTCACACGAGCTAGATCTTTATTCCCTTCATCCACATGCCACCGAAGAAGAAGACTTCGGCGGCAGCCGCTCCATCCAGGTCACTTCCGCCACCGTTGGAGCAAACGAGTGGTGGGATGGACGCCGGCGGAAGAAAGGACATCGACGAGGAAGCTCATGATGCCGCCAGGTCCAAGAACAAGGCTGCACAAACCTCGGCGACTGTACATGTTCCACGCCACTCTCAGGAGGCGCAAGATCAACAGCGTCATGGCACTAGCAGTGCCATACGCATGATAGCCCAAGACCAAGCTGGTGGATCTCGGGGCGCTCAAGACCAGCATGCATGCCAGCGTGCTGGCACGAGCGGAGCACGGTCGCCTGGACGGGATACTGCTCCTTCTAACATAGTTAGAAGTTCGAGCACGTCCCGCTCCTCGCGCTGTCCGCCACTGCCACCCACCACTCCAGCAGAAGCTTTGGCGCGAGCTCAACTTCTCCTAGATTACTCTCCGACGTCGGACAAGATCGACGAATGGAGGGCCACCATTCAGAGTCTCATCGGCTACGCCAACGGCGACACTCCACGGCGGCCGAGCGCGTCGCCGCCGCAGCAAGGTTGCCGGACGCGAGGAGGTGGCGACGAAACAGGCGGAGGTGTGACTACCATGCAATCACCGCCCTGAAGGCCAAGATCGCCGACTCGCCGGATCCACCTCGACAGCGACTCCACTGCATCGTCGGATCCACGAGCTCGTCGCGATCAGCGCCAAGTTCTTCATGATCGACAACAAGAAGACGCTCGAACCCGCATCGAGCGCCAAAGAGAAGCGCGACGTCAATCCGACAAGAACGCTGGGCCCTCTGTTGACATGCATGCACCAGGGGAACCAGGCGATCTACCGTACGTGGGAGGTTGTCCTGCATTCACTCGTGAGCTGCGGCAAGTCCAGTGGCCCAGTACAAAGAACTTCAAGCCAGACGTACTGGAGAAGTACGACGGCAAGACACATCCGTCAGAGTTCCTCAGCATCTACACCATTGCGGTGCAAGCTGCCGGGGGACGAGATGACAAGATCCTTGCCAACTACTTCCTGCTGGTGCTCAAGCCCAATGTCAGATCCTGGCTCATGCACTTGCCGGACAACTCCATATCCTCTTGGGCTGATCTGTGCCATCAGTTTGTCGGCGCCTTTACAGGCGAACACAAGCCTCATAGCCAGGAGAGTGATCTTCATCTGCTCGCCCAGAAGGAAGGAGAGCCCTTGCACAAGTACATTCAGAGATTCAGTAGTGTGCAGCACAACATCCCAGACGTCCACCCTGCCGCGGTGATCAGCGCGTTCCATCAGAACGTGCGGAACCGCAGGATGCGGGAGGAAATGGCGATGTGCAAGATCAGGGACGTCAGTGAGTTATATGCACTGGCCGACAAGTGTGCGCGTGCTGAGGAAGGGAGGAGACTCCCCGGAGAAAATATAGGAGCGGGGGGATCTGACAGTGAAGATGCTGCCCCGACAAGGAAAAACCGGCGGCGGAACAACAGAAGGAGGAAAGGCAAAGAAGTGCTAGTTGTTGAGCAGTCCGGCAACGGTGGCGGCGTCAAGGAAGCCAAAGCTGGTGACTCCGGTAAGGAGGTTGCCGCGGAGGCAGCAGTCGCCGACAAGCAGGACGGCCCCAACAAGCAATATTGCAAGATCCACCGCACCAAGGGCCATGATCTCCAGAACTGTAAGAAAGTCGAACAGCTTGTTGAGCAACAGAAAGCTGAATACGAGTGGCGCGACAAGGAGAAGGCCCAGGAAGGAGCTGGTGGATCCGGCAAGAAACGTCCCGGCCGAGGAGGACGCCGCGGCAAGGCCAAGCAGCGGCAAGGAGACAGACCTCCTCGCGGCCGCGACAAGGATGAAGATGACGGTGACGATGAAGATATGGATGATGAGGAGACTGATGAGCAGGAGTTCCAGAAAGCCACAGAGGTCCTGTGCGTTGACGGTGGTGCTTCTCTGCATGCCTCGCACCGCCAGCTCAAGCAGTGGGTGCGGGAAGTTAATGCAGCAGAACCACCCGTCGAGTCACGCAAGCCTCTGAAATGGTCCGGCACGCCTATCATCTTTGATATTGAGGACCACCCGGATCGCATAACTGCGGTCGGGTGCTTGCCGATGTTGGTTTCACCAACAATCCGCAACCTCAAGGTCACTAAGATGCTAGTTGACGGCGGGGCCGGCTTGAACCTGATCTCCTCCGCGGTGCTCCAGAAGCTCCAGATCCCTGACAGCGAGCTCGAAGAGACCGTCACATTTCAAGGAATCAACCCGGGAAGGAGCAAGCCAAAGGGAAAGATCACGTTGCCGGTAACATTTGGCAGTGAGCTGAACTTCAGGACTGAGAGGGTCACGTTTGACGTTGCCGACTTTCCATTACCTTACAATGGAATCCTTGGCCGTCCGGCACTCGCCAAGTTCATGGCAGCCTCTCACTATGCGTACAATGTACTGAAAATGCCAGGCCCAATAAGTGTCATCTCTGTCCTTGGCGACAAGAAGGATGCTCTTATCTGTGCTGACAAGATCTACCAGGAAGCAGCAGCCGCAGCAGAACGCAAGATACTTGCCGCTGAAGCTCCCAGGGGGAAGAAGAAGACCAAGTCCGACAAGAGCTCTGATGCCCACTCCGGCAAGCGCACCTCTTCGGAGTGCTGCGCTACTGTCGAGGACGCATCGTCGAGCTCCACCGGCAAGCGAAAGAAGGCAATGGCAGCTCCACCTGAGACCAAGAAGGTGTCCGCCAAGGAGGATGGTACTGGTGGTACCTTCACCATCAGCGCCACTCTTGACCCCAAATAGGTAAGCGCGCTCGTTGCTTTCCTGCGGGCGAATGTCGACGTGTTTGCGTGGCAACCGTCTGATATCCCCGGTGTTCCCAGGAAAGTAATTGAGCACCACCTTGCCGTCTGTCCTCATGCACGGCCTGTCAAGCAGACAGTCAGGAAGCAGGCGGTAGAGCGCCAAGAATTCATCACAGAAGAAATTAAGAAGCTGGAAGCAGCAGGCCTTGTCAGAGGAGTACTCCATCCCACGTGGTTGGCCAATCCTGTTGTTGTGCGCAAGGCTAACGGGAAATGGAGACTTTGTATTGACTTCACTGATGTTAATAAAGCTTGTCCCAAAGACCCATTTCCCTTGCCGCGTATTGACCAGATTGTTGACTCCACAGCCGGATGTGATTTGCTTTCATTTCTTGATGCATACTCAGGATACCATCAGATCTTCATGGCAGAAGAAGATGAAGAGAAAACCGCATTTATCACCCCGTGTGGCACGTACTGCTTCGTACGGATGCCTTTCGGTTTGAAGAATGCTGGTTCAACATTCGCAAGGGTAGTCCACCATGCTTTTGAGCCGCAAATGCACAGAAATGTGGAAGCTTACATGGATGACATAGTGGTCAAGAGCAAGAACAAAGCGACCTTGATTCAAGATTTAGACGAGACATTTGCAAATCTGCGCAAGATCAACCTCAAGCTTAACCCCGAGAAGTGCGTGTTTGGAGTCCCTTCCGGCAAGCTTCTCGGGTTCTTCGTGTCTCAGCGGGGAATTGAAGCCAATCCCGACAAGATCAAAGCCATCGAGCAGATCGAAGCACCAAAGCGCGTCAAGGATGTACGAAGGCTTGCCGGTTGCGTAGCTGCTCTCAGCAGGTTTATCTCTAGATCTGCCGAGCGCGCCCTGCCATTTTTCAAAATTTTGAAAAAGGCAGGTCCAATGAAATGGACTCCGGAAGCGGAGGCTGCGCTGCAGGACTTGAAGAGATACCTGTCCTCCACTCCAATGCTTGTCGCACCTAAGCCGCAAGAGAAGTTGCTACTGTATATAGCGGCAACCAATCAAGTGGTCAGTGCTGCGTTAGTGGCGGAGAGGGAGGCGGATGATGAGCCAGCAACCACGGCAGATCCATACAGCGACAAGCAGGGGGCTTCCCCGACAAGCTATGGTCCCGACAAACATGGGTTTACGCAGGAACATGATAAGATACCAAGGAGAATGGTGCAACGCCCAGTTTACTTTGTGAGTTCTCTTCTGCAGGGGGCTAGATCAAGGTACTCTGGTGTGCAGAAGTTGCTTTTCGGCCTCCTCATGGCCTCGAGAAAGCTGCGCCATTACTTCCAAGCACATGAGATCACAGTCGTCACTCGCTTTCCGCTGAAGAGGATACTACAAAATCCATAAGCAACGGGCAGGATTGTCGAGTGGGCGCTGGAATTGTCAAGCTTTGGCCTCAAGTTTGAGAGCACTTCAACTATCCAAAGCAGAGCATTGGCAGAGTTCATAGCAGAGTGGACGCCAACCCCAGATGAAGAAATTTCAGAAACGAGCATCCCCGTCAAAGAGCCAAGCAAAGAGTGGCTGATGTACTTTGATGGTGCCTTCTCGCTGCAAGGCGCCGGTGCAGGCGTGCTGCTTGTCGCACCCACCGAAGAGAACCTCAAGTACGTAGTCCAGATGCACTTTCCAAAGAGCAAGCAACCAACAATACTGCAGAGTATGAAGGATTACTTGCCGGTCCCAGAATCGCAGCAGACCTTGGGATTAAGAAGCTCATTGTCAGGGGTGACTCACAGCTTGTCGTCCGACAAGTGAACAAGAACTACCAGAGTCCGTTGATGGAAGCGTATGTCGATGAAGTGAGGAAGCTAGAAGAGCACTTTGACGGCCTACAAATGGAGCATATCCCAAGAGCTCAGAATGATATTGCTGACGGCCTGTCAAAGTGCGCCGCACTAAAGTTACCTATGGAACCAGGGATCTTTGTGCTTAAGTTGACTCAACCATCCGTAACACCATCAACTGGACAAAGCAAGAAGAGGAAGTTGGTTTCTAGTGACTACTTTCCAGCAGAGCTCCCCGAAGCCGCCACCGAGAAAGTCCCCAAGATCAACACCAAGGAAGCTGAGGGGCAGTCTGCTCCGGCAAGCCTTATGGTTTGTTCCGTTGAAGCAGACGCTCCCGACAAGTTTTGCTCCGGCAAGCTTGCCGGGGAACATCAAGCTCCGGCAGGACCACAAGTCCTTGCCGTGGAAGCGGATGTTCCCGCAGCAGCAGATGCGCCTTTAGTCCTTGTTGTCGAGCCACAAGCTCCAGCATGGGCACAGCAGATTGTCCACTTCCTTCAGACAGGAGAACTTCCCGAAGAACAAGAAGAAGCGGAAAGAGTAGCCCGGCAGTCAAGTATGTACCAGTTTGTCGATAGCATACTGTACAGAAGAAGACTGAACGGTGTGAAATTGAAGCGTATTCGCCGGGAAGATGGACAAAAGCTGTTGGCGGAGATACATGGAGGCATATGTGGCCACCACATTGGCGCAAGAGCACTTGCCGGCAAAGCTTTCCGGCAAGGTCTCTTTTGGCCGACAGCCCTCCAGGATGCGACTGCACAATTAACCGAGTGTGAAGCGTGCCAGTTCCACTCCAAACAGATACACCAGCCAGCTCAAGCTCTCCAGACGATCCCTTTATCCTGGCCATTTTCGGTCTGGGGGCTCGATATACTCGGCCCCTTCCCCCGAGCTGTCAGGGGCTTTGAGTACTTGTACGTCGCAATCGACAAGTTCACAAAGTGGCCGGAAGTGCAGCCAGTGAGGAAGGTGACAGCACAGTCAGCAGTCAAGTTCTTCAGGTCGATTGTTTGCCGTTTCGGGATCCCTAACAGGATCATCACCGACAACGGCACGCAATTCACGAGCCGCACCTTCATGCAGTACGTCCAAGACCTTGGCGCCAAGGTCTGCTTCGCTTCTGTTGCTCATCCGAGAAGCAACGGTCAAGCAGAGAGGGCAAATGCTGAAGTGCTGCGCGGGCTCAAGACCAGAACTTTCGACAGGCTGCACAGGTGCGGAAGGAACTGGATCAAGGAGCTGCCGGTTGTTCTTTGGTCGATCAGAACGACACCAAATCGAGCCACTGGCCAGACACCTTTCGCTCTAGTCTATGGAGCAGAGGCAGTTCTCCCCACGGAACTCGTATACGGATCACCTCGAGTGCTCGCTTATGATGAGCTTGAGCAAGAACAGCTGCGGCAAGACGACGCGCTGCTCCTTGAGGAAGATCGTCTTCAGGCTGCTGTACGAGCTGCTCGATACCAGCAAGCTTTGCGCCGCTATCATAGCCGCAAAGTTAAATCCAGAAGCTTCGAGGAAGGCGACCTTGTTCTTCGGCGCGTTCAGTCCGCCAAGAATTCCAACAAGTTGACGCTGAAGTGGGAAGGCCCTTATCGGGTGAGACGAGTCACAAGGCCTGGCGCTGTCCGCCTTGAGACCGAAGATGGCATTCCGGTGAGCAACTCCTGGAACATAGAACATCTTCGTAAGTTTTTCCCATAAGGCGCGGTTGCCGGAACCCGTTCCGACAACCACCTTTTGTACAAGTCTTGCCGCTGTTGCATGTAATCCTTTGTACAAAGCCGGGCGCAGATCCCGTGCATAAGTAAAACCCCATGTGCTCCGCATAGCTTGTCCATTTCATGCGTTAGTTCCTTTCTTGCATGCGATTATCTGACACTTTGTGCAGCACCTACATCCGGTAAGCAGTAACGAGCCGAAGAGCTCCATATTATTATTTTCTCTTCTTTCTTTTTCTTTTAAAGGAAAAGAAGGTTCTCTCGCACACAAGTTTGCCGGGGGGAAGGAGAAGATTGTGGTATGGGCCAGGCGTCGTTCAAGCGAAGACTTGCCTTACCGGGAAGCAAATGACAGAAAAGCTAAGTTGCCAAAGTTTGAGCAATCACTTTTTAAATTTTTGAGTTATCTTCCTCGAACGACCCTGCTTTGTATGGAAAACCTGTGCGCGGAGGAACCAACTCGTGGCTAGTTGCGCCCTTACTTTGTTTCGAGTCCGCTCAACAGCTTAAGCGTGCTGCATCTAGTCGCGACAAGGTTTCTTGTCGGAAGCAGCGCCGCCAACAGGCTGCTGAAGTTCCGCACTCAGCGCTCGCGGCTCGGGCGCCTGCGCCGACAAGTTCCCTAGAAGCGTAGGGTAAAAACATACAAAGGAAGGAATCTAGTAGAGGAAATAACATTGCAATCGATAGACAGAAATAAAGTTATATTACAAAGATAACTTGTCGCAGCTCTAACAGACTGTTTTCATAACATGATCAGCAGCAAGGGAAAAGAAGGAATGGGCGGCCTAATCTACGCGTCCGCCCTCGACTCTCTTGATCTCGCTCACCTTGTCCACAATGGGTGCGACAAGGGCCTTGAGTGCATCCAGATCAGCGTCAGGCGGCAAGGACCTGAGGACGTTGGTGAAGCTGAGGCCTGGATTGCGGAAGGCTACCTTCATCAGCACCTTCTGGAGAACCCCGGCGCAGATTTTGCGTGACTCGTCGGCCAGCTGCTTCGGGATCCTCTCCCGGAGCCGCTGGAGTGCCGTCGCCACGCCCTTGAAGAATAGGCTGAGCTTGGCGCTGGGTTGAAGACTCTCGTCGGAAGGATACCCAAAGTCCTCCATCCCCAGCTGCGCCAGCTCCTCGTTGATGACTGCGGCAATGTTCACCAGACCCTCGGTCCAGTGCGCCACAGTGTCTCTGAACGAGTTCTGGGTAACTGCAATGCTCTCCAGCAGCGCCGCGTCGGCCTTGACCTTCTCCGACAAGGTCTTCTCCCGCTCCTTGGCGGCCTCCAGCGTCTGCGTCAGCGTGGCCAGCTTCAGCTCCAGGTCTTCTTTGGAATCCTTGGCGGCGCTGAGCTCCTTGCCCCTCTCAGCGAGAAGGCCTTGCAGCTCACCGTGGGCGGCAGCATCCTTCTCACGCTCACGCTTGAGGGCGGCAAGCTCCTCGCCGCTCTTCCCAATATCGGCCTCCAGCTGTGCCACCTTCTCCAGTAGCTCTTTCTTGGCGGCCTCTGCAGTTTCCGCGGCGTCCTTTGCCTCCTTGAGCGCCCCGCCAAGTGCTCGCTCACGCTCGGCGAGCTCTTCCTCGTAGCTGTCGAGGTTGGCCTTCCGCTGCACTAGTTCACCTTCCCGCGCGGACTGCTTCTCGGCAGCCAGCCTTTGTTCCTCCTCAGCCTCGGCCTTCCCGAGAAGAAAGCCCGTGCGCTCCTCGTCGAGTCGCTCCCGCTCCTGCGCCAGGGACCGGAGAGCTTCTTGATTTTGGCCCCGGAGCTCCTCCGCGCGCTTTTCCATGTCAACTCCCGCCTTCGCGACAAGCGCTTCCCGGGAAGCCAGCTTGGCTTGCCGGGTGCGGTAGAGTGACAACAGCTTTCGCAGCAGCTGCTCCTCCTCAGGCTCGCCCCTGCTGCTGCCGGGCGCGTCAACCAATGACAGTCCAGCAGAGGCGAGCACCTCCCTGTCAAAAGTCTCCCCCTCGACCGGCGCCCTGGAGCTCGACGCCCAGGGTAGCTTGATGAAGATATTGTCACCGGCCTTCAAGTAGGCGCCGGGCTGGGGATCCTCGGAGCCCGGCTCCGCAGAAGCGGCAGAGGGTTCGACGGTCGGTGCAGCGCCCGGCGCTCCTGCGGCCTCAGGGTCGTCAGTGCGATCGCCCGACCCCTCGCCGGCTTCCGCAGCAGCAGCCCCGGCGGCCTCCTCGCCGGTGGTCTCATCAGCACCGTCACCTTCCTCGCCGGCGCCCTCTGTCTCCATTGGCTCAGCCGAAGATGGGTCTGAAGAACGAAGAAGGGAGGAAAATCAATCAAAAATCCAAGAAAGGAAAAATGGAAGAAGCAGAACCCAAGGGAAAGTTTCTGGGCAAGTGGATTACCTGCGCCAAGATCTTCAGTTGCGGTCTCGGTCGCTGCAGGATCAGCAGTGTCGTCCCTTGCCGGAGAGTCCCCCCTTGCCGGAGAGCGCTCCCTTGCCGGGGACTCCTCCCTTGGCGGCACAGTCGAAGCAGGTGGCACTTCGGGACCGGCCTCCGGGCGCTCCTGATGAGGCTGCTCTGCTCCTGCACAAGTCAACAAGCAAGATATCAACAAAGGAAAAAGCACTCAAGCGCACCCGGCAGCAGAAGGCTAAACTATGAACTTACGCTGGGGGCTGCGCTGGGGGCTGCTCTAAGGGGTGATTGCCGGGTCCGTCAAGGTGGTCTCGGGCCCACCTCCTGCTGACACGATGGGGTCATCCTCGATGACGATCACCGCGGCCTTGGCCCTCTTCGCCGCTCTCTGGGCCAGTGTTCTGAAAAGAAAGGAGTCCAGATTGGAGCAAGACAGATACAAGATATAAACAGCAAGATTGAAGGATTATAAGAGCACCAAATAAACTCACTCTTCTTCCTCCTCGTCGGAGCTGAGCGCGGAAAGATCGAAGTCTGGCCCTCCTCCGGTGCGGCGAGTTGGAGGAGTAGGATCCCTTGCCCGCTTAGCGGGGGCAGTGGCAGTGGCCCGGGAAGATCCCGCTCTAGTTACCGCTGTTGCGTGAGGCGCTCCCGCGGCAACATTGCTTGCCGCGGTAGAGCGCGTCGCGCGGCTCGGTGGCTGTGGAGCCGGCTGCCGCCCCGCTACGTCCCCGGCCCTGCGAAGGCGCCTCCTTGGCGGGGCCGGGGGCTCCGCCGGTGGCAAGTTCTCTGAAGGCTCAGCCTCCTCCTCGCCGGCCTCGCTCGGCTCGGCTTCGGAACCGGCAGGCTCCTCCTCGCCCATGAACTCCGCGCGTTCGGCAAGGTTTGCCGCCTCTGTAGCCTCCGCCTCCTCCACAGTAAACCCAAACACGCCCGCAGCAGCTGCGGCCGCAGCCTCTTCCGCCCTAGTAGCGATGAGCTGCAGCTCCTCATCGGTGGTGTCACGGGTGAGGCTCTTCTGCTCGTCAGCGCGGACCGGCACTTCCTCCAAGGTGTCGAAGAACGCTCGCACAACGTCATCCGCAGGCTCTTGCCAAGTTGGGATGATGCCGTGTGAATCACACAACGGCATCATGGCGCGGATCCGGTCAAGCGAAGAGTTATTGCACAAAGGAACTACGCCCCTCGGCAGTGTGAATGGGTGCTGGGGGTCGCTTTTGAATAACTCCAAGAGCATTGCGTCCAGCTCCAAGACGGTGAAGTTGTAGTTGAGGCCCGGCCGCAGCCTCATGATGTCCGCCGAATTCTTGAATTCCCAAGCGGGCCTCCCCCTCTCCTGCAGGGGGGCAATGCGGCGGCGGAGGAAATCTGCCCCGACAGCACCTACGGTGAGCCCGGCAAGCCTGAGGCGAAGAATCCTCGTGATGGCGATCTTCAGCCTCTCGTCTTCCGGGGCCACGTTGCTCTAGTCATTGCCGCGCACTATTGGAGTTTGGCGCACGGTGGTGAAGGGCTGCGGATTCTCCTCAACGATCCAGCACCACTCCGCTCTCCACTCCTCCCACTTGCTACGGAGCTCACCCTCCAAGTACGCCTCTTTCTTGCCGACTCTCGAGACCCAGGCAATCCCTCCGGCAAGCGGCTCTCCTCTCTCTACCCGAGGTATGAAGAAGTGGCGGAAAAGGGCAACACTAGGGTGGACTCCGACAAAGTTTTCGCACAAGTGTGCGAAAACTGCCATGGTTAGGACAGCGTTGGGGGTGAAGTCAAGGAGGCGGAAGCCATATGTGTTCATAATATCACAGAAGAACTCCGAAAAGGGCGGGCAGAGCCCGCAATAGAAGAATAGCGGGAAGAACGGGTACCCATTTGGAGCCAACTCCGAGGCAGCGGCCGGGAGTACCCTCGTGCGCGGATGCGCACGCGTCTCCGTCGCCCAAAAGAGGTAGAAGTACTCCCTCAGCTCCTGCATGCCGAGCTGGGGGGTGAAGATCGCCCGCTCCTTCCGCAGCACCGCGAGCCGCTGCGCCTCGGCCGACTTCACACCCTTTCCCTTGTCG
>NC_041384.1:82797112-82815649 GCF_002162155.2 Triticum dicoccoides
GGGGGGGCGGAGCGCTGCTCTCTCGGCTTCGAGAAGAAGGGGGGAGCGGCGGAGTTTGTGAAGAAGGAGTAGCAGCAACCAGCGAGGGGGAACGAACTGCCTCTGTTTCCTCTGCTTATAAAGAGGGACGGGGCGGATGTTTCGGCCTTCCAAATAAACAACCACCCACGATCTCTCCATTGATGCCGCATTCAACGCGTGCCGTTATGGGAGAGCGCGGTGGATACGGAGCAAGATTTGGCGTGGCCCAGCCCGCGTGTGCCCGTGCCCTATCTTGGGCCTGGCCCAACAGCGCTCGGCACCGTGTCTGGCCCAGGCCCGGGGGCTCCTGTCGGTGTACTAGAATAGGGGTACCCTAGTACCCCGAACTTGTGCACGGGCAGTTGCAGCACCCCGCGGCAAAGGTTTGCCGGGCAAACACCAAGATCCCCCAAGGTTCCCTTGCAGCCATCCAAGAACAAAGTATTTAAGCTAAGGAGACAAGACCCCGACAAGAGGAGCTTGCCGAGAAGGCCAACCAAGGCGCTCCAAGGAACTTGCCGCGACGCGCCACGCGCTCCGGCAAGGCAACAAGGCCCCGGAAAGAGGAGCTTGCCGGGAAGACTAAACAAGGTACACCGAGGCCCGGTGACCGACGGGCTTCTGGACCCGGCGAGATAACAACAGCGGCAAGGCGCTTGCCGCGGCAGGCGGCCACTCTGCGCCCACGCTCCAGCGCATCCACCAATGTGTCGCTCTGGGGGCCTCTCCGGGCACGCGTGGTGGGAGGCTGTGCAGCTAGCGGTGCACAGTGGCATGCGGAACTGACAAGATCGCCATCGTGGCGAACGCTGGCGCCCCTAACGGTCCTTTTCTGCACTGTTCGGGCGACTCAGACGGGCATTTAATGCCCTTGTCCCCTGCCGTCAGGGTTAGGTAGGGTGTACTATACAAGCAACTGTATCAACTACCTCGCTTTTTACGTTTTTACCCTCCTCTGCGTTGCCACCTGACCCCTTTAGCGTATAAAAGGAGGCCCATGCGCAACGTAGGGAGGGTTCGGACAGTTTGCTTCGATTCATTCGTAGCCCAGAAAACATCACACTCTCTCGCTCGAGAGCAAGAACACCAGATAATACAACCAGACAAGCAGCAGTAGGAGTGTTATCTCTTCGGAGAGCTCCGAAGCTGGGTAAACTACTCGTGTGCCTCGCCTTGATCTGCTCTTCGTGCGACCTCCGCCCCTCGCCGAACCGAAAGGGGCCCGGTCCGCCGGCCCCATAGGTGTTTGTGGATCAGTTTTCCCCGATAGTACCCTTCAAAGGAGTAACCCGAAGGTAAGCCTTGTCGCCAGCTTCATAAGCCACTTCCTTATGACTACGGTCATGCTGGCTCTTTTGACGAGATTGGGTTATCTTCAAATTCTCACGAATGATGAAAACTTGCTCTTCTGCCTCCTGGATCATATCCGGTCCAAAGAATTGTCTTTCACCGGTTTCTGACCAGTTCAAAGGTGTTCGACATCTTCGTCCATACAGAACCTCAAAAGGAGCTTTCTTGAGGCTGGATTGGTAGCTATTGTTATAAGCAAACTCGGCGAAGGGAAGACACTTCTCCCAATCCATACTGAATGAGATAACACAAGCTCTAAGCATGTCTTCGAGAATTTGGTTGACCCTTTCCACCTGACCACTTGATTGAGGGTGGAAAGCGGTACTGAAGGAAAGATGGGTGCCATGGCAGTTTGGAAACTCTCCCAGAAATGAGAAGTGAAGAGACTACCACGGTCTAAATTGATCTCTAGTGGGACACCATGAAGTGAAACTATTTGAGAAATATATAAGCCAGCGAGCTGACTAGCAGTGATACTCTCTCGAACAGGTAGGAAGTGAGCCACTTTGGAAAGACGATCAATGACTACGAAGATAGCATTATTCCCTCTCTTGGTCCTGGGAAAGCCGGTGATGAAGTCCATACCAACTTTATCCCATTTCCATTCAGGAATAGCTAAAGGATGAAGGGTGCCAGCAGGCCTTTGATGCTCTGCCTTAACGCGACGACAAACGTCGCAGTTAGCAATAAACTTAGCAATTTCTCTCTTCATCCTAGTCCACCAGAACCTCTGGCGTAGGTCCTGATACATCTTAGTACTACCGGGATGAATCGTGAGAGGAGATACATCTTAGTACTATCGCAGATGTTGATTCTTGGGAACCACCAAGCGATTCTCAAAGAAAACAACACCTCGATCATCTATAGAGAAACTACCACCAACTCCCTTGTTAATGTTTCCCTTGATCCGGGAAATTCCCGTATCCTGCTTTTGAGCAGAGATGATTTGATCCACAAGAGTAGGTTTCGCCACCAAGGTAGAAAGGAATCCATGAGGAGCAATGTGAAGGTTAAGTTTACAGAATTCCTCATGGAGAAGTGGTTGGCCCCGCTGCAACATAAGATTGTTGCAATAGGACTTACAACTTAGTGCATCAGCCATGACATTGCCCTTGCCTGGGGTGTACGTAATTCCTAAGTCGTAATCTGAGATCAACTCCAACCAACGTCTTTGCCTAGGGTTCAAATCTGGTTGGGTGAAGATATACTTGAGACTCTGGTGATCGGTCTAAATATCGCAATGCTTACCAAGAAGGTAATGTCGCCAGGTCGTAAGTGCATAGACTATGGCTGAAAGCTCTAGATCATGTGTAGGATAATTCTCCTCATGTGGATGCAACTGTCGAGATGCATAGGCAATCACATGGCGATCTTGCATAAGAATGCAACCTAGTCCCTGTCGTGAGGCGTCGCAGTAGATAACAAAGTCTTTAGTGAAATCCGGTGGCACAAGTATGGGAGCAGAAGGCAGGCATCTTTTCAGTTCCTAAAAACTATACTCACACTGTGGGGACCACTCAAACTTTTTATCTTTCTTGAGAAGTTCCGTGAGAGGTTTGGCCACTTTGGAGAAGTTCTCAATGAAGCGGCGACAATAACTGGCTAGACCAAGGAAACCCCTAACTTGCTTAACTGTTTCAGGCGGAGTCCAATCAAGAACGGCCTGAACTCTCTCGGGATTGACAGCAATGCCCTTACCAGAGATTACATGGCCGAGATAGGTCACTTCTGGTAACCAAAATTCGCACTTGGAGAACTTGGCATAAAGGTGGTGCTCTCTAAGTTTTTCTAACACAAGTCTAAGATGTTCGGCATGCTCTTCATCGTTCTTCGAGTAAATAAGGATATCATCGAGGTAAACCATGACGAACTTATCTAAGTACTCCATGAAGATCAAGTTCATCAAGTGGGAGAATGTAGCTGGAGCATTCGTTAGACCGAAGGACATGATGGTGTACTCGTACTGGCCATAACGAGTGACAAAAGCCGTCTTAGGAATGTCCCCATTTCTGGTCTTGATTTGGTGATAACCTAACCTCAAATCCATCTTGGAAAAGACTGAGGATCCAGCGAGCTGATCATACAGATCGTTGATACTTTTTCTTTATCGTGACAAAAATTAACGGGACGATAATCTACAACCATTCGGTCCGTACCATCCTTCTTCTTGACGAAGAGGACGGGGCAAGCCCAGGGAGAAGAACTGGGACGGATGAAACCCTTTTGCAAGGATTCATCGAGTTGTTTCTTAAGCTCAGCTAGTTCTAAGGGTGCCATCTTGTAAGGTCTCCTAGAGATTGGGGCGGTTCCTAGGATAAGATCTATGACAAACTCTACATCTCTATCAGGTGGAATACCTGGCAGTTCCTCAGGAAAGACATCCGAAAAGTCACGGACTACCAGGATATCTTCTAGGTCAGGAAGAGGGTTGGCATTAAGAAAATAGAGTTGGCGCTTTGCAACTATAGTGGAAACAGATACTATCTTGGCAGATGGATGTGTAAGCTGAACAGACCTTGTGTAACAATCAATCTTGGCATAATGAGCTTTCATCCAGTCCATACCCAAGATGATGTTAATATCTGTAGACTTGAGGGCTATAAGTGATGCAAGGAATACAAGTCTGTCAAGGATTTCATTACCATGGCTTACACTAGAAGTTTGCCATTTGGATCCAAGAGTTTGAATGACTAGTGGAGAGGGCATATCACAAAATGAAATGTTGTGCAAGTTAGCATAGCTTTCAGAAATGAAGGAGTGAGATGCTCCAGTGTCGAACAGAACCGATGCTGGATGACAATTGATAAGGAGTGTACCAAGAACGACATCCGGATCATCATGAGCGTCTTTAGCTGAGACATGATGCACACATCCTCGTTCAGTGGGAGCTGACTTGACACTGATCATCTTGCGTGATGGCTTACCACGGCCAACAAACTTCTCAGGCTGGGGTTGAAAGCACAAGTGCTCCCTGGGTGGTTTTGGTAATTAATGTCAACATATCTCTTGTTGGACTAACACTTTTACCTAGTATGTTTCAGATAAGTTCAACAATGGAGTGGCATTGACTAGAGGATGTGGAACTCCTTCAAGATGCTAAGGACAAAGGATTGGCTCAAGCTTCAAGATCAAGACTCTACTTTTTCTTTTTTAGTGATCCAATAACACATTGAGTCTATAGGAAAAGCCAATACTATCAAGAGGGGATGAGGTGTTGCTTAATGGCTTGCTTGCTGAAAATGCTTAGTGATATGCTCCAAAACCCTCAACTACCTTCCCACATCCACATATGACCTAAACCAAACGTCAAACTCGGCCCACCAATTCTATCTATCCGGCGCCACCGAGTTTCAAATGTCATAGCCACTGCCACAAACCCTAGCAAATCGGTTTCACCGATAGGGATCTCGGTCTCACCGAGATGGGATTGTAATCTCTCTGTGTATGCCCATTACCAAAATCGGTCTCACCGAGTTTGAGCAATCGGTACTACTGAGATTACAATGCAAACCCTCTGGTTAGCTTATTACCAAAATCGGTCCCACCGAGTTTGTGTAATCGGTCTCACCGAGTTTTCCTGACCAACTCTCTGGTTAGCTTATTACCAAATAGGTCCCACCGAGTTTGTGTAATCGGTCACCCCGAGATTACATTATGCCCTAACCCTAAGCATATCGGTCCTATCGAGTTGCATCTCAGTCCCACCGAAAATCCCAACGGTCACTAGGTTTGCTGAATCGGTCCGACCGAGTTTAACCATTCGGTCCCACCGAGTTTGGCAAATTGTGTGTAACTGTTAGATTTTGTGTGGAGGCTATATATACCCCTCCACCCACTCTTCATTCGTTGAGAGAGCCATCAGAACATACCTACACTTCCAATACACATTTTCTGAGAGAGAACCACCTACACTTGTCTTGAGGTCAAGATATTCCATTCCAACCATATGAATCTTGATCTCTAGCCTTCCCAAAGTTGCTTTCCACTCAAATCTTCTTTCCACCAAATCCAAATCCTATGAGAGAGAGTTGAGTGTTGGGGAGACTATCATTTGAAACACAAGAGCAAGGAGTTCATCATCAACACACCATTTGTTACTTATTGGAGAGTGGTGTCTCCTAGATTGGCTAGGTGTCACTTGGGAGCCTCCAACAAGATTGTGGAGTTGAACCAAGGAGTTTGTAAGGGCTAGGAGATCGCCTACTTCATGAAGATCTACCGCTAGTGAGGCAAGTCCTTCATGGGCGACGGCCGTGATGGAATAGACAAGGTTGCTTCTTCGTGGACCCTTCGTGGGTGGAGCCCTCCATGGACTCACGCAACCGTTACCCTCCGTGGGTTGAAGTCTCCATCAACGTGGATGTATGATAGGACCACCTATCGAAACCACGACAAAAACCTCCGTGTCTCCAATTGCGTTTGAATACTCCAAACCCTTCTCTTTACATTCTTGCAAGATTGCATGCTTTACTTTCCGCTGCTCATATACTCATTGCATGCTTGCTTGATATGTATTGTGTTCGTTAAACTTGTGCTTAAACTCCACTTAAACTTAAGAATATTAAAAACTGCAACTTTTGGCACTTAGTGTCTAATCACCCCCCCCTCTAGACACCTCTTCTCGATCCTTTCAATTGGTATCAAAGCTTTGGTCTCCATTTCCTTGGTTTAAACACCATTGGAGGAAGATGGATGTGTCTACTTTGGGGAGTCTTAGACATAGAGTGCCTATTCTTGATGGAGAGTATTTTCATGAGTGGAAAATGAAATGCTTGAGATTTTCAATGAATATCATTTGAACAAGTACATTACTAGCCCTTGTGCACCTCATGTTGATCCTTTGCACCCTACCCTAGTTGAAGATATTGACATGATTCGCAATCTTAGAACCATTGAGCTCATCATTAGAGGCTTGCCTAGAAACTTGATTAGATGTTTGCCTACTCTCAAGTGTGCCTACACCATATGGAAATTTCTTGAGGAACTCTTTCCTAATTACTCCTTGAAAGATCTAGATGAAATCCTCCATAAGTCTATTGCTTTGATTAAGATGAGTTCCAATGATCGCAAATTTGGTGACTGCTTATTTGAGCTTACTAATCTTACGAGTGCCAAAGGAGATGTTGGAATCATTAGCAATATCATTTCCAGAGCTATTAGAATTCATAAAGATAACTATAGAAATGATCATTTATCTAATGAATTGCCCTCTCTAGGAATTGATCAATCACAAGATGATGTTGAACATGAATACTCGGATGATGATGATGATGATGATAGTGACTATGATCTCGATGATGCGATGAGACACTTTGGTCTTATGGAAAATCTTCGCGGCTACATGGCTGGAGGAAAGGAATGGGTCCTTGATAGTGGATGTACTGATCATATGACCGGAGATAAAGACATGTTCCGTGAGCTTGCTGAAAATGACGGCCCTCGAAAGTATGTCACATTCGGTGATAATTCAAAGGGTAAGGTGGCCATCTCACATGATAGCTCCATACAAAATGTCATGCTCGTTGAATCTCTTGGATACAATTTACTTTCAGTATCTAGACTTGCTAATTTCGGTTTCAATGTCCTATTTACTGAAGTAGACTGCCAAGTGTTTCGTAGAGATAATCATAAAATGGTCTTTATCGATATACATAGAGGAGAGCTTTACATTGTTGATTTCACTAAAAAGGCTCAACCTAAAACTTGCTTAATTGCTAAATCTTCTAAAGGCTGGTTGTGGCATAGAAGGCTAGGCCATGTGGGCATGTGAAACCTTGACAAACTCATTAAAGGAAATCATATCCTTGGCGTTAATGATGTCATATTTGACAAGGATAGACTTTGTAGTGCTTGTCAAGAAGGGAAACAAGTTGGAGGAAGTCACCGCGCAAAGAACATCATGACCACAAGAAGACCACTCGAGCTACTTCACATGGATCTCTTTGGTCCCAATGCCTACAAGAGTCTCGGTGGTGACTCATTTGGTCTAGTCATAGTTGATGATTTTTCAAGATTTACGTGGGTGTTTTTTCTTGATGACAAATCGCAGGTCCAAAAGATCTTCAAAAACTTTGCTAGGAAGGCCCAAAATTAGTTTGACGTGAAGATCAAGAAGGTTCAGAGCGACAACGGAACGAAGTTCAAGAACGCAAATGTGGACACCTTTCTTGACGAAGAAGGGACACAAGTTCTCGGCTACGTACACAGCTCAACAAAATGGAGTTGTTGAGAGGAAGAACCAGACTCTTATTGAGATGGCAAGAACGATGCTTGATGAGTACAAAATGCCAAAGCACTTTTGGGCAGAAGCGGTTGAGACAGCTTGTCATGCAACAAATCGCTTGTATCTTCACAAGCTACTCGGCAAGACGACATACGAGATCCTCACCGGTAACAAACCCCAAGTTGGATACTTTCGAGTATTCAGCTCAAAGTGCTACATTCTTGATAAGCATCGTCGTTCTAAATTTGCTTCTAAATCTCATGAAGGTTTCCTACTTGGTTATGGCTCAAACTCTCACAGTTACCGTGTCTACAACAATTTCACCCGAAAGGTTGAAGAGATGGTAGATGTGAAGTTTGATGAATCTAACGGTCGCAAGTAGAGCAATTGCCAATTGATGTTGGAGACAGAGACCCTTCGGAAGCAATTCAAGACTTTTCCATTGGCAAGATTCATCCAACGGAAGTGAAGGAGAGTACCTCGTCCGTCCAAGTGGAAGCTTCTACCTCACGACAAGGTGAACGAAGAGTTGATATGGAAGCATCCACAAGTGGGACACGCCAAGATGAAGAAAACGAGGAAGCGCACCAAGATCAACATCAACAACCTCCTTCTCCACCACGACAAGAGAACGACAACGTCAACAATGAAGAAGGCCAAGAAGAAGCACAAGATGAAGAGGATGTTCCACCCCGACCCAAGCAAAAGCTTTCACGAGTTCGAGCAAGAATTGCTAAGGATCATCCCGTCGAGCAAATCTACAATGATATCCAAACCAGGAGAATCACTCGCTCTAAAACTCGTTTAGCTAAATTTTGTGAATATTACTCATTCATCTCTAGCACTGAACCTATGAAGGTTGAAGAAGCATTGGAGGATCTGGACTGGATAAACGCTATGCATGAAGAGCTACACAACTTTGAGATAAATCAAGTGTGGACATTGGTCGAGAAGCCCGACAACAACCACAACATCATTGGTACCAAATGGGTGTTTCGCAACGAGCAAGATGAAGATGGACAAGTGGTTCGCAACAAAGCACGTCTCATCGCCCAAGGCTACACAGAAGTTGAAGGTATGGACTATGGTGAGACATATGCTCCCGTTGCTAGACTTGAGTCCATTCGCATCTTACTTGCTTATGCTAATCACCATAATATCACCTTGTACCAAATGGACATTAAAAGTGCTTTTCTAAATGGCAAAATCGAAGAGGAAGTTTATGTTAAGCAACCTCCTGGCTTCATCAATCCTAAGAAACCTAATCATGTTTACAAACTTCACAAAGCCATTTATGGTCTTAAACAAGCTCCTAGAGCATGGTATAAATGCTTGACCAGGTTCCTTATTGAAAAAGGCTTTGAAATTGGTAAAATTGATTTTACTCTTTTTACTAAAAGGGTTAATGGAGAACTATTTGTGTGCCAAATTTATGTTGATGATATCATATTTGGTTCAACTAACCCTCATTTTAGTGAGAAGTTTGGAAAGCTAATGTCAGAGAAGTTTGAGATGTCTATGATGAGTGAACTCAAATTCTTTCTCGGTTTGCAAATCAAGCAAACTAAGGAAGGTACCTTTGTCTCTCAAACGAAGTACACCAAGGACTTATTCAAGAAGTTCAATATGCAAGAATGCAAAGGTATGACTACACCCATGCCTACTAGTGGACATCTTGATTTGACCAAAGATGGTGAACCGGTTGATCAAAAGGTTTATCGCTCTACGATTGGTTCATTGTTATATCTATGTGCCTCTCGTCCCGATATTATGCTAAGTGTGTGCATGTGTGCACGATATCAAGCTGCTCCTAAAGATTGTCATGTTAAGGCTGTGAAAAGGATAGTGAGATACCTAATCCATACACCAAATTTTGGCATTTGGTATCCTAAGAGGTCCTCTTTTGATCTTGTTGGCTACTCCGATTCGGACTATGCCGGAGACAAGGTTGACAGAAAATCCACTTCGGGTACTTGTCAATTCCTTGGTAGATCTCTTGTGTCTTGGTCTTCCAAGAAACAAAACTTGGTATCCTTATCCACCGCCGAAGCGGAATACATTGCCGCTGGTTCATGTTGCGCTCAATTACTTTGGATGACCCAAACTCTTAAAGATTATGGGATATATGTGAAACATGTTCCATTGCTATGTGACAATGAAAGTGCTATTAAGATTTCTCACAATCCCGTGCAACATTCTCGAACTAAGCATATTGAAGTTCATCATCATTTCATTCGAGATCATGTTGCAAAAGGGGACATTAACCTTAAGCATGTTCACACCAATAAGCAATTGGCGGATATATTCACTAAACCACTTGATGAGAAAGTGTTTTGCAGGTTGAGAGGTGAATTGAACATCATTGATGCTTCAAACTTGGAGTAGGAACTCCATTTTTTACATGCGGGGCATGAGCCTATGACTAATCTTCGATATTTCTCTTATGATGCTATTCATATGTCTTGGATATGTTTGTACCTTGCATGGTATCTAACCCATGTAGGTGCTTGGTTGAATCTAAATCTATGAGATTGCAACTCACTCGCATCTTGAGCAATCTCTACATCACCAAGTCTCTACACAATGGTGGTTGAAGACAAGGAAGCACGAAACCATTCAAACATATCCTTTGGCAAATTCTATGTTGAGTCTCATAATTGTCATTTTGGATACACAAGTGCTCTTCCTTGCAAAGCTAACCCATGTAGGTAGATGAACTCAAACTCCAAGCGGTGCTCCCAACTCTTGATGAACTACATCAACCTTGAGCAACCCACACAAGTTCAACTACATGATCAAGATCAACACCACCACCCAAGGTATGTTATTCCATCTTAGAGAAGCTTTATTCCAAGTCATGAGCCAAAGCAACTCGACAAGATGTGAATACATCAAGATGCTTAAACGAAAAATGGTAACCCCATTTTGAGCTTAAAAGATGAGTATGACCTATGATCAAGTGCTCTCACTTGACTCCTAAGTCAATATACTCTAACATAGGTGACTTTGTCGCCGACCATCTCTAGATGAAGTTCTCGTGTGTCTCTCCATGCTTTTGTATTTTGCATATTTGTTTCCCCTTTAAAAAAAATTTTAGTTTCTTTTCTTTCCTTTTTGTTCTGCATTTTCTGCATCCAATTCATTGCAAATCTTTCAGTAAATTCCTTGCATATCCTTGTGAGATCTTACTTGTCTAGTGAGCTGAGGTGACAAGTGGTTTCACTCTGATGAACTCGGTCACACCGGTTTGTTCTCTTCGGCCCAACCTAAATCTTTCAGTGCAACCGAAGCAAACAACTCGGAGTCACCGATTCCATCACGGGAAAACCTACTTGCCACTTATTCCTGATTTCTGTTTGCTCCAGCTCCACTCAATGATTCTTGTCCTCTACCAGCATCATATTAGACATGCTGCTTTGCTCTGTGACTCAAGGACCAACCCATTTGTATCACATGTCCAGAAGAGCCCTTCTTGGAAATTGATGTCAAAGGGGGAGAGAGATCAAATCAAAGTTTAATCCTTCCTATAGGAGGAGAAAGAGAGAATACTCATGGGAAGAGAGTTTCTCAACTAGGAGAAAGTAAAATCATCAAAGACCCCAGATGCTTGGTGTTCAAGAGGAGATATGTCATATGTCTTTAAGAGGGGAAAGACATGTTTGGTTGCTTGCTTTAGCTCAAGCTCTATTGTTTCCTTTTTGTTTCTTTGATTTTCTGTTCCCAATCTTCTCCCAATATCCCATGCAGATTCAGGGGGAGCAAGACATCTAAGGGAAGGAAATCTCTGATTTTATTGCATATCTTTACCTTTGGGGACATGTCTATATCCAATGTGCTACTTAGTACTCACTCTACGCGTCATCCCAGTCTTGGTTCTCTTGTGGTTTCTCTTGCTTGCTCTGGTCAGTAGGTGTATCTGTGTTATTTAACCTTGTTTGCGCAGGTTCATCCCATCCTAAGCCAACTCAAGACCACAAGGTAAGTATATCCATCACAGTCATGTGAATGAGAAGTTCTTGCTGATGTACATACTGTTTGCAAGAAGGACTCATGAGCATGAAGGTACATTTCTCACATTCACATCATTTGCTCTGATGCATATAGCCAAGATACATGTAACACATTGCTTACTCTGTTATGTTTACGCATTCACATGCTCCTATATTCAATATTCACATGATTGCATACATGTAGGGGGAGCCTATGCATGTTACATGTCTTTCCAAAGCTTTACTTGCTATTCTCTATATCTTTATCTAAAGCTTTGATGTATGTTGTCATCAATTACCAAAAAGGGGGAGATTGAAAGCACAAGTGCTCCCTGGGTGGTTTTGGTAATTAATGTCAACATATCTCTTGTTGGACTAACACTTTTACCTAGTATGTTTCAGATAAGTTCAACAATGGAGTGGCATTGACTAGAGGATGTGGAACTCCTTCAAGATGCTAAGGACAAAGGATTGGCTCAAGCTTCAAGATCAAGACTCTACTTTTTCCTTTTTAGTGATCCAATAACACATTGAGTCTATAGGAAAAGCCAATACTATCAAGAGGGGGTGAGGTGTTGCTTAATGGCTTGCTTGCTGAAAGTGCTTAGTGATATGCTCCAAAACCCTCAACTACCTTCCCACATCCACATATGACCTAAACCAAAAGAAAAACTTGGCCCCACCGATTCTATCTATCCGGCGCCACCGAGTTTCAAATGTCATAGCCACTGCCACAAACTCTAGCAAATCGGTTTCACCGATAGGGATCTCGGTCTCACCGAGATGGGATTGTAATCTCTCTGTGTATGTCCATTACCAAAATCAGTCTCACCGAGTTTGAGCAATCGGTACTACCGAGATTACGATGCAAACCCTCTGGTTAGCTTATTACCAAAATCGGTCCCATCGAGTTTGTGTAATCGTCTCACCGAGTTTGCCTGACCAACTCTCTGGTTAGCTTATTACCAAAATCGGTCCCACCGAGTTTGTGTAACCGGTCACACCGAGATTATGTTATGCCCTAACCCTAAGCATATTGGTCCTATCGAGTTGCATCTCAGTCCCACCGAAAATCCTAACGGTCACTAGGTTTGCTGAATCGGTCCGACCGAGTTTAACCATTCGGTCCCATCGAGTTTGGCAAATTGTGCGTAACGGTTAGATTTTGTTTGGAGGCTATATATACCCCTCCACCCACTCTTCATTCATTGAGAGAGCCATCAGAACATACCTACACTTCCAATACACATTTTCTGAGAGAGAAGCACCTACACTTGTGTTGAGGTCAAGATATTCCATTCCAACCATATGAATCTTGATCTCTAGCCTTCCCCAAGTTGCTTTCCACCCAAATCTTCTTTCCACCAAATCCAAATCCTATGAGAGAGAGTTAAGTGTTGGGGAGACTATCATTTGAAGCACAAGAGCAAGGAGTTCATCATCAACACACCATTTGTTACTTCTTGGAGAGTGGTGTCTCCTAGATTGGCTAGGTGTCACTTGGGAGCCTCCAACAAGATTGTGGAGTTGAACCAAGGAGTTTGTAAGGGCAAGGAGATCGCCTACTTCGTGAAGATCTACCGCTAGTGAGGCAAGTCCTTCGTGGGCGACGGCCGTGATGGAATAGACAAGGTTGCTTCTTCATGGACCCTTCGTGGGTGGAGCCCTCTGTGGACTCGTGCCACCGTTACCCTCCGTGGGTTGAAGTCTCCATCAACATAGATGTACGATAGCACCACCTATCGGAACCATAACACAAACCTCCGTGTCTCCAATTGCGTCTGAATACTCCAAACCCTTCTCTTTACATTCTTGCAAGATTGCATGTTTTACTTTCCGCTGCTCATATACTCATTGCATGCTTGCTTGATATGTATTGTGTTCGTTAAACTTGTGCTTAAACTCCACTTAAACTTAAGAATATTAAAAAATGCAACTTTTGGCACTTAGTGTCTAATCACCCCCCTCTATACACCTCTTCTCGATCCTTTCAGGGGTGGAGCATAGTTAGTTTGAGAGCAGTCACATGCATAGTGTCCCGGCTCTCCGCATGTGAACAAGTCCCTGAAGCAGGACGTGGACCCGCATTGACAAGCGGTCTACCAGTAGGCCTGGGTGGAGCATGTAACTGAACTGGGTGAGGCGCCACATAAGAGGGCCTTGGTGAATAACCGGTTGGAAGAGCGGAGTTCGGAACCTAAATCCGACGCTTCTGCGAACTAGAACTGGAGGAGGAACCAAAATCACGGGTGTGCTTACGAGAGTCCTCGTAAGTGAGTTGAGCTGTCTCTGCATTAATGGCCTTGTTCACAAGAGCCTGGAATGTATTGCAATGATGCAAGTGGAGATCATGATGCAACTTGGGGTTGAGACCCTTCCGGAACCTAGCCTGCTTCTTGGCGTCTGTGGACACCTCTTCTGTAGCATAGCGGGCAAGGTTCTCAAACTCTCTACTGTAAGCATCAACAGCTATCTTATCCTGGGTGAAACTACAGAACTCTTCTCTCTTGCGGTCAATGAGAGACAGAGGGATGTGATGCTCGCGAAAAGCCTCAGTGAAATCTCTCCAGGTGGGTATCGGGCCAGTTGGAAGCATAGCCTCATAGTTTTGCCACCAAATACTAGCAGGACCTTCCAGGTGATATGCAGCATAGGTGACCTTGTCACCTTCAGCTACGTTCGCAGAACGCAGCTTGATAGTGATACTACGGAGCCAGTCATCTGCATCGAGTGGTTCAATGGAATGATGGAAGGTAGGTGGTTTCAGACCAATGAAATCATAGATGGTCGCTGACTCTTTGCACTGGGGTGCGGTGTTCTCCTCAATAGGTGCTAACAAGCGGTTAGACTCACGCTTGTTCCTCTCCATCTTTAACCTAAACTCTGCAACGAAGACTGGTCGGGAGGATCCTCATCCCTACCATCTCCGTGGTTCCGACTACGAGCAACAGAACTTCGGTTAGCTGACGACATCCTAAGAAACGAAACCAAGGATGGAGTCAACATCAACTATAGGATGCAGAAGGTAGCACAAGAAATTAGTATCTCTCGAACCCCTAGGACAATTTCGGCAGCATAATGGCAGTAAAATGCTCAAAATGAGACATTCTGCAAAAGACGGGGTAGCACCAAACTCAACATCATCACTCAAGGTTCTGAGATATTACTAAACATGCTACACTGGAGGTACTCGAACTAGGATATGACTTTGATCAACCAATCTTAAGAGACTACGGAGTAGTAACACATGATCCTGATAGACATAAGAGAAAGTCTAGTTCCTTAACCCCGTAGGAAAGATAGGATGCTTCAGATCAGAAGGGCAAGATGTGAAAGGAGTAAAAAGAGCCTTACGTTCCCTTCCACAATCAATTCCCTTATATAACTAAAGAGTTTCTAGACTCAACTTCGACCAGGTTGGCTTGGTAATCCTACAGGCAGTCAGGCTCTGATACCAAAGCTGTCGGGACCCTGATTCTAAGTCACACTGATCTAGCCTGTAACACCTCATATCACTTTGTGGCCTCACGCACGGTATTCCCACGGGTGTCGCCATACCATGGCCCGGGACCGTTTACGCCTTTTGGCTCACGTATATGATAGTGTCTCTAGCATCCATATGACAGAGAACCCGGGCCGACCTGGCTAGTCGTGAACCCAAAGCGGCACTAACCTATGGGGACAGGCATACATGATTCACATCGAGCATATCGGTCAGCAGCGTGTGAATCTAGGCTGTAGCACTGGGCTAACAGGACTTCGGGGAACCCGGGCTGTAGCAGGCTAGGCAGGACTTCAGAGGTCACCGCGTGACATTTCCCCGAAGGGACAGACACAGGAACGAAATGAAACACATGCCGGCCAATCAAGTGTCCTCAGCAGTAGTGCTGGGCTAGCAGGACTCCGGTGAACCGGGCTGTAGCTGAATACTATGGCTCAAAGAAGCACTAGACTACATTTCCCCATAAGAGAGGCTGCCAAGGATAAAAAACTAGATTGTCGGATCCCACACATAGCAATACACGTCACACGTACGCATCACATGCAAGTATGTGCTGTACAACATGGCATCACAACATAATGCAAACTCATATAGATAAAGGCCCAGAAGAGCCACATAAAATTAATACAAACAGGGGTCACATGACCCATCATTCAGAGCATATAAGCAACGGAAGCATTACATGTCTGAGTACAGACAACTACACAAGAAAAAGGCTGAGAAGCCTGACTATCTACAAGACCCTCCCAAGGGTACAAGATCGTAGCTGAGGTAACAAGCTACTCATCGAAGTCCAAGCGGTACTACTAGTGAGACAGATGTCTCACCTGCAAAACATAAATAAAGCAAACGTGAGTACAAAGGTACTCAGCAAGACATACATCAGATCCTATCATACATGCATTTGTATCAGGAAGGTAAAGTGGGGTTTAGTTGCAGCAAGCCAGCTTTGACTCAGTGGCTATCCTGTTCTACGACAACGAGAACCTTCTATGAGGTGAGGCAGCGCACACGAGTCCACTAATCACCACATCAATACACTACTATGGATTCATCCTTGTCTCCTTACGAGAAGGCCATCCATAGCACTCACACTTGTCTTGAGCATTTTAGAGTATCCATTTCAAGTTGTCTATGTACCACGTAAGCATCCAAGAAGTCCATAACCAAGGACACTGCTATTCGAATAGATCACGATAACCCTGCAGGGGTGTACTTCTTCACACATGTTCTCACCACTTATCGCCGTTTACATGACGTGTACTCAGCAACCTTCAAGCGGAAGCCCAGTGAGGGTGTCGGCCACGACTTGACTAACCACGCAAGTCTCTCATCCAGGTTTATCGCCTATTTGGGTTCCATCCGCAAGGAGATCCGGCCGGGGTGTCACTCATGGCCCCAAACGATGTGAGTAGGGTTCCCAAGCCCACCATCCGGGTGCCACTTGGTACACCGTGCCACTGTGCCTAGTCTATCCCAAGCCCACCTGGCCGGGTGCCACTTGGTAGACTACTAACACTACCTACAAACACCAAAAACTATTTACAACTCCTGGACAGAGATCAAGTTGGCTAATAAGTCGTGAGAGCTTGGAGCGCCCGGAGCCCAATGTGTGGTAGTAACTAGTCATTGGACAATTTACACAGAACTCAGTTCTTAAGGACGGTTCCAGTGAGACAACCCACCATGTACTCCTACATGGCCTCTCACCGCTACCTTTACCAAATTGTGTTCACACGCTTAACTCTCAGCACCAGAACATATCGTACCACTCCAATTCATTCCCGATGAATCAGACCTGACACAACTCTAAGCAATAGCAGGCATGGCATGGCAAGAACACAACATGGCTCAATCAACTCCTACACATGCTAGTGGGTTTTAACTATTTACTGTGGCAATGACAGGTCATGCAGAGGAATGGGTTCAACTACCGCGGCATAAAGTAGCAGTTGAATCGTTATTGTCCTAATGCAATAAATGAGAGCAGGAGCGAGAGAGTAAGATTGTATTGAAATGAACAAAGGGGGTTTGCTTGCCTGGTAGATCAACAGGGCGGCACTGCTCCTCAGACAGGTACTCTGGATCGGTCTCCTGAGCAGGACCTATCGAGAAGGAACGGTGTCGGCAATCAATCACAAGCATATGCAACAATATGATGCATGATCATGGCATGAGTATGTGATGTTTGTTTGAGTTAATGCATCTAACATTCATTTGCATGAAGTCCATTGGAACCAAAGTTCCAAATGCAACTCCAAAATAAGCCTTTATAAATGCCATTCATGTCTTTCCTCATATGAAACATGTATAAGTTTATTAGTCATGCACGAAAATGGTACAGATGGATAGATTGAATTTTTCTGATATTTTTTCATATATAAATTATTTCAATCTGAGCTACGGTTGCATTTCTATGAATTTTTGAAGTTTATATCATTTTCTGGAATTTCCTAATTTATTTTAATACCAGAAAATGATATATTGCGTCAGCACAGCGTCATGCTTACATCAGCAGGTCAATGGCGCTGACCAAATCAAACCTGACGTGTGGGGTCCACACGTTAGTGACTCAGTTAGTTAACAGGGGGGTTTATTTAGTCTAATTAGGGTTAGTGGGCGCCGGGCCCACTGGTCAGTGACTAACTAGCTAACTAACCTAGGTTAATTAGTGTTCAACTAATACTAAGTAAAAATGTCAGGCGGTGGCCCACGCGTCAATGAAACAAGGGGGAGGGTCAATCCCCGGTCAGCGGGTCTAACCCGCTGGACCTGGTCCATGGCTCGTCGCCGGCGACGACAGAGATGGCGGAGGGCTTCGGAAAAACTCTACAGGGCACCGTTTTACTCGTGTTTTGCGGCTACGGCTAGCTGGAAATGCGGCGCATCTAATGGAGCAAACGGGAGGAGCTGGGGTGGCCTGAGCCGACGGCGGCGAGCTCTTTTCCGGCCGCTGGAGTTCGGGCGTCAGTGGTCTTGCTGCTGCGGCGTGCTAGCGGGCGAGCGGATGCACTAGCGAGGCTCTACGGGGTGCGGGGAGAGGTTTGGACCCACCGGGGCGAACATTTGGTCACCGGATCTGCGTCGGTGACGAGCTTAGGCGGCGACGGTTACGGTCATCGGCGAGGCAGCAGCTACGGCATGCAAGCGAGAAAATGAAGAGGGGGAAACGGTGGCGGGGATCACCGCGGATCCGGTGAAGGCGTCAGAGAGCTCGGGGGAGGTCCAACGGCGACGAATTTGACGGCGGCGATCTGCGGCATCGACAAGGAAGACAACGTTGAGGCAGCTCTGCAGGGCGTCTCGGCTTGCGTGAGTCGTCGGAGAGGTTGAGGAGGATAGCGCGGAGCTAACGGGCTTGTCGGAGAGGCGAGGCAGTTATGGTGGCTGCGGCAACGGCGAACGGCGGCGACGAATGCGCTCGGCCGTGAGAGAAAAAGCGAGGGGGAGGT
>NC_041384.1:82816205-82824005 GCF_002162155.2 Triticum dicoccoides
ATAATTACTGCATTAATTCGAAATGCCCAAAATAAATACTTATGAGCTCCTGAAAATGTTGGTTTGATTTTTATCTCTGTCCAATATTTTCAGAGAGCAACATGAGCATTTTCTTGGACCCTTTTGGAGCAATTTTTTATTTGGGTCATTTCCAAAATGATTCTGAGGGTTTCAGAAATCCCCATTTCAAATTTCAATGAAATTTAAACATGATGCAAACATGAAGGCTAGCCTAGGTCATACTAGGGATGTGGCAGCGACACACGCGACCACCCCGACAGGATTATGCTTCGGTGCCTTAAGGCACCTGCCTTTGTGTCCATGACATATGCGCCCAACAGGTGGCTGGCCCACATGTCAGTGACCCAAAGGCAGTTGCTTTTAAGGCACCGAAGCAGCGTCCACCCTGACACGACCCTGGTTTGCTTGGTGCGCCTACATTTGAGAATGCAAACGAATATTCTTTCATTTGCAAACGAATCTGTATGTATTACCATGCCCGTGTTTTCCTTGCAATAATTAGTCATTCGAAACGAGATACTCCATCTGTTCACTTATGTAAGTCATTTCAGACAACTTAAAATGAACTGTTTTGCACACTGTCTGAAATGTCTTCAAGGTCTTATAAAAGTGAATAGAGGGAGTACTATAAATTAATTAATGAGGAGTTATTTGAAAAAAAATCAAAACGGTACCCAGGCTAACGTGGATTAGTGTGTGTGTCACATAATTAGTTATTTGAATTAGAGTGTGTGTCACATAGTTACTTATTTGAATTAGAGTGTGTGTCCTGTAGCAATCTCCAATTCTAACATGGATTTCGCATTTCACTGTATCCATGCTACTTTTTTAATACAAATTCATATGTATATGATGAACACCATGGTAGTGAGAAAACTTTTGGATGGATTCATACTTATGACCTACAAAATAGCACAACAAACTAAGTCAATGTCAACTTTTCGAAACTTAGTATGGCATGAATTCGAAATAATTACCCGTATGCCTGGTCCTTGGTTCAAATCTTACAATGTACACTGAATTGAAACATCGATATTAGGTTTCGTACTATGTACATTCAAATGTTGGTTTTAGCCCCCCCCCCCCGCACAAACGCTACATACTTCCTGTATCGGTCAATCTTCCTCTCCTAACCACCTTAGGAAGCTATCGGTTTCCAACACACGTTCATTCTTTCTCTCCATGTTTCGATCTCTAAGTCTCTCAACTACACAACCCCTTTTTCCACTCTGTTACCAAATGTATTTACCTCACACACCCGCCATTGCACCCCATGCCGAGCTCTCTCTATCTCTCCCCCTCTCCCTCTCACCCTCTCGCGCTAAATACATGCATTGCCTATCTAGCCCCCCAACCTCTCGTGCATGCGCACGCACGCACGTTGTATATCTAGGTCACTCCCTCGAGACTGTCTCACTCTTTCTTCCACACGGCGGGCCACAATCGCTCAATCTCTCTCTCTTTATTTGAGTCTCGTTTAACCTCATTTTCTTTCACACACAAATGATATATCTCCCTGTTCGGGCCTCGATCGACACACTCTATACTCTCTCATGCAGATTGTCTATCTAGGTCAGTCCATCCAAGCCACCACCACTCTTTCGACCTCATGGTGGGCAACGCTCACTCAATCTCTCTCTCTCCCTCTCTCTCTCCGTATGTCTCGATTGACCTCGCTCTTTCTCGGACAAAAACGATATATCACCATGTTTGAGCCCAATTCAACCTATTCACATTGTATACTCTCTCACGCACATCGTCTATCTAGGTCACTCTCTCCAACCCGTCTCACTATTTCGATCGCACGGGGGACCCTATGTGATCGGTTGACCTTGCTTCCTCCCACGCACAAAATATATCTACACGTCTATGACTGGATCATCTCTCAAGCTCTATCTTACAGCCCTCACCCTTGCCAAAAAGCTCAATCAGGCAATATCTCTCCAGAGCATATATATTGTTCAATGAATGTCGGACCACACTCACTTTGTCTCTCTATCAATATGTCTCTCGATTGACCTCGCTTTCTCACACCGTATCTTCCACGTGTTGAAGCTACTACCTCTGCATCCCTCGCAAAGCCGGATCTATTTACATTGCGAGGGGCACTCCAAGCTTGGATTAATTTGTGTAGGCATTTATTACGGTCGGTTTAGATTATATTTTCGTAGCATTCGGCCCACAACTACTCCAATCACCATAGCGGGTAATTAAGCTACGGGGATCACCTAATATGAGCACCGGGGAGCCGTTGGATCGAAGATGCAGCGGCACACATGAGGCCTGAATGTTTTATTTGCAAAAAAACCTTTGGAGAGTTTGGAAATTAAGCATAATTACAAAGACTACTCCCAAGCCATTGGATCTCACTTCCAACGCTGTAAAAACTCGTATCACCATAGTATCTAAGCTGCGGGGTGGATGTGATATTCTATGTCGCTGTCATTTTTGTTCGTAAACTTGCAAAAAACGTGTAAATCGTGCCGTTACTTGTCTAACCGCGCAAAGTGTTTGTTCAAAAAAAACATCCTACACTGAAATATCGGAACAACACACGGGGGTCCCACTTGTCATTAATCAAATTTGGACCTAAAACTAACAAATCTGAAAGACGAGATTCGAACTGGCAACCTGGACTACAAACCGTAAGTCGATAGCCTGAAAAAACGAACGGTTGTTGGCTTTGTCCCATAACTTGATTTTATACAGTACTTGCATTGAGTAGAGTAGAGAACTAGTAGAAAAGGGGGGAAAGGTCCAGGCCGGGTCAGCCCATTAGTCCCAGTTCAGTCTTGAACCGGGACCAATGGGGGCATTGGACCCGGTTCGTGAGCCCAGGGGCCGGCCGGGCCACGTGGGCCATTGGTCCCGGTTCGTCTGGACCTTTTGGTCCCGGTTGGTGGGACGAACCGAGACCAATGGGCCTTACTCCTGGACCACCACCATTGGTCCCGGTTGGTGGCTTGAACCGGGACCAAAGGCTCCCCTTTATTCCCGGTTCATGCCACCAACTGGGACCAATGAGGTGCCTATATATACCCCCTCGCGTAAGAGCAGAGCACACTGCTATGTTTTTTTTTGGCCGAGGGGGAGAGGGCTTGGTGGTACTCTAGCTCACCTCCTATGCACACAAGGTGTTCGATGGAATGCCCGAGCCACACTACTTAAGCTTTCTCCTCTCCAAGCTCGACCTCCAAGCTCCATTTTCCTCAATATTTGTCTAGGTTTAGCGGTACGTCATGCCCCGTCACCGTCTTCACCGCCGTCGATCACCCGTGCCGAGCTCATCGCCGGCACCACCGTGGTGAGCCTCTTGTTCTTATCTTCTTTCTGAAAGGAAAAAATATTCTTACTTGTATGTTTACATAGATACTTGTATTATTTTCTTACTTTTATTATTGCATCTTATATAGTGCGATGGTTTTGGTATCCGCCGCCGTCGGCCCTCGTCCTGTCTATGATTCGGATGTGGTATATATATTATCTTTATAACTATTGGTTCATTTATTGTTTATGAAAATTATGCCGACCAACGTGACATAGATTTTATTTATGTAGGATGTATGTGAATCGGAAATTCCAACCGACCCTATTGTCGAGAGGTTAAATTTAGTGGAAGAAGAAAACAATTTGTTGAAGGAAAAAATAAAAAAATTGAGGAGGAGAAGATGATATTGGAGTTGCATGTTGCGGATGTCGTCGATGATCACAAGATCAAGATGGATGCAATGCGCTTGAAGATTAGAAAGATTAGAAAATATGCCATTCATACCGAGGGTTGGTATCATTATGCCGTTGGATCAATTGTTACCTTGGTTGCGATTATGATCGCATTTTTTTCGCATTGAAATGTTTTACATAGTTTCAATGTATGGTTTAATTAATTAGATGCTCTGGAGAGCTATATGTTGTTAGATGAGAACTATGTATGTACTTTGGTTTTAATGTGATGATGAACATCTATTAATTTGGACACTTAATTATATATAATGCATGCAGATGAACCGGCAATGGATGTACGGTGACAGACACACCTCCGAGTACATTAAGGGCATGCATGAGTTTCTCGATGCGGCTGAGGCAAACAAGAAGAATGGTTTTATGTGTTGTCCATGACTGAATGTGGGAATACGAGATCTTACTCTAACCGAAAAATCCTTCACTCCCACCTGCTTTACAAGGGTTTCATACCACACTATAATGTTTGGACGAGGCACGGAGAAATAGGGGTTATGATGGAAGACGGCGAAGAAGAAGAGTACGATGACAACTATGTGCCCCCTGAATACGGTGATGCTGCAACGGGGGGAGCTGGTGAAGATCAAGAGGAACCAGATGATGTGCCCAATGATGCTGCAACGGGTGAAGCTGCTGAAGATCAAGAGGAACCAGACGATGTGCCCGATGATGATGATCTCCGCCGGGTCATTGTCGATGCAAGGACGCAATGTGAAAGTCAAAAGGAGAAGCTGAAGTTCGATTGCAAGTTAGAGGATCACAAAAAAGGTTTGTACCCCAATTGCGAAGATGGCAACACAAAGCTTGGTACCGTACTGGAGTTGCTGCAGTGGAAGGAAGAGAATATTGTGCCTAACAAAGGATTTGAGAAGCTACTGAAAATATTGAAGAAGAAGCTTCCAAAGGATAACGAATTGCCCGACAGTACATACGCAACAAAGAAGGTCGTATGCCCTCTAGGATTGGAGGTGGAGAAGATACATGCATGCCCTAATGACTGCATCCTCTACCGCGGTGCATACAAGGATCTGAACGCATGCCTGGTATGCGGTGCATTAGGGTATAAGATCAGACAAGATGACCCTGGTGATGTTGACGGCGAGACCCCAGGAAGAGGGTTCCTGCGAAGGTGATGTGGTATGCTCCTATGATACCACAGTTGAAACATCTGTTCAGAAACGAAGAGCATGCCAAGTTGATGCGATGGCACAGTGAGGACCACAAGAAAGATGGGAAGTTGAGAGCACCCACTGACGGGTCGCAGTGGAGAAAAATCGAGAGAAAGTACTGGGATGAGTTTGCAAAGGACCCAAGGAACATATGGTTTTCTTTAAGCGCAGATGGCATTAATCCTTTTGGGGAGCAGAGCAGCAATCACAACACCAGGCCCGTGACTCTATGTATGTATAACCTTCCTCCTTGGATGTGCATGAAGCGGAAGTTCATTATCATGCCAGTTCTCATCCAAGGCCCTAGGCAACCCGGCAACGACATTGATGTGTACCTAAGGCCATTAGGTGAAGAACTTTTACAGTTGTGGAATGGAAACGGTGTACGTACGTGGGATGAGCACAGACAGGAGGAATTTAACCTAAAGGCGTTGCTGTTTGTGACCATCAATGATTGACCCGCTCTCAGTAACCTTTCAGGACAGACAAACAAAGGATACCACGCATGCATGCACTGTTTAGATGACACTGAAAGTATATACCTGGACAAATGCAGGAAGAATGTGTACCTGGGCCATCATCGATTTCTTCCAACCAACCATCAATGTCGAAAGAAAGGCAAGCATTTCAAAGGCAAGGCAGATCACCGGAAGAAGCCCGCCATGCGTACCGGTGATCACATACTTGCTATGGTCAATGATTTACACGTAATATTTGGAAAGGGTCCCGGCGGACTAGCTGTTCCGAATGACGCTAAGGGACACGCACCCATGTGGAAGAAGAAATCTATATTTTGGGACCTACCCTACTGGAAAGACCTAGAGGTCCGCTCTTCAATCGACGTGATGCACATGACGAAGAACCTTTGCGTGAACCTGCTAGGCTTCTTGGGCATGTATGGGAATACAAAAGATACAGCTGAGGCACGGGAGGACCTGCAACGTTTGCACAAAAAGATGGCATGCCTCTGAAGCAGTATAAAGGTCCTACCAGCTACGCTCTTACGAAAGAAGAGAAAGAAATCTTCTTTGAATGCCTGCTCAGTATGAAGGTCACGACTGACTTCTCGTCGAATATAAAGGGAATAATAAATATGCCAGAGAAAAAGTTTCAGAACCTAAAGTCTCATGACTACCACATGATTATGACGCAACTGCTTCCGGTTGCATTGAGGGGGCTTCTACCGAAAAATGTCTGATTAGCCATTGTGAAGCTATGTGCATTCCTCAATGCAATCTCTCAGAAGGTGATCGATCCAGAAATCATACCAAGGCTATGGAGTGATGTGGCGCAATGTCTTGTCAGTTTGAAGCTGGTGTTCCCACCATCCTTCTTCAATATCATGACGCACGTCCTAGTTCATCTAGTCGACGAGATTATCATTCTGGGCCCGTATTTCTACACAATATGTTCCCCTTTGAGAGGTTCATGGGAGTCCTAATGAAATATGTCCGTAACCGCGCTAGGCCAGAAGGAAGCATCTCCATGGGCCATCAAACAAAGGATGTTATTGGGTTTTGTGTTGACTTCATTCCTGGCCTTAAGAAGATAGGTCTCCCTAAATCGCGGTATGAGGGGAGACTGATTGGAAAAGGCACTCTTGGAAGTGACTCAATAATATGTAGGGACGGATATTCTTGGTCCCAAGCACACTACACAATTCTACAGAACTCTACCTTGGTGACCCCGTATGTCGATGAACACAAGAACAGTCTGCGCACCAAACACCCGGAGCAGTGCGACGATTGGATTACATGTGAACACATCAGGACTTTTAGCAGTTGGTTGGAAACATGTCTCAGAGGTGACAACATTGTTTGTGATGAGCTGTAATTGTTGTCTAGGGGACCATCTTTGACTGTATTGACTTATAAAGGATACGAGATAAATGGGAATACATTTTACATGATCGCCCAAGATCAAAAGAGCACCAACCAAAACAGCGGTGTCCGCTTTGATGCAGCAACCGAGAGCGGAAAGGACACATATTATGGTTACATAGTGGACATATGGGAACTTGACTACGGACATGATTTTAAGGTCCCTTTGTTTAAGTGCAAATGGGTCAATCTGTCAAGAGGTGTGGTACAGGTAGACCCACACTATAGAATGACAACAGTGGATCTGAACAATCTTGGGTACACTGACGAACTTTTCGTCCTAGCCAATGATGTGGCACAGGTTACCTATGTGAAGGACATGTCGACCAAACCGAGAAAAAGAAAAGATAAGGAAGCGAATACATCATACGATGAGCCAAAGCGCCACATAGTTCTTTCAGGAAAAAGGGACATCCTGGGAGTGGAGGGCAAGACAGACATGTCCGAAGATTATGAAAAGTTTCATGAAATTCCTCCCTTCAATGTCAAGGCTGACCCAAGCATCCTGATAAACGATGAAGATTATCCATGGTTACGGCGCAATAAGCAAATGACACAAGTGAAGAAAAAGTGAAGACTTTCTCCCACAACTATTATGATGATACCATGCCAACTTTGTAACACACGAGTATGCTATGCCAACTTTTTCAGAGTTCATTTGAAAACTATGAATTTAGGTCGAATTTTCTCTATAGGTGCATCTATGTTCATTTTTTAGTAAAGTTAATCACAAACTTGTGATTCACACAAATTTCAAAGAATTCAAATTTGAAAACTAATGGCACTAACAGAAAGTTTATAATTTTTCTAAAACTAATGGCACTAACAGAAAGTTTATAATTTTGATGACCTAAAAGCAAAAAGAAATAAAAAATAGAGCAAAAAACAAAATAAAATAAATAATGTAGAAAACAAAACAAAAAATCTCGAAAAAAAATAAAAATAGCAACAATAAGTATTTTTTTGTAAATAGAAACAAAATAAAATAAATA
>NC_041384.1:82824226-82824916 GCF_002162155.2 Triticum dicoccoides
AAGAATTAAAAAATAAAGAAAAAAACAAAAGAAAATAAATAAGGCTGAAAACAAAAAAAACTGGAAAAATAGCAACAATAAGTATTTTGTTGTAAGTAGAAACAAAATAAAATAAATAAAGCAACAAAGAAAAAGAACAATTTTTTTTTTCAAATTTGAAAACTAATGGCACTAACAAAAAGTTCATAATTTTTCTAAAACTAAAAGCAAAAAAGAATTAAAAATAAAGCAAAAAACAAAAGAAAATAAATAATGCAGAAAACAAAACAAAAAAACTAGAAGAATAGCAACAATAAGTATTTTGTTGGAAGTAGAAACAAAATAAAATAAATAAAGCAACAAAGAAAAAAAGTGCCACCTACTGGGCCCCCACGGCCTGAATACGACTAGAAACCCTATCGTGGGCTAGGATTCAGGCCCGCAGGAGGCCCAGTAGTGTCACAGGGACACAACGCAGGGTTAGGCCCGAAAGCCTGCATTTGAGAGGAGCTCGAGAGGGAAGGCGGAATAGCGCTTATAAACCACTCTTGAGCTCTCTCAGCTAGCGATGTGGGACTAAAGTTTTGGCACGGGGCAGCACAAGGCCTTTGGTCCCGGTTGGTGCCAGCAACCGGGACTAAAGGTGGCATTGCTCACGGTTCGTGGCACAAACTGTGACCAATGCCACCTTTAGTCCCAGTTGCTGGCACC
>NC_041384.1:82826242-82835760 GCF_002162155.2 Triticum dicoccoides
AGGGTCATCGAGGGTCGCCGAGGGGTCGAGGGTCGAGAGGGGGTCGACGGTCGCCGAGGGGTCGAGGGTCGAGAGAGGGTATAGGGTCGCCGAGGGGTCGAGGGTCGTCGAACATGAGAGGAAGAAGAGGATAAAAAAAGAAGAGGAGGAAGAAAAAAAGAGGAGAAGAAAGAATAGAGGAGAAGATCTCCTCTATTCTTTTTCATCCTCTTTTTTTCTTCTTCTTCCTCTTTTTTTGTCGCGAACGAGGGTCGCCGGGCAGTAGAGGAAACCCTAAATAGCAAGTATCGTCGGTGTGAGATACGTATGGCCGTCGGTGTCGGACACTACATCCACGTCCCACAAGTGACGCGGGCATCTCCTCTATTCTTTCTTCTCCTCTTTTTTCTTCTTCTTCCTCTTCTTTTTTTATCCTTGAAGCGTTGTCGAGCCCACCCCAAACCCTAGAGAAGCAGCATCGAGGCCACTAATTAATATTAGTTCTACATTTGCCACTAATATATCCATCTGTCATGTTTGAATAATAATTGCCATGTTGTAAATATTTGTAGAAACTATGGACACCGCCTGAGATGAAGTACAAGAAGAGTTGTTGGGGGACATAATCGCACGAGGAGGTGATGTCGTCTACTCGTTGTTTCTCAACGACACCGGTGGTCTGGAAGCAGCTGGCTATGATTATGATGGCTCCGGTGACCTAACGCCGGTGCAAGGAGACCGTGAGGACGGCTCCGGTGACCCAATGCCGGTGCAAGAAGGAGACCGTGATGACGTCTCCGGTGATCGAACCGAGTCCAGCTAGGTATATATATTAGTTAAGCTTGTGCTGACTAGCTAATTAATGCATTCATTGTTTTGGTATGTACACATATTAATTAAGTCTTTGTTTTTTTCTAGCCCTCCGGATCGAGCACAACTTCGGTAAAGAGACGAGGCCCGAAGAAAAAGTTGAGCTCAGATGTAAGGATTGAGATCATAGCAATCGCGCCCGATGGCCAACCGATTGAACCCATCTGGACAAAGAGCGCATTTTTTGCTCAGTGCGGGGTTCTGGTTAGGGACAAGATCCCGATCAGCATCCAACAATGGTTAAAGCCGGCTACAGAAGACCCTGAGGTGTCTTATGTCAATGATATGCAGAAAAATGATCTTTGGACTGAGCTCAAGTCAAATTTCACCCTACCGCCAGAGGATGATCCGGAGAAGCCAGTTAAAGAGCAATTAATCAAGTCTTTTGCTCTTAATAGGATGGCAGAACTATTTAGGAGGTGAAGAAAGAGTTGAATAAGTTTGGCGAAAATAAAGAGACACTAGAATTCAAGGGCAGATATGAGAAGATCAGAGATCACTGGCCCGCATTTGTGGCCCACAAGACGTCGGAAAAGAGTAAGAAGATGTCGGCGACAAACAAGCAAAATGTTGCAAAGAAGAAGCATCACCATCGTACGGGGTCAGGTGGCTACCTCGCAGCCCGGCCTAAGTGGGGCAAGACTCAGAATGATCTAGTTGATAAAGGGATCGAACCAGAGACAACTAACTGGCCAGACCGTTGCCGGACTTGGTTCTTCGGGGCTGGCGGAACCTTGGACCCTGTATCAGGGAAGTGCATTTGGACGGACAAGCAAATGGAAATACCAGTCAAGAGGCTTAAGCACTATATCGAAGCAGCGCAGCAAGGGACGTTCGTTCCAGACAGAGAAAACGACGAGCTCACAATGGCCCTCGGGAATCCTGAGCACCCTGGACAGACACGAGGCATGCCAGGCTCCATTCCGTGGAAGGCTGGGTTTCCGGACGCAGGCGGTTACAAATGCCACGAGAGGAGGAAGAAAGTGGAGCAGACCCAACTGCAGGCACTGCACGCTAGGGTACAAGCGATAGAGGAACGAGAAGCAAATCGCAGCAAATGAACTACTGAAGCTTCCCCCGAAGCTACCCCGCCATCTCATCGGAGAAGCAGTGTGGCTTCCACCAAGCTTCTTTAGCCGGAGCATGTCTTGACGGCTCCTGCCAGCTATCCCGTGGATGCTATCATGGAGTCTCGAAATTGCCACCTTATGACGCAATGGATTAATATGAAGGTTAAGGCGGCTGTTGGCTCTGTTTTTCCTACTGAACTCGGTGCAACTTTTCACTGTCGGCCGATTCCAGAAGGATATGCTAGGGTGATGGTCGATGAAATAACGGAGGGATTTGAGGACCACGAGCTTGACCACCCTACCGGTGAAGTGGAGACTCGACTGGGTTCTGCTCTGAAGACTCCATGCCTATGGCAGAAGGAGCTCATCAACCTTCCGAACTGGACGCCTCCGCCTCCTCCTCCTCCTCTGGCGAGTGACGATCAGGGCACTCGGCCGGCTCCTTCTCCGGCGCGTGGCGGTAGTCCGCCTCCTTCTCCGCCTGCGCCGACGCGCCCGAGCAGCCAGCCTCCTCCTTCTTCGCCTCGACAGCAAGGGCGGAAGAAACCCGCTACCGCTTCGGCTGCTCCGGCGCGTCGTAGTCCTTCTCCTCCGCCTCGTAAGCAAGTAAAGAAGACAGCCGGTCCGTCTGCTCTGCCAGCGTCTAGCAGTACAGCCAAAGCCGGGAGGACATACAGATTCGGTCTTCTCTGAAGACTCCAGAGAAGTTACCATACGAGAGGACCCCAGAGGAGAATGCCAATATCGCGCGAGAAGAAGTGAGGAACTTATTTGAAGGGGTGAAAGCAAAGAAACATCCACCTCCGGAGGAGAAGGTTGATCCGGTGAAAGCGAAGCGCACTCTAGCTGTCCTGACAAAACCACCCAAGTCTCCGTCGGAAGGCATCTATGAGTGCATTATTGGAAAGGCATTTGCCGAAGCGGAGCGGTCAGGAAGTACTGTCAGCGATCAAAGGCTGAAAGAACGACGAGCTGGGAAACAAATTGCCCAGCTCGGCGAACAAGCAAAGCAATCGTGCCACCCGCTCAAGGTGCCTAGCGACATCGTCGCTAATGATCTGAGGATGGTGCCCGGTTATAGCAATATTGGAGATTACCTGCCCGATGATGTACATTATGATTTCATGGAGGTGAAGATACAAAGATACGAGTACGGGAAGCCTCTCGTCAAAGATGAAAGATCTCTATCAACGATGATGCGAAGATTGCATGATTGGTACTTGAAAATCTGCAGAGAGTCCGGGGGGAGGAGTACTTTGTATGTGAGAGTTAAAAAGGAGCATGACCTCGTTGGAATTGAACTATTGCCTGTTCCATTTGAGGAGTTCTTTCAGTTTTTTCAATCAATTGGCGCTCGATAAAGCAACGGTCACCTGCTACTGTCTGTAAGTAGTACTACTTCTGTCATTAAGTCTCTCTATATAGCTCAGCTCTTTCATTGCATGTATTTATAATTATCCTCACTATATTATGCAGATTGAAGATCGTCGAATTGAAGAAAAGACAAATCGGTGATATTGGGTTCATTAACACAAATCTCATAGATGCAACTTAGGTTAAATTTCATGCTGCAGATACCGAGGCGAACTTGCTATGATCGTTGGTAATAAATGAAAACAAAGATATAATACTCTTTCCTTAAAACTTCAAGTGAGTGTTACTGTCTTGTGCATATTCGGTTTCCCTTATATATTAGTCAAGGTTATAGTAATGTAATTGATGAGTTATGCATGCGTGTGCAGTTTCCACTATATTCTCCTAGAGACTAAGCTTGAGCAGGGACTAGTAACCGTCTTAGATTCGAGACGAAAAGATCCCCAGGACTATGCGGACATGACTAAAATGCTCGAGAAGTAAGTTAAATCGATCATTATCCACCATATCAGCAACTTTGTTCATTTCCTGATATATCAAGTAATTGTTTTCTTTGTCTGGCAGGGTTTGGAGAAAATTCACCAAAAAAGCTCCGGGACTGCCGAAGAAGCTGCAATTTGGACACCCGAAAGTAAGTGCTATAGTAGCATGTTCCACGCATCTCATAGTGATTCAAGCGCTAGTTTCATCAATACCATTTGGCATTCTTGCTTATCAGTTTGATTGACCTCTATTTCTTGTAAAGTGGTTGTGGCAGGAACAAGGGAATGATTTCTGTGGATACTATGTTTGCGAGTCCATCCGCCACACGACCTGTGAGCGGGGCTACTCTGACGAACAATATGAAGTGCGTAAATAAAAACATTCACAATTTTATTTTATTACCATCATTTGTGTTGAGTTTCATTCATTCATATATATATATATATATATATATGTATGTATTGACCCCCTTCTTAAAATTAGATGTTTCAGAAGCGGGATGAACTCCTAGCACCAGCTCGCATGCGAGCAACTAAAGAGGAATTGGCGGCATTCTTTCTTGACCATGTGGTCGCTCAAGACGGAGAATACTATGTGGACCATGCGTCCGTATGTTAGGAGATTATATTTGTAAGAGATAATTATTGTATATATGTAGCCGGTAGTGTCGGATAGATATACAAGAACTTGTTGTTCGATGAATCTCTCGGAGAAGGAGAGGTGGTCGATATCACTTCTCTCTGTATGCATATATGTTCATGAAGATCTTCTGTTTCCTTCGTTTGCTTACTAGCTAGCTAGCATGTCTAGTCATCTCTATACATATGTATAGTACGTAGCGTCGACCAAGCACGGACATAAGAGAGGACAGATCTCTCTATTAATTATCGCTAGCTAACACAATATATGAAACACCTAAATTAATCCCCCAAAACCCCCCACCCCCCCTTTAAAAAAAACAAAAACCCCAGCCACAGAAATGCTGACGCGTGGATGCCTATTGGTCTCGGTTGGTGCCACCAACCGGGACCAAAGGCCCTCCTGCCTGGGCTCTGCGCACAGGCCACGTGGAGGCCCATCTGTCCCGGTTCTGGATTAAACCGGGACTAAAGGGACAGGGCATTAGTACCGACCCTTTAGTCCCGGTTCAGGAACCGGGACAAAAGACCCTTACGAACCGGGACAATAGGCCCATTTTCTACTAGTGGAGGGAGTGCCTCGTCAACACGTGCATGACCGTTATCTCACTTACTGGTGGGTCCCAGGTCTGCGATCTCAATCTATCTTCTCTCCATCGTATAACCTTTGCACGGGCACACACGAAGAGCGGCGCTAGCTTGCCGTGGTGTTATTACAACTAAAAAAACTTGGAAAATAGAAGAATCGCCTAGAACAAGAGACGTTGCGGCTGGTCGATACGGAGCTAACCACATCTATCCTCTGTGCCATGTTTGCATGATGAAGTTGTGTGGCTACTGGGGTGTTTTCAATCGACTGGCTGGGTCCTGAGGTAGAACCATAGGTACTACGTCTGATAAAGTATATTTTTACACGCACATTTTTCCTCCGTGCCGAGACGTGGCACACCCTACCGCGCGGTTTCGGGGTCCTCCCGGGTGGTGCACTTATATATTCTTCCTGACGTGGGATGCCCTACCACGCGTTTTCTAGGTCCTCCTCGGTCATAGCACCGAAGCAAGTAAATGAGTCATCAAATCACGAAAGACCACCTTTCCCGCCGAGTACATCAGTGAAGCACGATGGCTAGCTAGTTGGGCTAGTTCGACCGATTAGCTAGGCCACCGCCACATTTGTTTTTTCACCCCTTTTTTATCTACTTGCTGGTAGGTAAATTTAAATATCCACCATGGCGTTGCTCTGGTGTTTGGGTGCGGAAGGATTTTTAATTTTTTGATTGACGGGAGCAGGCGCGGCAGCAATTAGTCACGATGACTCCGCCTGTACCCACTGCTCCCTGATGTGAGAAGTCGTCGACTGGTGTTTTACCGTGGTGAAAACCAAAAGATTCCCCGCTCCCTCCGCCTTCCCGTAGATTGCATTGCCTTTCAGCTGTTTCGCCCCCTTTGCTTCCTCTCCCCATTGCTTCTACCTGGTGCCATGGCAGCGCAGGAGATCACGAAGTCCGAGGTGAGGCTCCTGACATAGGAGCTCCATGCCAAGGATGCGGAGCTCAGGGCCAAGGACGTGGAGCTCTGTGAGCTCAAGGAGGAGAGGAGTGCCATGCTCCTCCGTTATGTGCGGGAGTTAACGGAGCTTCAAAAGCGGCAGGCGTCCACCACAAACATGCTCGAGGCGTCGGCGGCGTTGCTGCAGAAAGCGGGAGATACGATAGGCCGTTAGGGGAGCCGGCTGGAGCGCGAGCGGGCCGATCGTGACGAGGTCCAGGATCGCCTCAGCAACTTGGTGAACCAAGTTGCCACGCACGTGTCACGACTGCGCGATGCCTACCATCGTGCCAGCGCAACGATGTCGGCCATCGGGCTAAATCCGTTCAACCACCCGGTCGACTTCAACGAGCTGCGGCTTCCTGGCCTGGTCTCCTTCTTGACCTATATCTCCGAGGAGCTGAGCCGTCTCCGCGCGATGGTGGGGCTTGAGCTGGACAAGGAGGGGTTGCGGGTTGCTGTCGCCGTTGCCGGGTGAATCCTTTCAGGGCTCCGTCACCGGAATCCATTTGTGCCATTGGACGTCGTCTTTGACGAGCTGGCTCCCGTCGACCGGGAGCGGGCTCTGCGTGTCAGGACCCCGACTCAATGCCACATCGATCTAGCATGTAACACCTCATATCACTTTGCGGCCTCACGCACGGTATCCCCACGGGTGACGCATTACCTTTGCCCGGAACCGTTTGCGCCTTTTGGCACACGTATATGACAGTGTCGCTAGCATCCATATGATAAGGAGCCCGGGCTGACATGGCTAGTCGTAAACCTAAAGTGGCACAGACTTACAGGGACAGGCATCCATGACCCAGCTTCGAACGTGTCGGTCATCAGCAAGTGGGTCCAGGCTGTAGCACTGGGCTAGCAGGACTCCGGTAAACCGGGCTGTAGCGGGCTAACAGGACTCCGGTACTCAAAGCGTGACATTTCCCCGAAGGGACAGACACAGGAACGAAGAAGGACACATGCCGGCCAACCTAAGTGTTCCGAAGCAGTAGCAAGCTACCATGGCTCGGTGGAAACACTAGGAGACATTTCCCGGTAAGAGAGGCTACTAAAGATAAACAACTAGATGGTCAGATCCCACACATACCAAGCATTTCAATAACATACACACAATATGCTCGATATGTGCAAATACAACATGGCATCACAACATGACTCTACGACTCAAGTATTTATTCCATAGGCTCCGAGGAGCAAGATATTACAAACAGGGGTCTCACGACCCAACATTCAGAGCATATAAGTCAAAGCACAAACGGAAGCTATCATGTCTGAGTACAGACATCTATAAATGAAAAAGGCTGAGAAGCCTGACTATCTATCAGATCCTGCCGAGGGCACAAGATCGTAGCTGAGGTATCAAGCTAAACGTCAAAGTCCACGCGAAACTACTAGTGAGACCGAAGTCTCTCTGCAAAACATAAAATAGGCAAACGTGAGTACAAATGTACCCAGCAAGACTTACATCAGATCTATCTACATATGCATCATTTTCAGCAAAGGGATGGTGGGGTTTAACTGCAGCAAGCCAGCTTTGACTCGGTGGCTATCCTAAACTACGACTGCAAGCGACTCTTTTGAGGTGGCGCACACGAGTCCACATATTCACCATATCAATACACCACTATGGATCCGCTCCCGTCTCCCTACGAGAACGCCATCCATAGCACTCACGCTTATCTTGCGTATTTTAGAGTATCCACTTTCACTTGTCTATGAACTGATATAAGCAACCCAGAAGTCCTTTTCCGCGGACACGGCTATTCGAATAGATTAGGTTAACCCTGCAGGGGTGTACTTCTTCACACACGCTCTCACCACTTACCGCCGTTTACACGACATGTACTCGGCAACCTTCAAGCGGAAGCCCAACGTGGGTGTCGGCCACGGCCTACCTAAACACTCAAGTCTCTAGTCCAGGTTTATCGCCTATTCGGGTTCCATCCATGAGGAGATCCGGCCGGAGTTTCGCTCACAGCCCCAAACGATGTGTACAGGGTTCCGTGACACCAAACGGGTGCCCGGTTTACCCGGCCACGTGCCTACCGCATCACAGCCCACCCCTACGGTCATCGCTGTCCACGGCCTCCAGCATACTACAAACACCAGAAACTACTTGCAACTCCTGGACAGAGGACAAGGGTGATTAAGAAGCCGAGAGGGTCCATTGGTTTCGGGCCCAATGCGTGGTAGTAGCTGAATCATGGATCACAAACACAGAACTCAGTTCCTGAGGACGGCTGCAATGAGACAACCCACCATGTACTCCTACATGGCCTCTCACCGCTACCTTTACCAAATCGTGTTCACACACTTAGCTCACACACAGTAGGACATGTTCACACACCTCTGATTCATCCCCGATGAATCAGACCTGACTCAACTCTAAGCAGTAGCAGGCATGACAAACAAACATGAATGAGTAGGCACAACAGGGCTCAAACAACTCCTACTCATGCTAGTGGGTTTCATCTATTTACTGTGGAATGACAGGTCATGCAAAGGATAAAGGGGTTCAGCTACCGCAGCAAGTAACAAATATGTCGTTGTTGTCCTAATGCAGTAAAAGAGAGCAGGAGCGAGAGAGTGGGATTTTATCGGAATGAACAAGGGGTTTTTGCTTGCCTGGCACTTCTGAAGATAACATTGAGTCTTCATCAGTGTCAACGATCACATCATCGGTATCACGTCTATCGAGAGGGGACAAATACCGGCAATACAGAAAGGAACACAATCAATGCAATGCTCAATATGATGCATGCTCATGACATGACAATATGAATGTGTTTTGAGCTAATGCAACTAGCAACAGATTAAATGAAGTTGGTTTGAATATAAGATTCAAATTCAAACTCCATATGTGATTATTCAAATGCCATTTAGTTGATTTGTGCTAAACAGCACCTATAAGTTGTTCTAACATGCATGACAATGATACAGATGGATTCCTTGAATTTTTCTGATAATTTTTCATATATAAATTATTTAATTTGGAGTTACGGTTAATTTTCTATGAATTTTAGAAGTTTTAGGCATTTTCTGGAATTTCCTGAATTATAAAAAATCCAGAAATGGTTTATTGCGTCAGCCCCACGTCACAGTGACGTCAGCAGGGTCATCGGGCTGGTCCAGGTCAAACCTGACGTGTGGGGGCCACACGTCAGTGACACAGGAGCTAATCCCGGTCAAACCCAGCGCTGACTGGGGTTTGACCAGGGGTGGGGCCCGCTGTCAGTGGCCTAGTGGGTGATTAGCGGGGTAGTTAGTCCCTAATGACCGGCCACATCAGCTCCTGCCGGAGTTTCGCCGGCGGCGACCATTCCGCACGGCGGGGGAACGCCGGACTTGCGCTAGGGGCATCGGATCGACGCGCCAAGGGCACCAGGAGGTAGCCCGCGCCCGTGCGCATCTAGAGGAACCAACGGGAGGTGCGGGGGTGGCCGGGGTTCGCCGGAGGCGAGCTCGCGGCGGCGGCCGGAGCTCGGGCAACAGCGGAGATGGCGCTATGGTGCATGGGAGGAGGGGCTGGTGGGCGCTACGGCCTCCTGGGAGT
>NC_041384.1:82836378-82842980 GCF_002162155.2 Triticum dicoccoides
CGTCGGTGGCGGCGGGCGCATTCGGTGAGCGAGAGGGAGAGGCGAACAGGGGGGGAAGAGGGGCACGGGGAGAGGGGAGCGGTGCAGGGGGTGCGTGGCGTCGTCCGGGGCGTCGCTGGGGAGGCCAGGGAGGAAGCAGGAGGTGGCTAGGGGAGGGGAAGCAGGAGGTGGCCGGGGCAGCGTCGGTGAGCGCCACGCCTCGCCTCTGCTCGTCCTCCTGGCAGAGGAGGAAGAGGACAAAGGAGGAGGAGGTGGGCTGGGCCGGCTGGGGGAACTGGGCCGGCTCTGGTAAGCAGGTAAGTGGCCCAGGTACTTCCTTCTCTCTCTCTCTTTTATTTCTATTTCAGTTCTGTTTTCTTTATTTAATTCTTTTGCCACTGTTTGAATTAAAAATAATAATTCAAACAATGCCAAAACTCCTCTGAATATTTTTATATTGCTAGATGGACTTTTCCAAAAGCTTATAAAATATTTTAGGGGTATTTAAATTATATTCTAATTATATGAATATAATTTCAAATTCAAATAGCTAGTGATTTAAATTCAAAGTCCCAAAAATAAATCCTTAAAAATGTTCAATATTTTGGTTGGGACCAGAACCCTTACCAAAAATTATCAAACATTTAAGAAGAGCCTTTTGGAGCAATGAATGAGATTTCTAGGGTTTTTGCCCCTCTTTTATTTAGGGTTTTGAGGCTTCCAATATTCCTCAATTCAAGTTTCAAAAATATAGACATGATGCACACATGGAGCTAGCCTAGAGCAATGCCAGAAACTAGGGATGTGACAACTCACCCCCCACTAAACAAGAATCTCGTCTCGAGATTCAAGCGTAGGGTAGGATGAAGGGGAAACGCAAACTAGTACAATCTTCACGATCCAGGGTGCACTTCAGTTGAACGTTGATTCATTCACCATCATCGTCTTGATGTCTTGTTCTGAGAAATCCTGCCAACATGACATGGAGGGAAGAAGGAGACTCTAGAAGGGTCGATCTTCTTGAAGATCGAACAACTCACGGAATGAGACATAGGACCATCTCTCGAGTTGAGACACGAGATACACATCAAGAGGGGTGGAAAGAAACGGATGACGAAGGTTCACTAGGTAGACAACAATTTCACGCTTAAGAAAGTGGTAATCGATTGTCAACGTAGCGAGGAGTTGAGTTGCCATGATACCATAACGATACACCTTAGGGAAGGTGACTCCTAGAGATATTCCCTTAAGTGGCAAAAAGAATTACTTTTGATTCAGAGATCATTGAAACTCTTTAAACCAGCCTAAGACAAATCTCGAGCGATCGTTTGGAGGGGGTCAGTAGAATGGCATACTCAGACTTGGATGATGTGGATTACCTTGTTGAAGACAACGTAATGGATGAATTTGCTTATCACCGGAAATGGAAGAGACCCATGGTAGAGTGGCACATTGGCGGTGCAAGCTGGGAACAAAATGCAAATGTTGGGAATGATTCTGGTAACTGGGGAAGAACCCAACAATAGAGAGTGGATTCACTGTTGGAGTGGTTATAGCATAACCGAGGAAATCTGGGGCAACCCCAGCTAGTGCCGATGATAAGACGTAGCGCTTGTGCGTGCTCTCAAGAACTTGAGCATTTCCACAATCATCAAGGTTTTATCAACATCCGTGTCAAGGGTCCGGCAACACAACTTGCTACCATGATGAATGATGATGGAGGATGTAGATGCAAAGAAAGATAACACCTTCTCAGATTTCATCTTAGCGAGGCCAAGGAAACAAAATCTGGATGATCGACCGAGAAACATTTAGCACTCCGCTTCTAATGTTCTCCTTGATGTGCTAGTGTAACCCATTCATAGAAATGGTCTGGTATCTAGGACATCAAGTAAAAGGTCGGACTTTGGGAACACAAAAATCCATAGGGGCAACTAGGGAGTAAATCCTACGAAATCCCTATGGGGGGGGTGGCCAACTTCCTCAAACAAGATACTATAATAATAGGTCTACCGGATAGGTGTGTTGGCCACGACATCCACCTTACCGGTTATCGAGAGACCAATATTATAGTTCTTAGGGAAATGTTCCAACCATCATATCTGCCTGAGATTCAGCTCTGGTTGGTGTTAGGATATTCCAGGCTCATCGAGTCTTAGGAAGAAAAATGAAAGGTTGCAACACAAATCGACGAGATGACGTTGCGGGATTCTCGGGAGATGAACTACGATAGCAAGCTCCAAAACATGAGCTGGTTCTGCTACAAACATGTGAACACGTTGTCCCAGACAAGCATGACCACGTGGTAGTCTTATAACAAAACACTACGGAGTTCAGGAGGGGGAACCATCAACGAGGGTATCGAAGTTCTTTCATAAGTCCGGATTAGCTCTTATGAAGGAACTCCTTCTCCTTGAACAAATCAATCAGTGGCTTGGTGTGCTCGAGACACCTATGGAATGGAGGTTGCAAGTCTCCGAACCACAGAATACTTCGCACGTATGCATGACTGATTTGGGATGATTCCAGAGGAAGCAAAACTAACTTTCTCAAATTCACGGCGGCAACTTTCACCAAATGCATGTGTATAAGAGGAAGTCACTACCTTCATCCAAACATATGCTTCATGAGCTAGCATGAACAAATGCTTTCAAAAGTTTCCAACACTAGCTTAATGTTCAGCAAAATTATGGAGAAGACAAGGATGTTGTCAATGGGCACAACAACAATTCATCTGGGTTTCCTTTTAAAAGGAATTCCATAGTTAAGTGAACAAGTGATAGCATTGGTCAGACCCAAAAGATATAATGGTGTAGGCTCGAGGGATCAACCACGAATAAGACAACATTACGAGCATCGTTGGTACTGATTTGATTTGACGATAGCCCACACTCAAATCAAAGGATTGATAAGACAATAGGTCCAGCAACTGATCACAAGGACCAATCGATGAAGATATCATCTTTCTTCAACACACACTACACAAGAATATCCCTTTGGAACGAACTAAGTCAGACAAGCTTTTATCTTCCAACTCTCCAAGTTGTTGTCTAGCTCAACCAACTAGCTCAGGGATATCTAACACCGATTCTTGGAGAGAAGGTGGTTCACAAGAAACCAACTTGATCACGAACTCAACATAGCGGTCAGGTGACAACCCGGTAACACCTCCAAGAAGATATTTGGAAAGTCACGAACCACCGGTATGTTACTAAGCTCGAGAACAATCTTGCTTTTGAGGGCAAGACGATATGATCAAATGAGTGAGGACTTGACAAGATCCTAACTCATCAATCGAAGGGTGCACCGAAATAAGGACTAGGTAGCACGATCAGTCTTAGAAGGATGATTCGAAAACCAACATACTAAGAATGAAATTATTATCCTTTAACTACCAAGCAACAGAGTTGCTAGCAGTATTGATTTCACACATCACAATTCATTTGTCGGTATTCCGGTTGCATCAACACGAGGGCCGAGGAATGAACAGTGATGGCAAGAAGTGTCACTGTACCGAGAGTTCATGGGATGGTGTGCAATTCCTATAACAATCTCGATATAAAATATGTAATACTCCAAGGTAGAGCAGAACCAAAAGCTGGATTGGCATTTGATCTGCGGAATACAACTACTTTGACCCAATCCTAGATATGGAAGAGGTACTGGAGTTTGTTTCTCCTAGTCATTCCGGAATAGAATGGCTTGACAGACCACAAGAGTCATAGGCATCGATGAACGAACGCACGCATACTCTTGACTATCAATTGATAGACGAGGGTCAGAATGCAACTAAAGAGAACAACTCAAAGGAACATATAACTTTCTGAGTTGTGGATGCATAGATTAGTATGTCGAACCAAGTTCAACATATTTCTTCCGGATAACCCATGCAGAAAGGTAGAACTGGCAGAGTCACGATTTATGAATGGAGAACTCCTCAAGAGTACTCTAATTGTGATTTTTTTTTTGATCCAATAAACATCTGCCATAAGTAGTTCATGGTATTTGGAAGAAGAAGATACCACGGACTTCAAGGACTATCGCAAAGGTTACTAATATCCTAAAGGCACTAGCAATTACTATCAACATGAAGTAGGTAGAGTGAATCTCGGGTTCAGAACCCAGGAGTAGGATACCTACTACTAAGTAGCATCACGGGATGCTTCCGAGAATAAAGGCCAGAATCTTCACACTAGGACACAAATCATGGCTAGACCACTAGATGATCCCCTAAGCACTTAGGGTCATAATAATAATTCCAACATATATGTCGAGGCAATAATTACCTCAACACACCGATTAGTGTGGTTAATCTGGCCCATGGGAACATCGGAAACAGAAGGAAGGGATTTGCAAATGCATCGGACTATTTAGAAACCTGGGATGAGTCGGACAGCATAACGGCTATAATTGCTCAAAAAGATTTGAGACAATCACAAAAATGGTGGCATAACCACTCAGAAGCACAATATCAAGGTTCCGAGATCAACAATTAACATACGGAAGTAGTAGGAACTGAACTGAGACTTAAATCCAACAATCTTATAAGTCTACTGATTAGTAACACGTGATCCTAATAGAAAGAAGAGATAGCCTAGCTCTTAATCCCCGCAGGAAAGATAAGATGACTCAGATCAGAAGGGCATGAGGTATAAGGAGTAAAAAGAGCCTTACGTTCCATCCCACAATCAATTCCCTTATATAACTAAAGAATTTCTAGACTCGACTTCGACCAGTTTGGCTTGGTAATCCTACAGGCAGTCAAGCTCTGATACCAACGCTGTCAGGACCCCGACTCAATGCCACATCGATCTAGCATGTAACACCTCATATCACTTTGCGGCCTCACGCACGGTATCCCCACGGGTGATGCATTACCTTTGCCCGGAACCGTTTGCGCCTTTTGGCACACGTATATGACAGTGTCGCTAGCATCCATATGATAAGGAGCCCGGGCTGACATGGCTAGTCGTAAACCTAAAGTGGCACAGACTTACAGGGACAGGCATCCATGACCCAGCTTCGAACGTGTCGGTCATCAGCAAGTGGGTCCAGGCTGTAGCACTGGGCTAGCAGGACTCCGGTAAACCGGGCTGTAGCGGGCTAACAGGACTCCGGTACTCAAAGCGTGACATTTCCCCGAAGGGACAGACACAGGAACGAAGAAGGACACATGCCGGCCAACCTAAGTTTTCCGAAGCAGTAGCAAGCTACCATGGCTCGGTGGAAACACTAGGAGACATTTCCCGGTAAGAGAGGCTACTAAAGATAAACAACTAGATGGTCAGATCCCACACATACCAAGCATTTCAATAACATACACACAATATGCTTGATATGTGCAAATACAACATGGCATCACAACATGACTCTACGACTCAAGTATTTATTCCATAGGCTCCGAGGAGCAAGATATTACAAACAGGGGTCTCACGACCCAACATTCAGAGCATATAAGTCAAAGCACAAACGGAAGCTATCATGTCTGAGTACAGACATCTATAAATGAAAAAGGCTAAGAAGCCTGACTATCTATCAGATCCTGCCGAGGGCACAAGATCGTAGCTGAGGTATCAAGCTAAACGTCGAAGTCCACGCGAAACTACTAGTGAGACCGAAGTCTCTCTGCAAAACATAAAATAGGCAAACGTGAGTACAAATGTACCCAGCAAGACTTACATCAGATCTATCTACATATGCATCATTTTCAGCAAAGGGATGGTGGGGTTTAACTGCAGCAAGCCAGCTTTGACTCGGTGGCTATCCTAAACTACGACTGCAAGCGACTCTTTTAAGGTGGCGCACACGAGTCCACATATTCACCATATCAATACACCACTATGGATCCGCTCCCGTCTCCCTACGAGAACGCCATCCATAGCACTCACGCTTATCTTGCGTATTTTAGAGTATCCACTTTCACTTGTCTATGAACTGATATAAGCAACCCAGAAGTCCTTTTCCGCGGACACGGCTATTCGAATAGATTAGGTTAACCCTGCAGGGGTGTACTTCTTCACACACGCTCTCACCACTTACCGCCATTTACACGACATGTACTCGGCAACCTTCAAGCGGAAGCCCAACGTGGGTGTCGGCCACGGCCTACCTAAACACTCAAGTCTCTAGTCCAGGTTTATCGCCTATTCGGGTTCCATCCATGAGGATATCCGGCCGGAGTTTCGCTCACAGCCCCAAACGATGTGTACAGGGTTCCGTGACACCAAACGGGTGCCCGGTTTACCCGGCCACGTGCCTACCGCATCACAGCCCACCCCTACGGTCAGCGCTGTCCACGGCCTCCAGCATACTACAAACACCAGAAACTACTTGCAACTCCTGGACAGAGGACAAGGGTGATTAAGAAGCCGAGAGGGTCCATTGGTTTCGGGCCCAATGCGTGGTAGTAGCTGAATCATGGATCACAAACACAGAACTCAGTTCCTGAGGATGGCTGCAATGAGACAACCCACCATGTACTCCTACATGGCCTCTCACCGCTACCTTTACCAAATCGTGTTCACACACTTAGCTCACACACAGTAGGACATGTTCACACACCTCTGATTCATCCCCGATGAATCAGACCTGACTCAACTCTAAGCAGTAGCAGGCATGACAAA
>NC_041384.1:82842990-82885425 GCF_002162155.2 Triticum dicoccoides
CTAGTGGGTTTCATCTATTTACTGTGGAATGACAGGTCATGCAAAGGATAAAGGGGTTCAGCTACCGCAGCAAGTAACAAATATGTCGTTGTTGTCCTAATGCAGTAAAAGAGAGCAGGAGCGAGAGAGTGGGATTTTATCGGAATGAACAAGGGGGTTTTGCTTGCCTGGCACTTCTGAAGATAACATTGAGTCTTCATCAGTGTCAACGATCACATCATCGGTATCACGTCTATCGAGAGGGGACAAATACCGGCAATACAGAAAGGAACACAATCAATGCAATGCACAATATGATGCATGCTCATGACATGACAATATGAATGTGTTTTGAGCTAATGCAACTAGCAACAGATTAAATGAAGTTGGTTTGAATATAAGATTCAAATTCAAACTCCATATGTGATTATTCAAATGCCATTTAGTTGATTTGTGCTAAACAGCACCGATAAGTTGTTCTAGCATGCATGACAATGATACAGATGGATTCCTTGAATTTTTCTGATAATTTTTCATATATAAATTATTTAATTTGGAGTTACGGTTAATTTTCTATGAATTTTAGAAGTTTTAGGCATTTTCTGGAATTTCCTGAATTATAAAAAATCCAGAAATGGTTTATTGCGTCAGCCCCACGTCACAGTGACGTCAGTAGGGTCAACGGGCTGGTCCAGGTCAAACCTGACATGTGGGGGCCACACGTCAGTGACACAGGAGCTAATCCCGGTCAAACCCAGCGCTGACTGGGGTTTGACCAGGGGTGGGGCCCGCTGTCAGTGGCCTAGTGGGTGATTAGCGGGGTAGTTAGTCCCTAATGACCGGCCACATCAGCTCCTGCCGGAGTTTCGCCGGCGGCGACCATTCCGCACGGCGGGGGAACACCGGACTTGCGCTAGGGGCATCGGATCGACACGCCAAGGGCACCAGGAGGTAGCCCGCGCCCGTGCGCATCTAGAGGAACCAACGGGAGGTGCGGGGGTGGCCGGGGTTCACCGGAGGCGAGCTCGCGGCAGCGGCCGGAGCTCGGGCAACAACGGAGATGGCGCTATGGTGCATGGGAGGAGGGGCTGGTGGGCGCTACGGCCTCCTGGGAGTTCTCTGAGCACAGCGGTGTGCTCGGATTCAAGCTGTGGTGGCTCTAGCCACGCCGGCGATGAGGCGCGGCGGCGGCGAGCTTCGGGCACGGCAGCGCTAGCGCTAGGGAGCGTGCGGAGCGACGGGAAAAAGGGGCGAACGGCAGAGGAGCTCACAGCGGTTCCGCAGGGTTGGTCAGTGGGCTCGGGGATGTCCTGTCGGCGGCGAATCGAACGGCGGCGAGCTTCGGTGGCCGGCGACGGAACGGCGATGATGGCGGCGTTGCGGGGCTTCCGGGGGGGCCGTGGGTCGGTGGGGAGGAAGGAGGGGGTCGAGGCGGAGCTCGCAAGCACAGCGAGGGGTCGAGGGGGAGACGGTGGGTGCGGTGGTGCTCGTCGGTGGCGGCGGGCGCATTCGGTGAGCGAGAGGGAGAGGCGAACAGGGGGGGGAAGAGGGGCACGGGGAGAGGGGAGCGGTGCAGGGGGTGCGTGGCGTCGTCCAGGGCGTCGCTGGGGAGGCCAGGGAGGAAGCAGGAGGTGGCTAGGGGAGGGGAAGCAGGAGGTGGCCGGGGCAGCGTCGGCGAGCGCCACGCCTCGCCTCTGCTCGTCCTCCTGGCAGAGGAGGAAGAGGACAAAGGAGGAGGAGGTGGGCTGGGCCGGCTGGGGGAACTGGGCCGGCTCTGGTAAGCAGGTAAGTGGCCTAGGTACTTCCTTCTCTCTCTCTCTTTTATTTCTATTTCAGTTCTGTTTTCTTTATTTAATTCTTTTGCCACTGTTTGAATTAAAAATAATAATTCAAACAATGCCAAAACTCCTCTGAATATTTTTATATTGCTAGATGGACTTTTCCAAAAGCTTATAAAATATTTCAGGGGTATTTAAATTATATTCTAATTATATGAATATAATTTCAAATTCCAATAGCTAGTGATTTAAATTCAAAGTCCCAAAAATAAATCCTTAAAAATGTTCAATATTTTGGTTGGGACCAGAACCCTTACCAAAAATTATCAAACATTTAAGAAGAGCCTTTTGGAGCAATGAATGAGATTTCTAGGGTTTTTGCCCCTCTTTTATTTAGGGTTTTGAGGCTTCCAATATTCCTCAATTCAAGTTTCAAAAATATAGACATGATGCACACATGGAGCTAGCCTAGAGCAATGCCAGAAACTAGGGATGTGACACTGCGGGCGGTTGCACCCTACATCACCAACGTCGTGCGCCTCGAGAAGCAGAGGGACTTCGGTGGTGTTTAGGCGCCCTCTGCATGGGCATCTCCATGTCTCGGTGCAACATGACCGTTGGATCAAACTAAGACAGTGCAGATCAGTCACCGTAGCACAAAGCGTGTGGTGTGTTTGGTTGCATTCTCATCTCAATATAGTTTTTTCCTCTTCATGTATTTTTGTCAACCTACTATGTGGACTCATACACCCTTCATGCACTCTGCCAAACACCCAAAAGTGGGTCGAGAAGGGAACTTTTGCTCCCACCCCGTGCACCCTTCATACACCCTGCCTAACACTATCCGTGCTTCATATGGTTCATGTTTCATGGAGTACTGTAGCACCGTACTCTCTGTGCACTGTGGACCTAGTTCTGTTAACATTGATCACACCATCCATTCTCGACCGGACAGTCGAAAAAGCGGTACTATGTTACATATAGGAGTAGTTGACATGCGCACAACATCATTTGTTATCGTCATATCTTACTACACTAGCAACAAGATTGTGTAGTACTGACGTATGAACCATTGCACATGCCTAGTAGTAGGAGCACTGTGTATGTTCAAGTGGCTGCCGTGTTTCGCACTCCTCCGTCGTAAGAGTGGAAACGGTTATTGTAATCATTTTTTTCTTCTGAAAAACAGTGGACACGCTCTACCGTGTGGATGCTCCTCCAGCCATGCACTAAATTACTCACTTTCGCCGATGTGTGGGACAGCCAGCATCGGGGTCCACCAGCCATGCACTAAATTACTCCGTAGTAGAGTGACGGTAGACTACCCCGATCGAAGCGCCGCAGTAATGCCCAATGAGCCATCAAATCACAAAACCCCCTCCTTTCCAGCAGTAAGTTGGACGGACGAAGCAACCGTCATTTCACTCTTCTCTCTCAACTTCCTCTCTACCCAACCCTCGCTTCTACCTCATCCTGTTCCTAATTTCTTCAAGAAAACCCCGACCTGCTTCTGCCATTGTTCTTCTCTCCCAAAGAAGGAAAGGTGAGCGCATCAATGGTGTTGATTCTGGCCAAGGCCCGGTCTTGCAACCCAGAGACTGGTCATATAACTCCCTCTCTTTTCTTCTTTTGGGTTTGTGATTATGGTTTCTTTTCTTTTATTTCTATTTGACAGTTTCTTGATGGATGCTGGAGCACCGGTCGAAGTGATTTCTATGGCTCCAGCCAAAACCGTTGAGGCTCATGGTACGAAGAAGCGCAAGCACCCCGCCGAGACTACCACAGACAAGCTCAAAGCCATCGCCCTGTCCAAGCCCCTCTCTCCGGGATCCCTCATTAAGCAAGTCCAGGTAATATCTCTTCTTGACGATCTTTTTCTCGATCTTGATCGTGTTTTTTCATCTAACACGCAGTACTAGTACTAGTAGTACAACTTTCTGGGTGATCTTGCATGTTATTTTTGTGTGCCAAATGACGGTTCTAAATTCCTCTTTTGACCAAAACATGCAAGAGGTTGACACTGATTTCTTATAGATTACTTTCAACTACTCCCTCTGTCCCAAATTTCTTGTCTTAGATTTGTCTAGATACGGATGTATCTAATACTAAAATGTGACTAGATACATCCGTATATAGACAAATCTAAGACAAGAATTTTGGGACGGAGGGAGTACTTTATGAACATCAATGCTACCTTTTAAGAGGGTATAGTTGCCTCAGTAACTTGTGTTATGGATATTGCATGTAATCCCTCTGCTCTCATGCCTTTGAAGACATGTTCTAGTGTCTTTGTTCACTCATTTGTGTGCGTATATGTAGTCATATATGGAGTATAATATCGAAAATCATCTTACATTTCTGAACAGAGGTAGTAATAAAATATGGTTTCTGTTTGAATTAGAACCAGGTCCGCGGTGGAGATGAAGTTCTCAAAGTCATGCCGTGTGAACTGGAAGACACGATGATGAGTTCTACTGCTGAACTATCCAGCTGTTATGTCCTTCTCACCACGTGTCCTGAACTAGTGTTTTCCTGTAGCATTGTTGTCAGGCGTGTTCTCGAGGCTGTACTTGACCACAACAATTTCCTGGCTGTGCCTTCGATTACGAAGGGTGTGGTTCTTGTAAAGCTTCCCAACAAATCTGATGCGGCCTGTCTTCATCATCATGTTTATGAGTGGAAAGACCACTCTGTTAGGTTCTCCAATGTTGACAAGATGGTGATGGTGCATGTAGACATCTCACACGAAGTCCATGGCCTAGTCAGTTATGTGGGGTTCATCCTGTAGGTCGGTGGCAAAAAATAGTCTGCGGAGTTTAGTTAGTGCAACTTTGCTTGTCTATAGTAAGTACTATTGTTCAGTCCTTGATTTGTGTTTGTGAACCCTGTATTGTTTATTAGTACTGCCGCTTTTGGTGTGTGGTCAGTCATGATAACGGTCTATGTTAATGTCTGTCCACTCAATTCAGTCTGTATATTTTGAAGTATTCATATCATATTTTTTGTGAGGACGGTCTATCAATTATGGTTACACTCCAATATCTGTATGCATTGCAGGGTTTATCGCACCCACCAGGATTTCCAGCCCCATGGATGTTCGGTCCATACGATTTGTCACGACCTTTGGACTGCCCTGCTTGTGGGAGTAGGCGGGGCCCCTGCATGCCACGCGTAGTTGGAAGATTAATCTTCAGTTTAGTACATCAACATAGTGATTTCCTGGTAAGGATTCACTCGTGTCACATCAAGTAAATCTTATTGATTTACTGCCTAAATCTGATTGATTTAATGTCATGTTTTCTTTCTTTTCCTGCAATTTTACGATGCAGGTTTTGCCATGTGACATTTATCACAGAATAAACCGTTTGGTTTGCTCTACGATGGCTATTTTTGCAGGTTTCACTTCTTATGTCGCGTCAGTAATGAAGGCACTGTCCATCACTTATATTACTGGAAAAAATTGGATCAGTCTGTTGTCTGAGTACAAGCTAAATCCCTATGATGAACTACAGTTTGGTTTAACAAAAACGCCACAATTAGTCCAGACACGATAGCCGCTGTCTCGCACAGATCGAGCACCGACAGTTGCTCTAGCACTGATAGCGGTAGCAGCTCTGTCTGATCCAGCTGAGGATTGGGCACCGACCACGTTAGTGGATCAGTCTGATCTACCAGAGGATCGGGCATCGACACGGGCACCTGCTCCGACACCGGCACCAGCTCTACAAGGAGCACCATCTCCAGCAGCAGCAGTGGCTTCAGCACCTGCACCAACACTTGCACTTGCATGTGCTCCGGCCCATGCAATTGCACCGGCAACAGACTGGGCTGTAGTTCGCACTTCATATACCAAAGTCCTTACAAAAACCGACATGTCCACCTTCTTGGTAAGCATTGGCCGCCCAAGTGCTTCGTTCTTTTTTCTTTCCATGTTGTTTCACATGATTTACTGTGTTGATCTAACTATTTGGGTATGTCTTCTTGTTTGCAAACAGAGAATTTCTAGAGCAACGAGGGAGTCGTTCAACAATCCGGGCGACCGCAGCCAAGTTTCTCTTACCATGCGCAGCCTTGGTGTGAATGAACCTGCTCAATATATCGTAAGTACAAAGGATGGTCGCATGATGATTGATGCTAAAGGATGGTCAAGGTTCAAATCTAAATCATATCTTGCGGTAGGGGATGATGTCAAAATCGAACTTTCTCGGCAAGGAGAGCTACTCCAAATCAACTTTGAAATTCTTCAGTAGCAGCACGCAACTGCCTAATTGATCTATCCTCCGAGAGATTTTGATGTAATAATCTGGCATGGTGAAACAAGTGTCATGTGTGTATAAGTAATACGATAGTATTATTTATCACATGGTATATCGTTGATATAATTGCAACTCTGATTGCTGGTTAGGAACTATCGTTTGATTTCATCCCAACAGCTGTCGTGCTTTATTCAATTTTGTGTATTCGCCTTGCGATAGCATCTAAAACCAGTGACGTACCAATCGCTTGCAATATGAAAAGTGCTGAGGTAGAACACATGGGCCCCCAAGCATGCAGGGTCGGTCTGCGGCCCAAAGTCCAGAACCTGGTTTCGAGTAGCACTAGCTCAGTGCACAAGTGGCGTCCTCCTCCTGCTGTGGGTTGGGCGAAGATGAATGTCGATGCTGCATTATCTCGCAATGGTGAAAGGGGAGCCCTGGCAGTTGTGAGCCGGGATCATACATGCTTCTTCCTTGGAGCATCGGCACTGGTGTGCGAAAGTGTTACTGATCCAGAGATCCTAGAGGCAATGGCATGTTGTGAGGGGCTATCTCTGGCTCTTGACTTAAACCTGCAACAAGTTCAGATTAGCACCGATTGTTCAGCAACAGTCAAGCATATCGGAGAGGCATACTTGGGGCCCAGCAAAGTTATTATGGATGAGATCAAGATGAAGAAGAATATGTTCCAAACCATGGAGATCATACATGAAAAACGCGAGTGTAATGTTGAAGCGCATGTGCTCACAAAAGCTGCTACTTCTTTGCCCTATGGACGCCATCTTTGGCTCACAGGAACCCCCGAAATTATTTGTATACCTATGACTGTTAATCTTCAATAAAGCAGCTTTTATCCCTAAAAAAATCTGAGTATTATATTCTCAGCTGAACCCCCCATAATGCCCGTGCATTGCAGAGGGAGTATATTTCTCGGCAAGGTGAGCCTGTGATATAGAAGATTTGTATATTTCTTTATAGAGGGAGTATCTCTCTGTCAAAAAATATATTTATGTGTAACTAGTTACTCCTGTCTTTCTACTTCCTTTCGCTGATATGTCGGGCAACCGGCAACGGGGTCCACGTGCCATATGCACAAATTAGAGTTCACAACTTCATGGTAGACACACCCCGGTCGTAGCGCCGCAGTAATGCCCAATGAGCCGTCAAATCACAACCCCCCTTTTCCAGCTTTAGCAGTAAGCTGGACGGACAAAGCGGCAATATTTCACTGGGCCTGAATCCCCTTCTCCCTCGTCTGCTTTTTCAGAGAAAACCCCCTCTCGGTGATTGCATAGGGTTTTCTCATGGAGAACCAGGTACGAATTCTTCATCCATCCCCGATAAACCCAAGTCCCTTGGTCACAGGTAATCCTAGGATGGCAGCCGCTGCCGTTGATGCATTTTTCTTCCTACTGAATCTAGTGTGTTTCATTTGCAGTGCCCAAAGTGCGAGTACTCTACAGGTTTCTACGCCCTCGGCGAGACGCCACACTTGTTCCTTCTCATCCTAACACAACATTTTGAAACACACATAGTATGTTCCTAGAATCCTCTTTTCTATCCGGGAGGGTGGTGTTTTTTTGAACATGCTGTGTTCTCATATTATTTTTCCTGCAGTGTATTATTTGCTCTGCCCGAACACATGCACCCGAACACATGCACTCAAGATGCTCGGCCTTGCCATAACTGAATACACTAGTTTAGTGGTCACAGTGAAGAGAAGCCATGGATATAAGTTCCGAGTTGGGTTCATGAACCAAGAAGATCGCTGCTTTTTTTATGGCCGAACTTGGATAAACTTTCTCAAGTGTTACAGACTGAAAGTTGGCGCACGAATGTTGATGGAAATAGTAGAACCTGGTCTGATCTTCACTGCGATCTTCCACCCCGATGTCGTTCCAATTGTTCATCCATGTTAGTTTGTATCTGGTTCTTGCTTGTTGCCTTGATTACTTCTTAATCCACCTATTCTGTCTATCTAATCACAATTTAACTTTAGAAGTAGCAACGAATCTCTCACGAAGATGCTACTTCTAACTAATATTTTCTTATAATTGGTGGCATGTGTAGGTTTTTTCAGAGTTAACCAGTCTGCTCGTTTGTTACTCTACATAACTCGGCTGTTACTAATGGCACTGAAGTTGACTGGATCGACCTCCACAAGTTCCTACACTTTATTGATAGTCTTGAGGTCCTTGTGGGGCGTTTCAATGGTGGAAGGCCACGTGGGATATGTGTGCCACTGCTGCACTCCTTGAACAGGTCCAACTGTGTGGAGAAACTTATGGTACGAGCTGTTTTCTATTATATATGTTGCTCATAAACTATTGCTTATACACAGTTTTGCAGCTGTGATCTTCTTGAAACAGGAACTGCCGAGTTCTATTGTTCCTATACAGATGCCTGACCACGGTCTGGTCAGACTTGCGCTTGGTCACCACATGATGTTTATGTCGACCTACTCAATTCCCCTTGGAGGTGAAAAGATACTTATTCATGGATGGTCTCAAATAATGAAGGCCCGTCCATCTTGGATAATAGGACAGAAGATTATGTTCATGCTTTTCCATGGCTCTAAAGCGAACATCACGTTTATTGACCACATTGCAAGATGAAGCCACTTTCAGAAGGTTGTGGATGTGTGGGGTAACGCCTGGGCCTTGTCCTGGGGCTTGGCGGCCTCACCCTTGGTTAACTGTGGGCAAAGTAGCACTGTTCGAGGCGTGCTTTGTACGATTGAACCGGTATAACTACTCATACCGCTTTCAGCTTTGGTTGTTAAGTGCCCCTATTGGTTTCAGTTAAGGTTGTTAAGTACTCCTGCTACCTTTCAGTCTATCGTGTTTCTTCAGTCCTTTCTTCCTCCAGCCGCCAAAACCAAACCAACGCCGGCGGGCCGCCTGCTTCCGCCTCTCCCATGGCTGGCTGCGCCTCAGTGCACGCATCGCCGCACCACCGTCTCCTAAATCGTTAACGCCGACGTCCATCGCGTACTTTGGTGCGCTCACCGCGGCGCCGCCCTCTCGCGTTGTCAACATGGTCAACAAACAACAGGAATCGGCAGAAGTACGTGGAGAGGATGACAGTAGGGGCCCACCATGTCAGCATATGGAAAAATAAAATGCTTCCTCCTAGTGTTTTCCTGACATCTGGGACCCACGACATTGTGAGCGTATATAGTCAATAGACAAGAGAACAACACAAGATCGGCTGACACATGGGACATAGCTACTCGAGCATTATTTTTTTTGTTTGGTATTTTTGAGATGGAGCAGGGTTTGAACTGGGTTGTGGCCCATCTAGCCCAGGCTTATATTTTATGTTCACCATGTGACTAGCCCAGCTATTTTTCATTGTGAAAATGAGCCCAGTTTATTTTTTCTGAAGAATACCCAATCCAGGCCTACTTTTTTTTCTACGCCCTGATGGGCTGCAACTCATTCAAGACGCCTGCAAATCTTGAAAGTAATATGAAATGGGTTGAAAATATAAAAACAGATGACAAATTGGCAATTACTTTATAATTTCTAAATTTTATTACATTTTCAGATTCCTATTTCACTGGGCATTAACCTAATTTAAATATATCTTCAAAGTACTTTAAATCTGGCTGGACATTTCGGTATTAAAAATAGTTTGGAACCCACAGAAATATGCGAAATTGGCCCTGGCCAACCAAAAAAACGACTGCAATAAATTGCATAAGAAGTTGGCATGAGCTATATATAAATTATTAAAAAAAGAGGGAGTGGGCCTGTTTAGTTCACGCGTATGCAATATTTTTTAGTTATTGTATACGTCAACAAACGATTCTAGCAGACGTAACCGTTGGATGTCAATCCAGCGGCTGTCGTGTTTCTTCAATCTCTGATCTTCTTGCTCCAGCCGCCAAAGCAGCGCTGGCGGGACTGCTTACTCCCGCCTCCCGTGGCCGGCTGTGCTATCGCGCAGGCCTAAGCGCCCCCTACTACTCCCACCGCTGGCCAGGACATCGCGTTATTGAAATTACCATTAACTCAATTATTGATAGCCCGGAGTTGGCAAGTTGTTATGACCGACCAGGTCTATGGCCACAGGGGGCCCACTTGGTAGGCTTAGGCCACAAGTTATCTTAGTTTTATTTCCATATTATGGTTATATATACAAGTTGTAAGACTATTTTGAGAATTAAGCAATAAGACTATTCTATTGCCCAGCTCCCAGAGGAGCCGAAACCCTAATCCTAGTCGCCTCCTTCTTGTGTCGCCGCCGCTCCAACCACAAGGATGGTGCCTCGCCACCGGCCGCCGCGCTCCAGCCCTCCCCCAACTCCCTCCTTCCCCTACAGCCTACGCCTTAGGCAGGGCAGAATCCTAGCTCCTAACACCTCACCACCATTGCCATCGCTGCCTCTGACCACCACCACCGTCGCCGCACCAACAACCACCACCACCGCCGCGCCATCGCCACTCACCATGGGGCCGCTGGTCCTTCCATCGGCGCTGCTGGAACTCATCTCCGGCGCGCCAACCGGCCAGCCGCCGGCCCCCGTCACCGCTACGCCACCATCCCCTTCAACCCTACCGGCCTACTACACCTCGGAGGCCATGGCGGGTGTCCTCAACGACTTGGTCGTCGCGGTCCAGGGCATCCGGCTCTTCCTAGCCAGCCAGTACGGGCCGCCCCCGCCGCTCCCGCCTCCTGTGCCCTCCGGGCCCCGGCTCTTCTGTGGTACTCGGTGCCCGCAACACTCGCCGGGGCTACCCGGCGCTACAGCCGCCGGCGCCCCAGCGTCGGCCTCGCCGCAATGGCCCGCACCAGCGGCCGCGGTGCCACCCGCGTCGTCCGCGCCCGCCCTTACCCCGTGGCCGGTCTGGCTCTCGGCGGTTCCCCCTACGCCAGCTGCACCGGCTCCCACGCCGTCTCCGTCACCCAGCGCCGGCGTGAGTCAGGACCCTCCAGGGGGGCTCCCGATCCAGTAGGTGCGGTTCCCACCGTCGCCCTCTCCGATCCCGGCATTACTAACCGAAACATCGCCACCGCTGGTCTACATGGAGGTCGGAGAACCGTCGGTGTCCACGCTGCAGTACAGCGCGCTGTCCTCTGCCCTCCGCATCATCGAACCGTTGGGCATTGGCACATCGACCCCGACACCACTTTGCTTCGCCCGGATCGACTTCGCCACATATGATGGCTCGGAGGACCCTCTTAGCTTGTTAAACCAGTGTGACCAGTTCTTTCGGGGGAAGCGCACACTTGCATCCGAGCGCACTTGGCTCGCTTCATACCACCTCTGGGGTGCAGCCCAGACGTGGTACTACACCCTCGAGCAGGACGAGGGAGGCATACCTCCCTGGGATCATTTCCGCAAGTTGTGCCTCCTTCGCTTCAGACCACCACGACGCGGCAGCCGCTTGTCCGAGCTGGGCCGCCTACCCTTCACCTCCACGGTCAAGGATTTCATCGACCATTTCCATGCTCTGGCGTGTCACACACCAGGGGTGACGGCACTACAGCGAGCTGATCTCTTCGTCGACGGCCTTCCCGACCACATCCGCGTGGACATCGAGATGAAGGGGCCCCAGGACCTACAGACGGCCGTATACTACGCCCGGGCGTTCGAGGAGCGTGCCCAGGCCTTAACACGGCTAGCAGCACCTCGGGGGAGCCGACTGCCTCCACGGCCCCCGTCGCCCGCACCTGCTCCTTCAGCTGCCGCACCGGCGACCACCCCGGCCGTGAGGCGGCCCTTCTGGCGCCTTTCGCAGGCAGAGCATCTCGAGCGCCGCCGCCTGGGGCTGTGCTTTAACTGTGACGGGCCCTATGCCCCGGGCCATGTCTGCCCACGCCTCTTCTACTTGGAGACGGTCGACGAGACGGAGGACGATACCCCCGATGATGGACTCGGCGACCCTGCTGCCGTCGAGGTCGCGCTGGCACCCGCGCCCGCGCCAGCTACGGCCCTTGTCATCTCCCTTCATGCGTTGGCCGACATCCGTAATGAGCGGACTATGCTTATACCGGTCACGATCCATGGCGAGACTCTGGTGGCTCTCTTGGACACGGGTTCTACACATAACTTCCTACCTGAGGCTACTATGCGGCGCCTTGCGCTACAGCCGACAGGCGGGGAGCAGCTGTGGGTCACCGGCGCTAATGGCGACTGCCTCCGCTGCCATGGGCTCGCTCGGGACGTACCCATTACTATCGGCGACGAGCACTTCACCATCACTTGTGCCGGCATCGACTTGGGCTGCTTTGACTTCATCCTCGGCGTCGACTTTTTGCAGACTCTCGGACCCATCCTTTGGGACTTCGACGCCCAGACCAGGACCTTCTGGCGCCTTGGCCGCCGCATCTAGTGGGAGGGCGTTGGAGGAGCCCATGCGTTGCCCCCGCTCCAGCTGGCCGCGGCTACCACTGAGGCTGAGCATCTGCTGTTGGATAACCTCCTGCAGCAGCACAGTGATCTCTTTGCGGAACCCCAGGGCCTTCCGCCGGCCCGGGTCTACGACCACCGTATTCATCTCCTGCCGGGCTCAGCGCCGGTGGCAGTACGACCCTACCGGTACCCCCAGCTGTAGAAGGACGAGTTGGAGCGGCAGTGTGCACTCATGCTTGCCGCGGGCATTATCCGGATATCCACATCACCATTCACGGTGCCGGTCCTCCTCGTTTGCAAGTCGGACGGCACATGGCGTTTCTCATCGACTACCGCGCCCTTAATGCTCTCACACTTAAGGATAAGTTCCCTATTCTGATGGTTGATGAACTCCTGGATGAACTACATGGGGCGCGCTTCTTCACCAAACTGGACCTCCGGTCGGGGTATCATCAGGTGCGCATGCATCCAGACGACATTGCTAAGACGGTGTTTTAGACTCATCATGGCCACTTCGAGTTCTTGGTGATGCCCTTTGGCCTCTTCAACGCCCGGGCGACATTTCAGGCCTTGATGACCGATGTCCTCCGGCCCTACTAACGTCGGTTTGTGCTCATTTTCTTTGACGACATTCTTATCTACAACGCCTCTTGGGCGGAGCACCTCCAGCATGTGGCCATCGTCTTCAACGAGCTTCGGGCGCATCGTCTTCATCTTAAGCGCTCGAAGTGCTCGTTTGGGACGCCTTCGGTCGCTTACCTCGGCCACGTCATCTCGGCCGAGGGAGTGGCCATGGACACAGACAAGGTGGCGGCTGTCGCCGCCTGGCCGATTCCGCAGTCTCCGTGGGCTCTTCGCGGGTTTCTTGGCCTCGTGGTGTACTACCGGAAATTCATCCAGGAATTTGGCCTCATCGCGGCCCCGCTCTTGCATCTCCTCCATCGCGACGCCTTCTCTTGGGATGAGGAGGCCACTTCAGCATTCGTGGCCCTCAAGGGGGCCCTCACGACGGGACCCGCACTGCAGATGCCAGATTTTGACCTCCCCTTCACCGCTGACTGCGACGCCTCTGGTGCGGGGTTAGGTGCGGTCCTGCATCAGGGTGATGGACCCCATGATTTAATAAGGCCGCCCCTTTGCCGCACGCCATATTAAGCTGGCGGCGTATGAGCGTGAGCTCATTGGGTTGGTGCAGGCAGTAGGCCATTGGCGGCCCTATCTTTGGGGTCGTTCCTTCCGGATCCGCACAGACCATTACAACCTCAAGTTCATGCTGGATTAGAGGCTCTCGACGGTACCCCAGCACCAGTGGATCAGTAAACTCTTTGGCTTTGACTTCACCGTCGAGTACCGGCCGGGTCGCCTTAACACCATCGTCGACGCCCTGTCTCGGTGTGACGCCGATGTGGACGATGGTGCGGCGGAGGGGGCGGCCTTCTGCATCATCACCGGGCCCTCTTTTGCCCTCTACGCCGACATCCGACGGGCGACCGCTATCACGGCCGACTCCCTCCTCCTGCAGCAGCAGCTGACGGCGGGAGAGCTGGAGGAGCCGTGGCGCCTCGCCGATGGCCTGCTTCTCCATGGGCGCCAGGTCTTCATTCCGGCGCACGATGATCTTCGCCAGCAGGTGCTGCGCCTCGCCCACTCGGCGGGCCATGAGGGCGTGCAGAAGATGCTCCATCGTCTCCGCACCGACTTCTACATTCCCGGTGATCGTGCCCTGGTCCGTGACTGGGTACGGTCTTGTGTGACGTGCCAGTGCAACAAAACGGAGACTCTACGGCCGGCTGGCATGCTTCAACCCTTGGAGGTCCCATCTCAGGTTTGGGCGAACATCTCCATGGACTTCATCGAGGGCCTTCCCAAGGTGAGCGGCAAGTCCGTCATTCTTACGGTGGTCGACCGCTTATCCAAGTATGCTCATTTCATCGCACTTGGCCATCCCTATTCAGCGGCATCTATCGCACGGGCCTTCTTCGATGGCATGTCCGTCTCCATGGGTTTCCTTCTTTGATCGTCAGTGATCGGGACCCCGTGTTCATGGACACGTGTGGCGCGACCTTTTCCGGCTGGCGGGCGTGAAGTTACGCCTGACCACCGCCTTCCACCCTCAGACGGACGGCCAGTCTGGGATAGTTAACAAGGTAATTTCCATGTTTTTGCATTGTGTTACAGGTGATTGCCCTTGCGCATGGGTGGATTGGCTCTCCTGGGCGGAGTACTGCTACAACACCTCTTATCACTCCGCGCTCTATGCTACGCCCTTTGAGGTGGTGTATGGCCGGCCACCCCGGCCGATCCTTCCGGTTGATCCAGCCTTGGCACGGACCGAGGCAGCCGGGGCTCTTCTGAGGAGCCGTGATGAGATGCTCGCGGAGGTCCAGCAATGACTCCTACAGGCCCAGCAGTTGGCAAAACATTACTATGATGGCCACCATCGTGAGGCGGTGTTCGCGGTGGGTGATTGGGTCTGGTTGCATCTACTTCACCACTCTATGCAGTCCTTGGACCCACGCGCGAGGAAGAAGCTCGGTCCTCGCTATGCCGGTCCCTTTGCTATCCTGGAACGCATTGGGAAAGTGGCTTACCGTCTTCAGCTTCCGGCAGGCATGTGGATCCATGATGTCTTCCATGTCGGGCTGCTCAAGCCATTCCGCGACGAGCCACCCACGGCACCGCCGGCACTTCCACCGATCACGGACGGGCGTCTCCTTCCTGAGCCAGAGAAGGCGTTGAAGGCTCAACTCCGCCGAGGCTCCTGGTACATGTTGATTCAGTGGACTGGACTACCAGAGGAGGACGCTACTTGGGAGCAGCGCAAGGAGTTCCGCCAGCACTACCCTGACTTTCAGCTCGAGGACAAGCTGTTTGCGCAGGAGGGGAGAGATGTTATGACCGGCCAGGACTATGGCCACAGGGGGCCCACTGGGCAGGCTTAGGCCACAAGTTATCTTAGTTTTATTTTCAGATTATGGTTATATATACAAGTTGTAAGACTATTTTGAGAATTAAGCAATAATACTATTCTATTGCCTCGCTCCGAGAGGAGCTAGAACCCTAACCCTAGCCGCCTCCTTCTTGTGTCGTTGCCGCCCCAACCGCAAGGACGGTGCCTCACCGCTGGCCTCCGCGCTCCAACCCTCACCCAACTCCCTCCTTCCCCTACAGCCTACGCCCTTGGCAGGGCAGAACCCTAGCTCCTACCACAAGTACTCTAATTTTTCTTGCCAACCTCGCGACCTCTGCACTGTCTCTTTCCTCGAGGCTCAAGGGACGCCAGCTGGAGCACTTCTTTAAAGGAGCATTGTAGAATTCGAGAAGGTCACACCGGATTGTGTCCGAGAGAACGACATCTTCAATATAACACCATTCCGAGGGCCACTCTTCAGAGCCGGACAGGTATCCTGTTCTGTCTATGCGCCATACTTCAATGAAGGCCACCTCGAATATAGATCCCTTTTGGGAATGGGGAACGAGGCAGAAGAATTTCCGACATAATTCGAAATGTGCCTCACAGCCTAGGAACAGCTCACAGAGAGCAACGAAGCCCGCGATGTGCAGGATGGGGCCGGGTGTTAGATTGTGCAGTTGGAGGCCATAATACTCCAGGAAACCTCTCAAGAAAGGGTGGATAGGTAATCCTACGCCTCTCAGAAGGAAAGAAACAAAGCACACCTGCTCCTCTTTAGAAGGATTAAGGAAATTTTCCGCCAGGGCTTCCCCATTAAGGGAATTAACCCAGCCCGAATGGAGACTAGATTCGCGGGAGGAAGATATCCCTACCTCTGAAGTTCATTCAGATGGGCGTGTGACACACAGTAGCTTTCCTAGTCGCCTTTTTGAGGGCCGTATGGGCGTGAGGAGGAGCTAGGAGTGCCGGCCATGTTTGGACGATTTCCTGTGGCGAGTTCTAAGGATTTCCACCTGGTGTGGAATGGCATCTGAGATGCAATCCCCTTAAATAGACTCCATCCTTGCATGGTCGAGGGGTTATTTGTAGAAGATACATGAACCATTCACATTCGTCTGACACGTGGAAGTCGGAGCGGCGGCGACAAAAAACATGATATTTAGTATGGAGCCGAACTATCGTTAGTGCGAATTATAATGGAGAACCCTCCTTACAAAGCCGAAGACATTAAAACCGGATACTAGATCGTCATTGAAGGCAAGTTCGAGGGCTATTGAGAGAGTCTTGGATTAAGGGGTCCTTGGATGGTCGGGCTATGCGACATGGGCCGGACTGATGGGCCATGAAGATACGAGATAGAAGGCCTTCCCCCTTGTCCAGATGGGACTATCCTTTGCATGGATGGCAAGCTTGGCGTTCGGATATGAAGACTCCTTTCTCTGTAAACCGACTTTGTACAACCCTAGGTCCCTCCGGGGTCTAAATAAACCGGAGGGTTTAGTCCATAGAGGCAATCATAATCATACAAGCTAGACATCTAGGGTTTAGCCATTACGATCTCGAGGTACATCAACTCTTGTAACCCCTATATTCATCAAAGTCAATCAAGCAGGAAGTAGGGTATTACCTCCATCAAGAGGGGCCGAACCTGGGTAAATATTGTGTCCCTTGTCTCTTGTTACCTTCGATCCAAAGACGCACAGTTTGGGACCCCCTACCCGAGATCGGCCGGTTTTGACACGGACACCCGTCCGGTGGGCTGCTTAAAGGCAAAAGGTTCCCACCAGGCTGTCTAGGCTTTCCAAGCGCTTTCCATTGCATAGTACTTCGGTACCATGTGTGCCAAATCTTCAAAGTGTAGTATGCGATGACGATTCAGGGCATCGAGGATTCCCTTGTCCGTACAGTTGCGACAAAAAACTGAAACCGTGTCGTTGTCGCAACAATCTTTAATCTTGTTTTTAACAAGGAGGAACCTGGCCCAGAAGTGAAGGACCGTTTCCTGAGGTTGCTGTCGTACATACATTAGATCACATACGTCTGGAGGACCTGAATTTATTGGGGAATATTGCTTGTGCTGGGTGGGCGGGCTGAAATCCGAACCCTGACCCACTATTAGATCCGGAGTTTGAAGAATCTCCGAGGTCGCCAGTTTAGGAGTAGTAAGGTCCTGAAGACTTCCGGACATAATGCCCGACCTGTGTTCGGAGGACATGAGATCTCTTCCTGAGGACGGGTATCCGGCTCACAGGGCTCGGAAATCCGAACATAGCTAGTTTTTAACATGAGGGAGGAGTCGTTCTCGGCCCGCTCCTCAACGACCACTACCAGATGGGTGACCCGTGGGGACTTTGATTTCCCTCTGGTCAGCTTTAAGCCCAATCCGATCATAGTCGGTTACGACCCCAGGGCGGCGATGCGATCTAGCAGCTCATTTATGGACGAGTCAACTGCCGGATCCAACTTTTCGGAGTGTTTGAGGCTGATACGGAGATGATGTTTGGCGGCTGCGAGGGCCGCCGTAGGCTTGATAGCCGAGCGAGCGCCCAAGGTGAAACCGCCGAGCTGGAGGACCTGTCTTGGAGTTAGGGCCCCTCCAGAAGTGATATTGTCATTAATGACAAGGCGAGCCATTGATCCTTCTGTCCACAGCACAAAGGAACTTGAATGAAAGCACCAATGTCGGTTTCAAAACCGGCCGATCACGGGTAGGGGGTCCCGAACTGTGCATCTGAGGATCGAAGGTCATAAGGGACATAGGGAGCACTATGTTTACCCAGGTTCGGGCCCTCTTAATGGAGGTTAAACCCTACGTCCTGCTTGATTGTATTTGATGAGTATAGGGTTTACAAGAGTCGATCAACCTCGAGATCGTAATGGCTAAACCCTAGATGTCTAGCCTATATGAATTCTGATTACCCTCCAGTTTATATATGCACCGAAGGGGCAGAGAGTCGGTTTACAAGGGAAGGAAACATCACATCTGGTCTCTAATCTTGCCTTCCACGCATCCAGGAGTCCTATCCGAACACGGGGAATAATCTTTTGTTCTATCTTCACGACTATAAGTGCATCTAGTGCCACCCCTTAGTTGGTTTTGGAGTATTGACGACAAACTTGGTTGAGGGACTAATGTGTTTGTGAGAATTGCAGGATAACACAGGTAGTAGTCACTTATTGATTCGGTTTACCTACCAGAGATGACCCCTAAAAATGTGTGAAGACATTGAAGACAATGGTGGTCTGTGAAGATATTCACAATGAAGATTATGACATGAGAAGACATTCACATGAAGACTATGGAGTGCGAAGACATAGTTGTTTCGTTGTTCCCTTTTCTTCTTTGTTGAGTTATAGGAACAACCATACTATTAAGTGGGGTCCAAGTGAACAAAGTCAGAGTGACTGATGTGATGCTCAACCAAATCCTATGTCTTTGAGGGAAGACGATGAGAGCAAATCTTATCTAGAGCTGGATGATCAACTTTACTTGTAGCCCAAGTCAAGATGCCGCGTGTGTTTGAAATCTAACCATTGGACATGTGTCAGTTCCTTAGTGACCCAGGGTCATTTAGGACAAATTAGGTCAGGTTACCTCCTAGCTATGAATAGGCCACCCCCTACACCATAAATTGGTGGTTGCTTAGAGTTAGTGCACAGCTTTTGTCGTTTGAGAGAAACCCACCTCCAAAGCATTTGAAAGAGAGATCATTGCAAGGACAAAGCCCAACACACCCAGAGCCAAAGAGTGTTAGGCATCACTGAAGTCTTTATGTCCGCGTGATCTGAAGACTTGTTACACTTGAGGACTGTGAATCCACTAGCCGGTTAGGCGTATCGTTCTGAGCATCCAAGAGTCATTGTGGATTGCCGGTGAATGAAGTCTGTGAAGGTTTGGAAGTCTAGCTTGAAGACTTAAGACAGTGATTGGGTGAGGACTGTGTGTCCCTAGCTCAAGGGGAATAAGGTGAAGACGTGGTCTTCTGAGTTAAATCTCAGCTTCCCTAACGAGACGTACAGTTGTCACAGCAACTGGAACTGGTCTACCAAATCCTTGTCTTCACCAAGCTGCTGGTTCTATCCTTCACTTCCCTTTACTTTACAGTTTGTCTTCGTGAAGTCATTGCTTGCCTGTATGATCTGATTGACTTCACTAAGTGAAGACTGTTCACTGCTTGGCTTCATATTGTCTTCCATCCTGATCCATACTACCGAGCTGCTGATAGTCTTCGTGCTTTCACTTCATTGCTTACTTGACTATGGCTTGCCTAATGTAGTCTACCTTCCGCTGCAAATCAATAGGATCATTTCTACTGTTTGTCTTAAAAGCCACTGTGTTTTGAAGACTTCCATAAAAATCGCCTATTCACCCCCCTCTAGTCGATAACTAGCACTTTCAATTGGTATCAGAGCAAGGTGCTCCCTTGTTCTGTGTGATTCGGTTTAACCACCTAGAGTTTTAGCTATGTCGACTGTAGGGATAATCAAGGTCTCTGTTGCATGCCCTGTCTTCGATGGCACTGATTACCGCTACTAGAAGAATAAGATGCATATGCATCTTGAAGCCATTGACGTCGACCTCTGGTATCTCGTCAAGAATGTCGTTCCCATGGTAGGTGAAGGTGTCACCGCTGCTCATGTGAAGAGGTTCATTCAACTGGACTCGACCGCCAAGAACATCATCTGTGGTCACCTAACCAAAGGACTGTATGTGGCCGTGTGAGTGCACTAGAAACGATGAAGCTAGTCTGGGACTGGCTCTCCAAGGTCAACGAAGGTGTCTCAACTCAGAGAGACTCAAGGATTGATGTTCTTCGCAACCTCTTCAATCGCTTCAAGAGAAACGACAATGAGAATGTCCAGCTCACGTTTCATCGCCTCACTGATATCACAAATGAGCTTCGCGCAATCGGCGCCACTGAGATCACCAAGCACGAAATCGTCAAGAAGCTCCTGAGATCACTTGACAGCTCATTTGACACTCTGGCCCTGATGATTCAAGAACGTACAGACTTCAAGACTCTCGATCCGTCTGACATACTTGAGAGGCTCAACACACATGAGTTCCAGTTATCTGAGAAAAGATATATCTATGGACCCAACTATGGCCGATCTCGCGCTTTGAAGGCAAAGGTTGTTTCCTTGTTTGAAGAAGAATCTGACGACAGTTCTGACGATCCTGAAGACATTGGAAAGGAGCTCGCTATGCTTGTGAAGAAGTTCCAGAAGTTCACCAAGAAAAAGGGCTTTAGAAAGTCTTGAAGATCCAGCTCAAGAAATGATGAAGGTTCCTCTCATGACTACAAGAAGAGAACATGCCACAAGTGCAATAAACCTGGTCACTACATCTCTGAGTGTCCTCAATGGGACAATGAGACCAAGAAGAAGAACAACAACAAAGAATATGATTCTGATGAAAAGAAGAAGAAGAAATCCTCAAAGTCTTCATCAAAATCTTCATCTAAGTCTTCATCAAACAAGAAGAGCTGGTCAAGTAAGGCTCGTGCATTTGTTGGCAAGGAGATGGATTCAGAGGAGGAGTCTGCTTCTGAGGAGGCAGAGGTGGAGTCTGAGGAGGAGTCTAATTCAGGCGTGCCAAGCCTGGCTCTAGCTTCAGCATATGTCGCCAAGTTCATCTTCAACACTGAAGACAATGCCTCATCACCAATGCCAATGTTGATGATGAGGATGACTCTGCTCCAACCTACTGCTTCATGGCACGCGGTGCCAAGGTAAACTCACGCCATGCTTACTTTCAAACATCAAGTGAAGATGACTCTGAATGTGAATCTAAACCTAGCTACAAAACACTTGCTAAAATTGCAACAGAACAACAAAATGCTATGGAACATATTCAAAAGCTGCTAGAAAAAGAGATGACCAGTTGGACGCGGAAATGACTTGAACTCAGTCATTAATTGAATACATTAAAAATCTTCATGTTAAGTACGAGGAACTTGAAAGTCGTCATGAAATGCTCTAAACTAATCATGAAAAGCTCTCCTATGATTATCTTCGAAGGAATCAAGAGCTTGAGAATTTGAGATCGGCTCATGAAGATCCTCAAAAGGAGAATGAGTCACTCCGCGCTCAACAAATCAGTTTCGCTCAGTAAGACTTTGATCCACCATGCTTAAAATGTCTTGAGCATGATAATGTTGTCTCTGTTGCTGGATGTTCTACTGCTGCTACTATTGCCATGTCTTCACCTGCTGATGTGGAAACTAACCCCTCTTCTGAGGATACCACTACTATTGCTGATGAGAATGCCAGGTTGAAGACATTGCTTGAAACAAGGATGTACAAAAGCCTCAAAGGGCATCAGACACTATGTGATGTCCTCAAGAAACAGATTCTGAACCGAAACCCTAGGAAAGAGGGTGTTGGGTTCGATAGGAAAATGAATGTTGATGGTTCATACTGGAAGCCTGGGCATTACCCCAAAACCACATGGGTGGCTGCAAAGGAACTTTCAGTGGATCCATCTACCTTATTTGGCTTCACTTGTGCTAACCCTATTATCATTGATGAATGCTTTGATGCAAACTATAAACTATTTAAGAATCAGAATGGCGAAGTGTTAGTCAGGTATATTTGTACTAACTACAAGAATGGACCACCCTTGAAGAAGATCTGGGTGCCCAAAAGTTGTCTTGGGAAACTTCCTGTGAATATCATCATGACACCACCAGGGAAGAAGACAAACCCGAGACCAAAGGCTTCATGTGGTCCAAAGGCTTCATACAGATAGAGGACTCACCAGAGTCACCCTAACGCCAATGTTTTGCAGGGAAACCATACTCAGACTTATGAATATGAGCGTGTTTCGTCAAACCGCTATGTTCATAAGACGAAGAACTATTCTGCTTATTCTTATGAGTATTAGTAACCACCTGCAAGGCTATTTGCTAGGGCTCCAAAGACGAAGTTCTCAAATGCTGCACTTAGACTCATTGCTTCTAAACCACCCCTGAAGATGTGGGTGGTTAAGAAAAATTAACTCTCTTTTGCAGGGAAAGGTCTCCAGCGGGAAATCAAAAGCGTCTGATGCTTATGCTGGGGACCTAAAACATCTTGTGGGACGCAAGATAAAATGTCCAGATGTTCTTATTATGTATTTCGTCCCAGGATTCCTTGATAAACATCCTATTTATCCTAACCAAGAACTGAACTTTCATAATCCGCTTGTTCGTCAAATGTTTATGCTTCACAAAACCCTTGGTGAAGCCTATCCCCCAAACTTCATTGTAGGGTATGACACCAAAGGCCTCAGAATGGATTATGGACAGTGGATGCACTAACCACATGACTGGTGATCGAAGACTTCTCATGGATTCAACCCTACGTCCATCAGACAAGAGTCACATCACATTTGCTGAAACTGGCGAAAGCAAGGTATTGGGTCAAGGTAGAGTTGCAATCTCAAAGGATCAGCACATGGATAAAGTGATGCTTGTTGAATCCCTTGGTTTCAAATTAATGTCTGTCTCAATGCTTTGTGATCTGAACATGATTGTGATGTTTGGAAAATATCGTTTCCTTGTTCTTATGGAATCTGACAAGTCTCTAGTCTTTGAAGTGTATCGAAAAGACGATCTGCACATGGTGGATTTCTCAGCAGGACCACAGTTGGCCGTATGTCTTCTAGCAAAAGCTTCAGAGTGTTGGCTCTGGCATCGGAGGCTAGGGCATGCCGGCATGAGGAACTTGTACACTCTCGGAAAGAAGAAGCATGTCGTAGGCATCGAGGGCATCAAGTTCAAGAAGTATCATCTATGTGGTGCCTACAAAGCTGGAAAGATGACTAGGGCCAAGCATCCCTCAAAGACAATCATGACGACATCTCGTCCCTTCGAGCTGCTTCATGATACGTCTCCAACGTATCTATAATTTTTGATTGCTCCATGCTATTATATTATCTATTTGGATGTTAATGGGCTTTATTTTACACTTTTATATAATTTTTGGGACTAAGCTACTAATCGGAGGCCTAGCCCAAATTGCTGTTTTTTTGCCTATGTTAGGGTTTCGAAGAAAACAAATATCAAACGGAATCCAAACGAAATGAAACCTTCGGGAACATGATTTTCTCAACAAACATGATCCAGGAGACTTGGAATGGCCGTCAAGAAACAAGGGAGGAAGGCACGAGGCAGGGGGTGCGCCTACCCCCCTGGGCACGCCCTCCGTTGCTCCACCGACGTACTTATTCCTCCTATATATATCCACGTACCCCCCAAACATCCAGGAGAACCACGAAAACCTAATTCCACCGCAGCAACCTTCTATACTTGAGAGATCCCATCTCGGGACCTTTTCCGGAGCTCCACCGGAGGGGGCATTGATCACGGAGGGCCTCTACATCAACTCCATGGCCTCTCCGGTGATGTGTGAGTAGTTTAATTTATACCTACGGGTCCATAGTTATTAGCTAGATGGTTTGTTCTCTCTCTTTGGATCTCAATACAAAGTTCTCCTTGATTTTCTTGGAGATCTATTCAATGTAATCTTCTTTTGCGGTGTGTTTGTCGAGATCCGATGAATTGTGAGTTTATGATCCAGATTATCTATGAACAATATTTGATTCTCCTCTGAATTCTTTTATGCATGATTGTTTTATCTTTTCAAGTCTCTTCGAATTATCAGTTTGGTTTGGCCTACTAGATTGATCTTTCTTGTAATGGGAGAAGTGCTTAGCTTTGGGATCAATCTTGCGGTGTTCGATCCCAGTGACAGAAAGGGAACCGATACGTATTGTATTGTTTCCATCGAGGATAAAAAGATGGGGTTTATATCATATTGCATGATTTTATCCCTCTACATCATGTCATCTTCCTTAAAGCATTACTCTATTCTCTTGAACTTAATACTCTAGATGCATGCTGGATAGTGATCGATGTGTGGAGTAATAGTAGTAGACACATAATCGTTTCGGTCTACTTGTCTCGGACGTGATGCCTATATACATGATCATACCTAGATATTCTCATAACTATGCTCAATTGTATCAATTGCTCGACAGTAATTCGTTTACCCACCGTAATACTTATGCTCTTGAGAGAAGCCACTAGTGAAACCTATGGCCCCCGGGTCAATCTTTCATCATATTAATCTTCCAATACTTAGTTATTTCCATTGCTATTTATTTTACTTGCATCTTTTATTTCTCTTTATCATAAAAATACAAAAATATTATCTTATGATATCTATCAGATCTCACTCTCCGAAGTGATCGTGATGGGATTGACAACCCCTTTATCGCGTTGGTTGCAAGGTTCTTATTTGTTTGTGTAGGTGCGTGGGACTTGAGCGTGATCTCCTACTCGATTGATACCTTGGTTCACAAAAACTGAGGGAAATACTTACGCTACTTTGCTGCATCACCCTTTACTCTTCAAGGGAAAACCAACTCAGTGCTCAAGAGGTCGAAAGATGGATTTCCGGCGCCGTTGCCGGGGAGATTTGCGACAAGTCAAGTCAGGATTTGACTCCCACAACCAGTCATTTCTAGCGCCGTTACCAAATCAAGACATACCAATTACCCATCACAAACTCTTATCCCTCGCATTACATTATTTGCCATTTGCCTCTCGTTTTCCTCTCCCCCACTTCACCCTTTCCATTTTATTCGCCCTCTTTTCCTCTCCCCCTCACTCTCCGTTCCCCTTCTCTTCCTCTATTTGCCTTTTTGCCGTTTCTTGTTTGCTTGTGTGTTGGATTGCTTGCTTGTCATGATGGCTCAAGATAATACTAAATTGTGTGACTTTACCAATACCAACAATAATGATTTTATTAGCACTCCGATTGCTCCTCTTACCGATGCTGAATCTTGTGAAATTAGTGTTGCTTTGCTGAATCTTGTCATGAAAGATCCGTTTTTTGGCCTTCCTAGTGAAGATGCCGCTACCCATCTAAACAACTTTGTTGATTTGTGTGATATGCAAAAGAAGAAAGATGTGGATAATGATATTGTTAAATTTAAGCTATTTCCATTTTCGCTTAGAGATCGTGCTAAACCTTGGTTTTCGTCTTTGCCTAAAAATAGTATTGATTCATGGAATAAGTGCAAAGATGCTTTTATATCTAAGTATTTTCCTCCTTCTAAGATCATCTCTCTTAGAAATGATAGTATGAATTTCAAGCAACTTGATCATGAACATGTTGCACAATCTTGGGAGAGGATGAAATTAATGATACGTAATTGCCCTACACATGGTTTGAATCTTTGGATGATTATACAGAATTTCTATGTCGGATTGAATGTTGCTTCTAGAAGTCTTTTAGATTCGGCCGCAGGAGGCACTTTTATGGAAATTACTTTAGGAGAAGCTACCAAACTACTAGATAATATTATGGTTAATCATTCTCAATGGCACACTGAAACATCTACTAGTAAAAAATTGCATGCAATTGAAGAGATCAATGTTTTGAGTGGAAAGATGGATGAACTTATGAAATTGTTTGCTAATAAGAGTGCTCCTACTGATCCTAATGATATGCCTTTGTCTACTTTGATTGAGAATAATAATGAATCTATGGATGTGAATTTTGTTGGTAGGAACAATTTTGGTAATAATGCATATAGAGGTAATTTTAATTCTAGGCCGTTTCCTAGTAATTCCACTAATAATTATGGTAATTCCTACAAAAATTCTTATGGAAATTATAATAATATGCCCTTTGATTTTGTAGCGACCAGACCCCAAACGGTCCGATCTCTGTGCTTCAGTGTCATCCCTGGATCAGTAATGCTGACAGCACAGTACTTGAAAGATTTATAACAGAGTAGCAATCACACACTTATTACAACGAGTGTCTCAAAAGAGAACTTATTACAAATAATATGGCTTAAGGCCATTTAATAACGATAACAGTGGAAGGCTTGGAAGATAAGTGTGTCCATCAACTCCAACGGCATCACTGAGTATAGAACCACGACCTAAAGCTCTTTACTCATCGTCTGAAAAGTCTGCAACATGAACGTTGCAGCCCGAAAATGGGTCAACACATGGAATATGCTGGCAATGTAACTCATAGAGAGTAATGAACAGAAATAGGCTATACTACATGCATATATGGCTGGTGGAAAGCTCTATGGTTACAGTTTTGCGTAAAGCCAATTTTTCCCTACTACAAAGGAATAAATTTTATTTAACTATCATGGTGGTTGTAAAACATTAATAGTGCAGACAACCTCTCAATCCCAATTAAGCATCATCATTAAAACCCAACAAAATTAATTAAAGTAACATGACGAGATTCACATGATAATCCAAGTACTAGATACTCAAGATGTCCATAACCGGGGACACGGCTAACCATGATTAGTTTATACACTCTGCAGAGGTTTGCGCACTTTTCCCCACAAGACTCGATCTCCCCCATTGGGATTCTCGCACTACATGGTGTTTGAGAACGGATGACCGAGACATAGTCTTTCAGAAGCGCTAGCACCTTACGATCGGGTACACCATTACACCTACTTTCCCCTACATCTGCTAGTCTACCACTGTAAGAGTTTGCACAAGTTAATCAACTATGCTAGAGCCCATAGTAGCTTGTGGTTGCACATGGAAGTTTCTAGTATGAATAATCTCATGATCCCTTTGAGCCTGGGTGGCGGTCCGTAAAGAAAAACAGGCAATCACTAGAATACCCAGGTGCCTCAATCCACCCAGATGTGTATTAAAGTTGCCACCTTAAATAAACCATTAATTATCAATCTCACATCTGTCATGGATACACTCACCCAATCCACATCTACTAGCATAGCATGGCAATATAAGCAAACGTAGAAGTAACTCCCAAGGGTTTGATAATAAATAGGTGAATAGGTACTACCTCAACTACTTCCCAACCCATAATTTAATTAGATCCTGATCATGCAATGTTTGAGGATTGATCTAATGCAATAAAAACTGGGTAGTAAGAGGTATGATCAAAGTGTTACTTGCCTTGCTGATGATCCGTGAAACCTAGAGATTCAAAGTAGCAAGCGGCGCACTCCGAGTACGCTGAGGCAAACAAACAAACAAGCATACAATAAGTACTCATCTAATGCATAGGTAAAACTCAAATAAGAGATCTAACCAGAAAGTTCAACTTAAGAACTCCGGTTTACAAAAAGAATCAAAACAAACGAAGCGACGGAAGTCAAACGGCGAAAGAAACGAGCCTCGTTTACTAATCTGGATCTAAGTCAAATTTTACAGAAGCAAAAACTTGTTTGAGTTGGTTAAATGGAAAGAGGGTTTCGAGACGAAACTCTAGGTGCTTGAATCGCCTAATTCCGATAAACAAGCGAAAAGTTAAACTAAAACAAAAATCAGATTAGAAATCGCGATCAGAAATAATCGTGGAAAATCCTAGAAAAAGAAAAAAAACGACGAGCAGGCTAACGAACGAACATTCGCTGTCTGTGGCTAAACGATGAAAACCGTTCGTTAAAACAAATGTACGGACGAACGTCCTCTAAATAATTAAATCGAATAAAACCAATCTAAAAAATAAACCGCGAGTTCTAACGAAAACCGATCGGTTTTCCGTAGAAAACCAACGGCGGCGGCGGCAGTTACGGCGACGGGGCGGCCAGGCGGCGGCGGCGGCCCCGGCAGGCGGGGCGGCTGCGGCGGCGGCGGCTGTGGGCGGCGGCGGCGCGGGCGCTGGCGGGCTAGGGTTTCGGCGGGGTGCGGGGTGGGCTGAGGGGCGGCTTCCCCCGGCTTGTAAGGCCGGCTGGGCCAGGAGTCCTAGACGGTCACGGCCCGGTTAGGTCGGTGGCGCGTTTTTTTTACAATTCGGACGTGCAGAAAAAGAAAGAAAAGAAATACTAAACGGATTCCAAAAATCCCAAAATAAATTTTCCCTGACTTCTAAAATCAATCTGGACAAGGTGAACATTTATTTGGGGCCTAAATGCAATTTTGAAAAACACGCATTTTTCCTAATTCAAATAAAATAGCGAGGAAACACCGAAATAAAATCTTATTTGATTTTTTATTAAATCCTAAATATTCCTTTATTTTGGGAAAGTCATTTAATTCCCTCTCACTTATTGGTTATAATTGGAATTATTGAAGATAAAATAATAAAATCAAATAATCCTATTTTCAAAATTTTGAGAAAACCCAAATATGAAAATAACGAAATCCCCAACTCTCTCCATGGGTCCTTGAGTTGCGTAGAATTTCTAGGATCAAGCCAAGATGCAAAAAAAAAAATGATATGCAATGATGATCTAATGTATAACATTCCAAATTGAAAATTTGGTATGTTACAAACCTACCCCCCTCGAGATTCGGGTTGGCTAGAAAATAGGTGAGGGTGGTCCTTCAGCAGATCTTCCTCTCGCTCCCAGGTGGCTTCATCCTCGGTGTGGTGGCTCCACTGAACTTTACAAAACTTGATAACCTTGCTGCGGGTGACTCGGCTGGCATATTCGAGAATCTTAACTGGTTTCTCGTCATAGGTCAAATCACTGTCCAACTGAATCGCTTCCGGAGGCACTGTATCTCTTAGCAGTATATCAGCCACTTGTGCGTGGCACTTTTTCAACTGGGAAACGTGGAACACATCGTGAACTCCTGACAATCCTTCGGGCAACTCTAACTTGTAAGGAACTTCTCCCATACGCTCCAAAACTTGGTATGGTCCCATAAAACGTGGCGCTAATTTTCCCTTAACTCCAAAGCACTTAAGTCCTCGAAGCGGGGATACACGGAGATAAACTCTGTCTCCGACTTCGTAAACTGTCTCCTTGCATTTAGAATCTGCATAGCTCTTTTGCCTGGACTGGGCTACCTTGAGCCTATCGCAAATCAACTTCACCTTCTATTCAGACTCCTTAATCAAATCCGGTCCAAACAACTAGCGGTCTCCAACTTCATCCCACAACAGTGGGGTTTTGCACCTCCTTCCATACAAGGATTCAAAAGGGGCCATCTTCAAACTAGATTGATAACTGTTGTTGTAAAAGAACTCTGCGTACAGCAAATTGTAGTCCCAACTAGATCCAGAATCTAGCGCACAAGCTCTCGGTCTATCCATTGGTCTGCGGATGAAAAGATGTACTGAACTCTAGCCTGGTACCCAAAGTTTCATGCAACTGATTCCAGAACTTGGAGGTAAACTGAGTTCCTCTATCTGATACAATGCTCATCGGAACTCCATGCAGACATATGATCCTGGTCATGTATATCTTAGCCAACTTGGCACTGCTGTAAGTAGTCTTCACTGGGATGAAATGAGCTACCTTCGTCAAACGATCGACTACAACCCATATCGAGTCATAGCCAGAAGGGGTCCTAGGTAATCCCATGATAAAATTGATGCCTAGCTTATCCCACTTCCATTCGGGTATCGGCAATGGTTGTAGCAATCCTGCTGGCTTCTGATGCTCTGCCTTTACTCTTTGACATACATCACAAACTGCTACATACTCCGCAATATCTTTCTTCATTCTGGTCCACCAGAAAGTATCCTTCAAATCCAAATACATCTTGGCATTTCCTGGGTGAATCGAGTATGGTGAGTCATGGGCCTCTTGCAGAATCAACTTCCTGATCTCCGGATCATTAGGCACATAAATGCGGTCCTCAAACCATAAGGTATCGTGTTCATCCTCACGAAATCCTTTAGCTTTTACTATGCTCATTTTCTCTTTAATAGAGGCAATCTCCTTGTCAGTCTTCTCGGCTTCTCTGATCCTATCCATCAAAGTAGACTGAACCTCCAATGCTGCTACATAGCCTCTCGGAACTATCTCCAAACATAGTTCACGAAGGTCCTCGGCTAACTCCTTTGGTAACTCTCCGGTCATGAGTGTGTTGACATGGCTCTTGCGGCTCAACGCATCGGCTACTACATTAGCCTTTCCGGGATGATAATGCAATCTCATGTCATAATCCTTGATGAGCTCCAACCATCTTCTTTGCCTGAGATTCAACTCCTTCTGCGTGAAGATGTACTTCAAACTCTTGTGATTCGTGTACACCTCACAATGGTTTCTGATCAGAAAATGTCTCCACGTCTTTAAAGCATGCACTACAGCTGCTAACTCCAAATCATGTGTAGCATAATTCAACTCATGGGGCCTAAGCTGTCGTGAAGCATACGAAACAACTCTTCCCTCCTGCATAAGCACTGTTCCAAGTCCTCGACGTGAAGCGTCGCAATACACCTCATAATCCTTGCGCTGATCTGGCAGAATCAACACTGGCGAGGTAACCAAACGTTTCTTCAACTCCTAGAAACTAGCTTCACATTCCTCAGTCCATTTGAACTTGGTATCCTTCTTCAACAACTCCGTCATAGGTTTTTCAATCTTTGAGAAATTTTCAATGAATCTCTGGTAGTATCCTGCGAGTCCAAGAAAACTCCGGATCTCTCCAACTGTTGTTGGGGCTTCCCAATTTGTCACAGTGACAACCTTGGTGGGATCTACTGCTATTCCTTCTCCGGATATAACATGTCTGAGGAATCCAACTTCCTTCAACCAAAACACACATTTGCTGAACTTGGCGTATAACTGATGATCTCTAAGCTTACCAAGTACCAAACGCAAATGTTCCTTATGTTCTTCTTCATTCTTCGAGTAAACTAGAATATCATCAATGAACACTACGACAAACTTATCCAAAAACTCCATAAACACTTTGTTCATCATGTTCATAAAATAAGCAGGTGCGTTTAGTCAGTCCAAATGACATAACGGTACACTCATATAGCCCGTACCTTGTAGTAAAAGTTGTCTTAGGTATGTCCTGCTCTCGAATCTTCAACTGGTGGTATCCTGATCGCAAGTCGATCTTGGAAAATACCTTTGGTCCTTGCAATTGGTCAAACAAATCATTGATCATTGCTAGTGGGTACTTATTCTTGATCGTCACTTCATTTAATCCTCGATAATCAACAACCATCCTTAACGATCCATCCTTCTTTTCCACTAGAAGTACTGGTGATCCCCAAGGTGACGAACTTGGGCGAATATATCCCTTATCCAGTAACTCCTTAATCTGCTTCTTAATCTCCTCCAAATCCTTTGCAAGCATTCTATACGGTCTCTTAGATATTGGTCATGTGCCTGGCAAAAGCTCAATCAAAAACTCAATGTCTCTATTCGGTGGCATGCCTGGCAACTCTTCTGGAAATACATTCATAAAATCCTTTACCACCGGTACTTCCTCCTGTACAACTGCGATTAGGGAATTTACTTGAGTACTATTCGGCACATGTCGTGATACATACTTGATCCTTCTCCCTTCTGGGGTGGTAAGCAAAATTGAGTTACTGGCGCAACCGATGTTTCCTCCATGCATCGATAGCCAATCCATACCCAGAATTACATCCAAACCTTGCGATTCCAAAATGATTAAATCCGAGGGAAACACATGCCTACCTGTACTCAATGGCACTTGAAAACATCCTTTACTGGCCATATACTCCGCTCCTGGTGAGCTTACTAACATGGGTGTTCTAAGAACCTTGGTGGGCAGTTTATACTTATCCATGAATCCCCTTGATATGTATGAATGCGATGCACCAGTATCGAAAAGAACGATTGCAGTAAGAGACATAACCAAAAACATACCGATTACTGCATCTGGCTGGGCTTCAACCTCCTCCATGTTAACGTGGTTCACCTGTCCCCTATTGAAAGGGTTCAGCTTCTTCCTAGAGCTTCCATTGCCATTTCCATTTTGGGTTTCAGGATATTCATTAGCATAATGTCCGGTCTTCTGACACTTATAACAAGTGACTTGGCTCAGGTCTCTCTTGGCTGGGGTTGATGGGTTGGTACGATTCTGACCGTTGCCTCCCCCATTCCCATTAACATTCTTGGGGCCATTATGATTATGCGAACTTCCTCCTACATGGATATGCTGAAAATGTCCTCCCGTTTTCGGGGTAAAACGTGGCTTCTCCCGAGCTCCTGAATTGTACTTCCCCTGTCCATACTTCCTCTTGCGGTTCTCAATCTGCTGCTGCTTCCCTTCAATCATAAGAGCACGATCTACCAGTTCCTGGTAGCTGTTGAAGGTTGCTACCATCAACTGCATGCTCAACCCATCATTCAGTCCTTTCAGAAACTTCTCCTGCTTAGCTGCATCCGTAGCAACGTCATCCGGGGCATAACGTGCTAACTTACTAAAGCCATCCACATATTGGCCAACTGTCCGTCCTCCTTGGTGCAAGTTGCGAAACTCACGCTTCTTCATGGCCATAGCTCCTGCTGAAACATGGGCAGTACGGAAAGCCTGCAGAAATTCGTCCCATGTCACCGTGGCTATAGGGTAGGTGACAGTGTAATTCTCCCACCATGATGCTGCTGGTCCATCCAACTGATGTGCGGCAAAGTGCACCTTCTCAGCATCAGTACATCCTGTAGTGGTTAACTCCCTTCCAATCTTGCAGAGTCAATCATCTGCTACTATTATCTCGGTGCTACTAGACAACACCGGCGGATTCAATCTAAGGAAACGGGTTAAGTGATCAACAGGTGGAGGTGGTGGTGGGTTGTTGTTGTTGTTGTTGTTGTTGTTCCCCTGATTCTGATTCTGTACTAGCAACTGCATCAATACATTCTGCTGCTGGATCAACTGGGTGAGCTCCGGTGGGAAAGCAAATCCATTGTCACGTCTCGGAGGCATCTGACGGGTTTAGAGGGGAGCGATTAGAATAGAATCTGGTCTAATGAGAAAGCACTACCCATATGCACATGAGACAAACACAACCAAAATCGCTTCATTCAATCCAAACAAGGGCATACAATCGGTCTAGAACTATCGCGAAAGTGCTCGGACTACTCTATTTACATGGTGGAATACTACTACTGATGTGGTGGTCTACTAGAAATATTCCTCGGTTGCAGATTCCATGATATCTGCTCCAGCTTCGTCTTCAAAGTCATCATCGCTCAGGTCAGAGTCGGTGTCGTCGATGATGATGTAGTCTTCCGGGCGAATCTCCTTGGGTTCTTCGTCTTCTTCTACGGGTGTGGGGTCTCCCATGAATATTCCGATCTTCTTAATCAGGTCGTCATTCTTCTCCACTAGTACGACAATTTCCTCCTCATAATCTTCACGTGTAGCCTTGAGTTCTTCCTCCAGCTCCGTGATTCTTGTCATCGCCTTCTTCAGATCTATCATGTCTGCGCGCATCTGGTTCTCCTGACATCGAATGTGCTGGTTTAACTCCTGGATAAAAGCTGCGATTGATCTATCTTTCTTGGTGCTGATCATTTCCCAGTGTTCATCTCGGCGCCCACAAATCTGGTAGATAGTATCCTTGAGATCATTGCGGTAAACTTCTCCCATACGTCCCATGGTGATGTGGGCTACCATGCTCTTTCCTAGACTCCAGGTTGGTGCATCAAAGGAATACTCTATGGATTCAGTTACTGGCGCGAACGTCCGTCCTGGAACTTGAACTTGAATCATCCAGCGCTCCTCCTTGGGTAAAGTGGCGTTGTAGGTCCCGGTGAAGCTTGGTACTCTAATGTTCAGGTACTTAGTGACTTCCTTCAGGTGGCGTCCAAAGGGTGTATCTTCATCCGGTTGTGTGAACTTGTTCCTTGCATCCGCCATCCTAACAGAGTAGAAAAGATGAGGAGTCAGAAATGAGAAGAGTGAGTAGTGATCTAGGTCTTTATCTTAGTGGTCGTGTCCTACAGTCAGCGTGTGCTCTGATACCATCTTGTAGCGACCAGACCTCAAACGGTCCGATCTTTGTGCTTCAGTGTCATCCCTGGATCAGTAATACTGACACGCTTTGTACTTTAAGGATTTATAACAGAGTAGCAATCACACACTTATTACAATGAGTGTCTCAAAAGAGAACTTATTACAAATAATATGGCTTAAGGCCATCTAATAACGATAACATCGGAAGGCTTGGAAGATAAGTGATTACATCAACTCCAACAGCATCACTGAGTATAGAACCAGGACCTAAAGCTCTTTACTCGTCGTCTGAAAAGTCTGCAACATGAACGTTGCAGCCCGAAAACGGGTCAGCACAAGGAATATGCTGGCAATGTAACTCATAGAGAGTAATAAATAGAAATAGGCTATACTACATGCATATATGGCTGGTGGAAAGCTCTATGGTTACAGTTTTGCATAAAGCCAATTTTTCCATACTGCAAAGGAATAAATTTAATTTAACTATCATGGTGGTTGTTAAACATTGAGAGTGTAGACACCCTCTCAATCCCAATTAAGCATCATCATTAAAACCCAACAAAATTAATTAAAGTAACATGATGAGATTCACATGATAATCCAAGTACTAGATACTCAAGATGTCCATAACTGGGGACTCGGCTAACCATGATTAGCTAATACACTCTGTAGAGGTTTGCGCACTTTTCCCCACAAGACTCGATCTCCTCCGTTGGGATTCTCACACTACATGGTGTTTGAGAAACGGATGACCGAGACATAGTCTTTCAGAAGCGCTAGCACCTTACGATCGAGTAGACCGCTACACCTACTTTCCCCTACATCTGCTAGTCTACCACTGTAAGAGTTCGCACGACTTAATCAACTATGCTAGAGCCCATAGTAGCTTGTGGTTGCACATGGATGTTTCTAGTATGAATAATGTCATGATCCCTTTGAGCCTGGGTGGCGGTCCATAAAGAAAAACAGGCAATTGCTGGAATACCCAGGTGCCTCAATCCACCCAGATGTGTATTAAAGTTGCCACCTTAAATAAACCATTAATTATCAATCTCACATCTGTCATGGATACACTCACCCAATCCACGTCTACTAGCATAGCATGGCAATATAAGCAAACATAGTAGTAACTCCCAAGGGTTTCATAATAAGCAGGTGAATAGGTACTACCTCATCTACTTCCCAACCCACAATTTAATTAGATCCTAATCATGCAATGTTTGAGGATTGATCTAATGCAATAAAAACTGGGTAGTAAGAGGTATAATCAGAGTGTTACTTGCCTTGCTGATGATCCGTGAAACCTAGAGATTCAAAGTAGCAACCGGCGCACTCCGGGTACTCTAACGCGAACAAACAAACAAACAAGCATACAATAAGTACTCATCTAATGCACAGGTAAAACTCAAAATAAGAGATCTAACCAGAAAGTTCAACTTAAGAACTCCGGTTTGCAAAAAGAATCAAAACAAACAAAGAGACGGAAGTCAAACGGCAAAAGAAAGGAGGTTTGTTTACTATTCTGGATCTAAGTCAAATTTTACAGAAGCAGAAACTTGTTTGAGTTGGTTAAAGAGAAAGAGGGTTTCGAGACGAAACTCTAGGCGCTTGAATCGCCTGATTCCGACAAACGAGCGAAAAGTTAAACTAAAACGAAAATCGTGATCAGAAATAATCGCGGAAAATCCGAGAAAAAGAAAAAAAACGACGAACAGGCTAACGAACGAACGTTCGCTGTCTGTGGCTAAACGACGAAAACCGTTTGTTAAAACGAAAGTACGGACAAACGTCCTCTAAATAATTAAACCGAATAAAACCAATGTAAAAAATAAACCGTGAGTTCTAACGAAAACCGGCCGGTTTTTCGTAGAAAACCAACGGCGGCGGCGGCTGTTACCGGAGACGGGGCGGCGAGGTGGCGGCGGCGGCTCTAGCGGGTGGGGCGGTTGCGGCAAGGGTGGCACGGGCGGTGGCGGCTCCGGCGGGTGGGGCGGCTGCGGCAGCGGGTGGCGGCGGCGCGGGCACTGGCGGGCTAGGGTTTCGGCGGGGTGCATGATGGGCTGAGGGGCGGCTTCCCCGGCTTATAAGGCCGGCCGGGCCAGGAGTCCTAGACGGACACGGCCCGGTTAGGTCGGTGGCGCGTTTTTTTTTAACAATTCGGACGTGCAGAAAAAGAAAGAAAAGAAATACTAAACGGACTCCAAAAATCCCAAAATAAATTTTCCCCGACTTCTAAAATCAAGACGGACAAGGTGAATATTTATTTGGGGCCTAAATGCAATTTTGAAAAATGCGCATTTTTCCTAATTCAAATAAAATAGCGAGAAAACACCGAAATAAAATCTTATTTGATTTTTTTTATTAAATCCTCAATATTCCTTTATTTTGGGAAAGTCATTTTATCCCCTCTCACTTATTTTTATAATTGGAATTATTGAAGATAAAATAATTAAATCAAATGATCCTATTTTCAAAAATTTGAGAAAACCCAAATATGAAAATAACGAAATCCCCAACTCTCTCCATGGGTCCTTGAGTTGCGTAGAATTTCTAGGATCAAGCAAAAATGCAAAAAAAATATGATATGCAATGATGATCTAATGTATAACATTCCAAATTGAAAATTTGGGATGTTATAGATTTTGAATCTAATATTAAAAAATTTATTACTTCGCAAAAGAGTTTCAATGATTTGATTGAAGAAAAAATGCATAAGATTGATGAGTTGGCTAGGAACGTTGATAGAATTTCTCTTGATGTTGATTCTTTGAACCTTAGATGTATTCCACCTAAGCATGATATCAATGAGTCTCTCAAAGCCATGAGAATTTCCATTGATGAGTGCAAAGAAAGAACCGCTAGGATGCGTGCTAAGAAAGATTGCTTTATAAAAGCGTGTTATTCTAGTTTTCATGATAATAAGGATCAAGATCTAAAAGTTATTGATGTGTCCCCTGTCGTGGTTCTAACTCTGACAGTAATGTTGGGGGGTAAGTATGGAGAGGTGAGGTCTTAGCTATGAAGAGGTTGTAAGGACGCAAGGTTTACGAGTTCAGGCCCTTCTCGGAGGAAGTAAAAGCCCTACGTCTTGGAGCCCGGAGGCGATCAACTGGATTATGTGTGTATGAGTTACAGAGGTGCGAACCCTTGTCTCGGAGGAAGGGGTGGCTTATATAGAGTGCGCCAGGACCCCGGCCAGCCCATGTTACGAAGGGTTCAATGTACATTAAGGCAGGGCGTTTTTGGTAACGCTAGTAATAAAGTGCTATGATGACCATAAAAGCTACTTAATGACCGACCGTTAGCGTGCGGGGCGCCTTTAGGTCTCTTGGCCGTCGAGTGGTTGGGTCTTGGTCGAGTGATTGCTTCTTGGTTGAGTGTCTTCGAGTATGTCGAGTGGGACACCTTCAAGTCGATTGAAAGGTGATTTCTTCTAGAGATGTCCTTGGGTAGGGCAGTTAGGGCAGGTCCATGACCCTACCCTAGGTTCATAGCTTCAGCATTAGCCCTCGAATGGATCGAGGTTTGAGTGGGAAAGCAGTTGAGGACCTCTTCGACTCGTTTTTCATGCCGTGAGTCTATCTTGCTTCGGATCAACGGACCCCAGTGATGACAGCGACTTCCTTTTCTGTCGCCTTGATCCATTCTTAGTTCTTCGTCGAGTGAGTTTTTTTACCTGTAAGGCTCCGAGCGACGGTGCGGAGGAGATCATTTAGTCTGACAAGTTTGTTTGCTGCCCGCGGATTTAGTGGGATCTGAATTTTGGGAAGCGCGCGGGACGGGGGAGGCCGCAGCAATCAGATGGGATAGAGCGGAATCGCCTCGATCCCCGCGCCACCTTTTTCGCCATGTATCGCTCGCCTGGTCGTTACGGGATTTGACGGAGCCATCTGGGCCTACCAGTCAGCCACTCAGAAGCGGCCTCATATAAGGCGTTGGACCGGAGTCCCCCTAACAGAGCGCCCCATTACTTCTTCTCCTCCTCACGCCTCTTTGCCGCGCTTGCTCTCTCCCCAGCGCCACCGCGCCGCCCGCGCCTCGTCGGCGACAATGGCAAAGGAGAAGATAGTGGCTCTGGAGCGGGCAAAGAAGGCGACGGCGAAGTCGAAGGGGAAGGCGACGAGCTGGGGCGCGACGAGCCGGGGCAGATGTTCCTCGTGGACTGGCTTGCCGAAGGGTTGGATCCAGGGCGACTGGATCTGCTCGAAGATCTCCCAAGAATACCTCGACGACCTGGCCGAGGGAGGGCTGATCCCTTACGACTCGGCGCGGCTTCCGGGGGAGGAATCCGAGCCGCAACCCCGGGAGGGTGAGCGCGTTCTCCTTGTGACCCACGTCGACCGTGGGTTTTCCTTGCCTCCTCATCCTTTCCTCCGAGGGTTTCTGAACTTCTTTGGGGCTCAACTCCACCATTTTACCCCCAACTCAATCGTTTATCTTACCGCGTTCATTTCCTTGTGTGAGAACTTCTTGGGTTGTCGACCTCACTGGGGCTTTTCAAGCATATTTTCACTTGCCGCTCCCAAGCAGTGAAAAAGGCTAATCCGGGTGACGAGAGGACCCAAGTGATCCAGATGTGTGGGGGTCTTGGCATCCAGACGAGGGGAAAAAGCTCCTTTTCAGCCATGATTCTTCCCGATTCCTTTCGCGGATGGCAGTCGACCTGGTTCTACTACAAAGACCAGTCGACGCCAGGGCAATCGACTGGCCTCCCCCCCTTTACCATGGACCGAGTGGAAAAACCCTCCCCTTTGAAGGTGCTCCCGGAGGAGAAGGCGCACGTGAAGGTGTTGGTCAACCGAGTGCTCCAGCTCATTCGTGATGGGGTCACTGGTATGGATCTCTTGGAGGTCTTCCTTCAGCGGCGCATCCAGCCTCTCCAAGCCCGAGACCACCCGATGTGGATGTATTCGGGTCTAGAAGACTCCACTCGGATCCACCTGGAGGAGGTCGATGACGACACGCTGGAGAAGTGGCTGTCGAGCATTACCGGGAACAAGGACAACCCCAGAGGATCCAGGAGAGTTCCCCCATTCGACTAGTCGCGTGTACCAGAGCAGGTCTGATTTTGAGTTTTTGCTTGTAATCTGAATTCACTCGCGCAGCTGTCTGTATTGCGTCGACTGACTTTGTTCTCCATGCTTTCTTTCAGGCCATTATTAAAATGTATTCGATGCCCAACGGGGAGCAAGAGCAAGCTCTGGAAGGCGAGGCGAGTGGTGGAGAAAGTGGCGAGTGGACTTCCGATGGTGAAGGGGATGGAGGAAGCGACGACTCGAGTGATGAGGAAGAAGTCGAGCCAGCTCCTCGCATAGAGAGGCGAACCAAGTTTGACCAGGATCGGCCAAGCGCCCGCGACAAGGCGACTGCCCAGGCTGGTCAGTCTTCGAAGCATCCTCGGATCTCTTCACCAACCATGACCGAGAAGGCGCCAAAAAACCCCAAAGTTGCAGAATCGAAGACTCGGAAGGCGCTGCCGAAGATCAAGATCGATATCCCTGTCGCCTCCGCGTGAGTGTTTCTCCTTGTATTCACTCGACGCTCCGCGCTGTTTATTTTTCTAGTTTTAACTGGACGAGCTTTGGAATTGTTAGCGCTGCCACTTCCGGGACCTCAGCTTACAGGGATGATGATGAGGTGATGGAGGATGCGGTCACTTCTAATCCGGGTATGATTTCTGCCATACTATCTTTCTTTGGTCGATTCAACTGCATCATGCATCATTGGGTGACGTGATTTTGGCAATTTGAACTTGGTATAGCTCCCAACATTATTGACCTCCCTGATGATGATGAAGAGCCCGAGAGGTCTTTGATGAGGAAGAGTAGGCGAGCTCCTGTAAGTGAGGTGCTGCAGTCGACACCGAGGGTGGAACCAGTCGTTCAGGACACTGGTGACGCCAATCAGGGTTCTGTTACCTTCGCAGAGCCCCTGTCAAGTGCCTTGCCTTCTTCTTCGACTGCACAGGCCCCTGTCGACCTACCTTCACTTTTTGTGACTCACCATGTCCCGGAGGACGACGTGAATGCTGCTAGGGAAGCCATACGCCAGGCGGGCATTATGATGGAGAAGATGAAGACGGTGCGGGACGCTAGCCAAGCCGCCTATGATGCCAGCTCGGCTCTCTAGAGCAATGTTCAGGTTAGTTGGTTGCCGCTTGTTCTGTTAGGATATGCTATCTGAAGGTTCTTTCTGGAAATCTTTTCATCTGTACACCCACTGGGTGCGTCGATTGAATTTTTTGGACGAACTGCTGGCAGTCGACCATAGTCTTTGTATTTTGTCGAGTAAAACCGAACTGGTAGTTTGTTTCTTCTGCTCGATCCGGTCGAGTGGAATCAGAACCGGTGGGGGCACGCAAAGTGCACCCACTAGGTGTAGTCCCCGAGACCGCGGTCGACTACTGGCAGTCGACTTTGGTCTGAGTTCTACTTTGTGTCTCTCTCTCTCTTTTTGAACTCGACTCCGGAGGACCGGTCGAGTGGAGTCAGAACCGGTGGGGGCACGCAAAGTGCACCCACTGGATGTAGTCCCCGAGACTATGGTGGACTGCGGGCAGTCGACTATAGTCTTAGTATGTGTCGTTTTTTGCTATGGAATAATTTCTCCCCTTTTATTTTTGAAATCCTGTGATCTTGGAGCTCGCTTTGCTGATTTGGAAAGTCAGCAGATTCAACTGAAACTTGACTTGGAGCTGGCCAGGACAGAACTGCAGACGGTCAGAGACGGCGCCGCCAGTAAGACAAGTCTGTCGACTGGTCAGTTTTAGGCCTGAGCACCCTTCTGCTATTTCTGAACCAATCATCATTTCTTTGCAGAAAAACTGAGAAAGGCTTTGGCGAAAAGGATCAGGATTTGTCTGCTGCCCAGAAGGAGGCTGACGACAGGACCGCTCTGGCCAAACAGAAGCTGGCTTCAGTCGGCCAGTTGGAAGAAGAGAATACCAGGCTGAAGACTGCTCTGAATGAAGCCAACAGGGAGTGCACATGTTGGAAGAAGGAGAACCTCAACCTGATCGAAAAGATGGAAGGCGTTACTCGTAGGAGGGACGATCTGGAGAGCTACCTGAGGAGCCTTGCCAAGAAGTTGTATATCAAGCTTGAAGGTGCACATTTAGTTCCGACTGATTTTTTTTGTGTCGACTCAGTGTATGAAAATTGACTTATCCTTGGATCGTGAATGCAGAGTTTTGCCAGAACTTTGAAGAGGAGACTGGGCGGATCGAACCAGGTTTGGATCCAATTAACTCTCCTGTGAAAGATGAAGCTGCCATGAATTTGCTCCGACTGGAATCTCACATTGACGATGCCATGGACTACTTGGCTCGACTGAAGGTCGCCATGTCAGGGATCGACCCGGCACTTTGGCCAGAGGCTACGCTCCAAAACGATCTCGAGTCTCTGATGACTCGACTTAACGGAATCCCTGACCGAGTGCAGGAGTGGAAGAAGTCTTCTGCTTGGTGTGGCGCTGATGTGGCTCTGTCCTTGGTTCGTGTCCACTACAAGGAGGTGCGACAAGACAAGCTGGCAACAATCAAGGTTGCCAACACCCAGAAGCATGACTTCCGAAACTTTATGGAGACTTTCATCGCTGCAGCCACTCGGATAGCTGACGGTGTCGACCTGGATGAGTTCGTCGAGCCTGCCAGCCCTCCTCCCGCGGAGTGAACAAACTCTTACGTCCCACCTTAAATTTGCCTCGGAATGCCGAGTGGTTTTTGTAACCGTTAAACTTTTTCGGGCCACATGCCCGAGTACCTCGATCTGTGATCCAGAACCTTTAGGATTTTATCTAAACTTGATTTACCGTTGAATATCTCTATGAATCTCCTGCTGAGTGAACCCAAACTTTATTCGAGACAACTTTCTGTATTCGCAGCACAGCTCCGAAGGAGGGGGAAGTAGTCGACCCATGCCTTGTATTTGTGGCGAAGCTCCCCAGGGGCGAGCGGCGATCGAGCCACACCCTGTTACTGCAGAGTGGGATGGAGCGCGCATTGTATTTGTGGCGAAGCTCTCCAGGAGAGGGGGAGGGGCAGTCGACCTGTACTTCGTTACTGTAGAGCGGGATGAATCGCGCATTGTATTTGTGGCGAATCTCTCCAGGAGAAGGTGGCAGTCAACCTGCCCCTCGTCGTCCTTGAGGATTGAGATGTGTTTGGGAGAACTTAGGCGAGTACTGGACTGCAGCTAAGCCCCCGAGTGGGAGGGTTGCTCTCCACTCGGTAGGATTTTTCAAACTTAGGCGAGTGCCTGACTGTATCTAAGTCTCTGAGTGGGAGAACTTAGGCGAGTACTGGACTGCAGCTAAGCCCCCGAGTGGGAGGGTTGTTCTCCACTCGGTACGATTTTTCAAACTTAGGCGAGTGCCTGACTGCAGCTAAGTCCTCAAGTGAGAGAACTTAGGCGAGTACTGGACCGTAGCTAAGCCCCCGAGTGGTAGGATTGCTCTCCACTCGGTAGGAGTT